>NC_053431.1:111387717-111727319 GCF_007990345.1 Gossypium hirsutum
TATTCCAGTCAGCACAATTGAAAAGCATATATATTAACAATATAGCAGCCGTTCTCATCTCGTTAGCTACCCTTTCTTCTGTCTTCTGTCTTGGTGTGTGTATAAATATAGGAGACGTACACAGAAAGCAAATAGGCAAACCAGAATCAGAAACAAAATACTAATTGAATTAAGTTATGGGTCTCTTAAGCTGCTCTATTTCTGAAACCATAACCCCTTCCCTCCTTTTCTTCTTGTTTTCTTTCATCGGCTTCGGTACTGCTACTTTCAACGTCACCACCCTCGCCTTTGATGAAGGTTACAACCCTCTCTTCGGCGATGGCAATCTTGTTCGTTCCCCGGATGGTCATAGCGTCCGCCTCCTCCTCGACGTTTATACTGGTAATTACATGTGCTTGATTATTATAGAATATTTATTATAAGATTCACCATGCAAATCTCTTTTTTTTTGGGGGGGGGTATTGATTTGATATGAAATTCAGGGTCGGGTTTTATTTCCTCTCGTATGTATCAACATGGATTTTTCAGTGCCAAAATCAAATTACCTTCAGACTATACTGCTGGAATAGTGGTTGCCTTCTATGTAAGTTTTTTATTTTTTTTCTTGTTTTGGTCTTGAATTTTGATTCATCGTCACAATAAAAACTTAAAATTCCAGATTAACGAATCCTTTCTAAAAGCTATTCATACAAAGAACGGGGAATTGAATATGAATCATGGCGGCGGCTAACGGAATTGAATTCTTTTATTTGTTTCTGGTGCTATGGTCAAATCAGACATCAAACGGTGACGTATTCGAGAAAAACCACGATGAATTAGACATCGAGTTTTTAGGAAATATTGAAAGTAAACCATGGAGATTCCAGACAAATGTGTATGGGAATGGCAGCACGAACCGAGGCCGAGAGGAACGCTATAACCTTTGGTTTGATCCGTCAAAAGAATTCCATAGATACAGCATTTTATGGACTGCCAAGAACATAATGTGAGTTGTTTTAAACACCTTATTTCTCTCTTTCTATTTTTCAATCTAACCTTGCTCTAACTCCGTATATGTATGTGTTGTTCCTCACTTTATATGCGCATATGTTTAGTATGATGTTTTGACCTTAGTAAAGAGAAAACGAGAAAAAGTAAGCTGGGTTTTGCGTGTGGATGTTTCTAAAGCATGGGGATCGGCATTGCCTTAAAATAAGAGAAACGATGGATTTTGGCTGCTTTTTTATGCTAAAAAAGATAATGATATTTTAAAAATTTTGAGATATATATATTTGTCGTAATCTTTTTATTTATTTATTTTATATTTAATACATGTAACGGATTTTATTCGCCCAACATATTAATCTATATTTTCCCACGTAATTAAATTTCTAGAGAGAAATGAAAAGGTGTTTTGATTTTAGGTTATTTATAACCAGTTTTATTTTATTGACATCAGAAAATGACTTGTCAACTCCCATACTTCTTCGTTTTCTATTTATAAGACATTTACACGACTGACTTAAGGAGTTTGATTAATTAATTACATTTTATTCAAAAATTCATTGATGGACTAATTCTATTCTACACGTGTTGTTTTCAATGTCGTGCGTCGAATAGTTTGTGTTTTTATATTATTTTTAGATAATTTACGAGTATTTATCGGTTAAAAGTTATACATTTTTCATCAATATTTAAAAATTAAGTAATTTCGATCCAAATATTAGTTAGGCTACCAAACTTTGATGCCTTTAGATTCTTAAAAGCGATAAAAAGAAATGCCATAATTCTACCTAACTAATGCTTATTCCAAACTTCTCAAGGAGTTAACGATAACTACTTTTAATTTTTTTTCTTCGTAGTATATTATTACTAAGATGATGTGTTAATTTGGGGTGTTCAATTTGTGATCAGATTTTATGTCGATGAAGTTCCTATTAGGGAAGTGGTACGCAATGATGCAATGGGTGGAGACTACCCATCAAAGCCAATGTCTTTGTATGCAACAATTTGGGATGCCTCTAGCTGGGCCACCAACGGAGGAAAATATAAAGTTAATTATGAATATGCCCCTTTCACTTCCGAGTTTAAAGACCTAGTCCTTGATGGTTGCGCCATCGATCCCATCCAGAAATTCCCCAACTCCACTGCCTGCTCCGAGACAGATACCTGGCTCGAGAGCCGTGACTATGCCATCATAACACCGAAAAGCCGATCCGCCATGCGAAGATTCAGGCAGCGTTACATGTACTATTCATATTGTTATGACAATGTGCGTTACCCTATAACCCCTCCCGAGTGCGCAGTTGATTCAAACGAAAAACAAAGGTTCCGTAACACCGGGAGGTTGAGATTCGGTGGAAGCCATAGGAAGCAAGCGAGGATGGAAAGAGCACGCCGAAAGAGAAGGTCACGGGCTGCTTCCGTCTCCGATGATCAAACCGATATGTGAACATACCATTGAGTTTGTAAATTAAAAATGTCAGTGTCTCAAAATCATTTTTTTTTCAATCTTATTTATTATATATATATGTTAAATAATTGGGTTTGGCAGTTTTTTTTTCTTGACCTACCATGGCTTGTATTTTAGTTGAATGATTCTTGTTTTTTATTTAATGAAGGAACCGAATTCCATGCATCATAAATGATTTAATTTTAGCTTTCTCTGTTAAAGTAGGTGCTTGAAATTCAAGCATTGGCCATAAAATTTGAACAGAGTCTATCAGCTTTTTTGACAGGCTTGTTTAACGGATATGGAGAAGACAACATGGGGATATCTGAAAGTGAAAGTCCAGCATAATATAAAACAAGTTCTATCAGCTAAATTTTAATTCTAGTGGAGGTTTGGCAAGTCATTTTAGTGGCAATCCAATCACATGGGAAAAGAGAGAGCTTAATTCCTTTCCATTTAGCTGCTTGCCTCTATGGAAAGTATACATATATATATAAGTGCAAAATGAAAACCACGCTCATTGCGAAACTAATTCAATTAATTCGTACACATATTTTAGGTCTAATTATGCTGCTAGTCTCTGCACTCTTTGAACAAGCTTTTTTTTTATTTACCAAAAGTACAAAGCATTCAGTACCTCCACTACCCATTTGATTTAATAAGTGTGGTCCAATTAACAACATCATCTAAGGAATTCCTTTAAATTGGATTATATGAGGTTTTTAAAATAAAAATTTTGCTCACATAGTTAATATTATGTGTAAGAAGTCAAATAAGCAAAGAAAAATATTGAAGTATAGAGTTTTAAGGTTCGTTTTGAGTACAGGATTGTAAAGTTTATAGCTGCTTCAAAGAAGATGGATATATATTTGCTTAAATGGCTCCCTTTCAACTTTAAAATGGCCATATGAGTTATTCTTTTAAAAAGAAAAAAAATCAAATATAAAGGAAGTCCTTCGATTTTAAAATTAAAAGTATAGAACTAAATTTTACATGAATAAAGAGTACAGGGACTGAAAACAAAATTAGACCTGTATTTAAACACCTTTAGTTTATTTCTCTATTAAAATGAGTCTGGGCAGGGAAAATGACAATTCAAAAGTTGGTATTGCTAATTCAAGCTAGTGCTAATTGTAAGTATGATACCACACTACCTAAGACATTGCTCCCACCAAGACCAATGAAAAACTCTGATTTTTAGTCAGTTATATATATATATACTTTCCTCATTGCTAAATTCACCCTTCTTTTTTTTTTTTTGTTCTTTTACAAGTAGGTTAAATTGCATGTTCCTCATAGATTGAGAATCTTCAAGTGTCGTATTTTACCATTTCAAGACAAAGGTCTAGTACTTACTACAAATTTATCGTATAATACGACGTGATCTATAATTTGCTTTATTAAAACATTTCATTTATGTTGTGTGAACGAGAAGAAAACCCCCGATGGATGAAGACGACATTGTTTTATTTAATAGCTAATCTAATGGTGAAAGTGACATTAAACTTATCTTATACAAGAAACTCAGATAATGTATTATTAGTATCAAATAGTTTCAGTGTTACGTCAGTATTAATGTCTTACCTAACATAAACAAAACGTCAATTTTTTTTATTATTTTAATTTTTGGATTTGAGAATATAAATTCTATAAGTTTTGTACACATCAACTGCAACTAAACCATAAAAAATAATTTGGATTGGGTTGGGTAATGCAAAATTTTAACCCTATTTTTTAAGTTTGAGTTCGGACTAAAGTTTTGTCCATGTTCAGTCCAGATTAAAAATGTTAAACTCAAGCCTGATCCTACTCATTCGTATTAATTTTTTAAAATTATTTTTATGTAAAAACAAATTTAAAAAATATTATATATCAAATATACTAAAAATATTCAAATAAATGTTTCCCGACAAGTTAAAAAATACATTAAAAATTATTTACAATTAAATAACACTAAGATAGTTACAACTTAGTAAGCAAATGTCTCAAAAATAGTAGCAAAATTAACAAGAGTTATACAATATCCAAATAATAACAATAAAAATATAGCAAAATGACAGTAAAATAATAGCAAAATGTTAGCAAAACAACAACGAAACAATAACAAAATAATTGATTCAGGTCGAGTCGGACCTGGACCAAAATTCTACCTAAAGTCCAACCCTTTTAATAAACAAGTTCTATATTTTGTTCAAATATAATTTTTTGAACTTATAATTTTATCCAAACTCCTTTTACTTTTCAAGCGCGATACTTTTACTAGGATTTTGTAATGGGAAATATTTTGCAACAAACGAAAATGATTGAATATAAACGTAGTACTTCCAGAGACTTGGTTAAGAGGTGCAACTGTTGCATTTATAGAAAGATGTGTGATTGAAGTTGAATTAAATAATTTAGGCCCCATTTTATGTTTGTGTTCCTTTTTCCAAACTCTAACAAACAGCATATGTATGTATGAGATTGAGTATAGAATTCTATTTACTCACTTTAAATTGAGAAGTGATTTTCATATGTTAGTTTAATGGTTAAAGCGTTTATCGTTGCAGGTGTGATTTGAGTTCGAGTTACATTAGTTACATTATTATTAGACCAAAAAAAAAGTTAAATTTAATGTTTAGATATCCTCGTTTAAAGGCTTTTAATTTAAGTTCTATAAACAACTAAAATTGATGGCTAGGTGTTTTCTACTTTAATTAGTAATTAAAAGTTTTATTTTTATAATGAAAATGAATTAATAATTAAAGATTTTATCTTTATAATTTTAAAACTCTTTCAAATTTCAGAGTTGTAACCACTACACAATTTGCTAAGGTTTGTCATTTCTCTACATTTAGTTAGTGTTTCTCCTGAACAATTCCATTGCAATTGTTATATACAAGATCTTTGTGGGTTAGTTGAAGTCAGCTGCATATCATAAATGATATGAGAAAGCAAAATGCAATGAATATGGAACAGTTTGAAGTTGGAAAAGGTAAAAGAGTTGGGTGGGTTTGGCTAGTTGTTCCAACTATTAACAACCCTCATCCAAAATTCTGAAGGACATTAACGTATTTGTCACCATTTACCAACCATTGGACTATTTTATCAACTGGCTTCCAGCGTAAGAAAGCTATTTTTGGAACTGTTTAACCCAAGACATTGAATACCATATAGTCTTCAAAGGAAAGTTTTCTTAATTGAAATTTGATTGCTACCTAAATCGTGAAATTGTTTAGTTTTCGAAAAGTAAATATTTTTAAGGCATCGAAAATAAATTTAAGGGTATAGATTGAATTACATCAATATCTAGTTCTAAAAATTTTAAAATCTATAATTATCATGATAACTCTAATTTTATTGAACAGTTTCACCAAGTCATTAACACTTCAAGTAGATAAGCTTCTCAATAAATTTCATGAATCGAATCAATTTAAGTAAGTCAAATAATTCTCGTTGACTTCTATATAACAATTTTATGCACAAATAAGCCTAAATACATTGAACACCATGTGGTCTCCAAAGGAAAGCTTCTTTAATTCAAACTTGATTCTAGCTTGTACTCCATTTATCAAAATTTACCATTTCTCTGTTGTTTCTTAAGCTGGGCACACAAAGGAAATTATCTGTGTATTGAAAGCTCTGCAAAAAATAAAAAAGAGCTTACTTAATTTCGATTTGAGTAAAAGTTGGCAGCGACCCTACTCAAATCATTAGGATATTACATTTAGAGCAATCATTTCACGTCTTTATTTTACCCCATGTCTTACAATTAACGAAAACATTCAATATTGGTGGTAATGGGGGACCAGTACCAGTTCATGTGAAACTTTCAATAATCTGTTTCCACACAAATGAAAAGTTTGGATTTTCTTTTGCAATTTATTACATTCGACATGACAGTCTTAGGAACCGCCATTTGTTTCACCATAAGCAACTTGGTCATCCCAAGGATAGTTTGATCCAAATTGCATGTAAATGTAAGGTACACTGATTCCATTCAATTTTCTGTTTAAAGGTAGAAATATGCTGTGGAAGAAAGAAAATTCAAGACAAAGCTTGAGGAATGAATCATTAATTTTCGTTTTAATTTTATTTTTAGCATATAATAAACGATAAAACTAAAATAGTTAATTGAGCTTATGTAAAAGTGTGTTAAATCGGTAAAATTGGTCAATTTTTTTCATAAAATTTAGAGAAATAGGTCATTTTTAGAGGGTGTGTAAAAGTGCCTCTAACTGGGCGCGTTTTCCTTCAACAATAATTTCCCCAACGGTAAAATTATTTCCAGCCCAAACGATAATTTTTTATGTTATAAATACCAAACCATTTTCCATTATTTTCATTCAAATTCAACTTTCTCCATTCTCTTTCAAATTTTAATTCTATCAATTCTCATTATTCTCTCAATATTAGTTCCAAATTTTCCAATAAATTTGTATAAAAATATTCTAGCTTTATTTTATCATTTCATAAATTATTCATTTTGATTAATTTTTCACAAATGACAAGTTTTCTTATTCGTTTCGACGACAAGCATATTTCCACCGCGTAATTAGTGATTGTAAGATTTTTTTATTATTTTCATTAATTTTAATTTTATAATTTTTTAAAGTATTTTGTTGATATAAATAGGTGGATGATCGTGTAACAGCTTGTTTTCAGTGGTGTCGAAAATAGTGGTTTTGGGGCCACGATTCCGATAAGTGAGTCAGTAAATACTATTTATTTAAGACTTACGAGAATTTACCAGTCATACTAAAATTTCGTTAAGAAATTTTAATGTTTAAATAGTTAATTAAGTAAAAAAGATCAAATCATAAAAATTATAAAAGTTAATTTTTATAAATTAAAGGTGTAAAATTAATAATGATATTAGAGTAGAGGGATTTAATGGGAAATTTGACCTCGTTTATACATGCATTTTAATTATATTATATATTGTGTAATGGCAAAATGGTAATTTAGTAAAATTATAACATAAACAAATAGGAAAACAATTCTTATCATCTTTCTTCTCCATTACCACCGAAAGTTGAGAAGAAAAACACCATTGTTGCAACTTTAAGGTTCGATATGAATTTTTAATCCGTTTTTAGTAATTGTTGTGTTTTTTTTATCGTATTAACTTAGTTTAGCTAGTTCGAGGATTAAATTGTAGAACTGCTAAAAGTTTGGGATTTACTATGAATATTTTTAATGTGTTTTTTAACCTTTTTGATGGATTCATGAATTGAATAGTTACATATAAATATTTTGTTAAGTAATTTTTGGTAATTTTTAAGATTTAGGGACTTATTTATGAAAATAGTAAAAGTCCATGTAGATTTTATGAAATGATGATAAATATGGGCTGAGTTGAGAGCTTAAAGAATTGGGCTAGCATAGTTGGTAGTTTAAAAATAGAAATTTTGCAAATTTTGGGTTTAGGGACTAAATTGTATAAAAGTTAAAATGTTGGGGAAATTTTGTAAAATAATGATGGAAGGGCTTAATTTATAAAATTGCTTATTTGAGTGCTGAAATGGTATTAATTGAATGAAACTATTATTTAGATCAAGAAACAAACCAGTTGGATGTTAATCACGAAAAAGCCAAAGTAGCGGAGTAATTTTTGGTCTCGTGTTGGAGTCAATTCTACCTAGGTAAGTTTGTATTTCAATTAAAGTAGCTCATTTGATTTATAGAAGTGAACTGATATTTATATGTACATATCTATAAATTGGTGATAGAATTCTTTGATTTGAGAAAAGAGAAAAAGACTATGATTTAAAAATATCATGTCATTATAATCGAAAAGGAAAATACCATGGTTGAAATATACAATGGCATTAAACCAGAATGGATAAGACCCTAGTTCTATACCAGAAAACGATCAAGTCCATAGGTTAAAAATACTATGACATCATTTCGGGATTATGTAAGACCTTAGTTGAAAGATAACATGGCATCCTCAAAACAATGAAAATGTTGATATCAAATGAAGGACTATTATGTTAATGATTTAAGGTTTGTTTCGTGAGTAAGAATTTTTGAATACATAATGAGATTTGGGATTCATATATGTTTTATGTAAAGTAAATTTATTAATCAAGTTATGTTTACATGTATTTGAATTTACTAAGTATATTGTGCTTACGTGTCGTGTTTTTCTTGTAGATTTTGTGAAGCCTAGTAGATCAGAATTCAAGTCGGAGAATACATGCTATCCATATCTTATTTTGGTAGATGTTTTGAGTTACTTTGGAAGTTCATTATGAATGACATGTATTAGGACTTTTGGTTGGCATTTTCCATGTTGTTTGTGTTTGGTACTTATTTTGGTAGCATTTTGTGGTCATGTATATAAATTTGGTACATTGATCTAGTGAATTAGTTGTTAAATACTTTAGATCTCTTGCTTAATGTTTGTGATGATGTATATATGTAAGTTGTATAAATGTGTATGGAGTGAAATGAAAGTTTGAGTAGTTCAAAGTATATATGTATTTAAGGTGTTAGTTTGATTTGAAATTGTGGATTCTTGAAAGTAGACATAAATGGTTTGATTGATTGACAAATTGACTATATGATTAGTTTGCTTATGATGAATATAATTACAATTTTTGTGCTTGATAAATGTTTGAATTGGTTCATTTTGAGTTACAAATTGTGGTGTCAATGAGGACACATTGGTTAGGCACCTAGGTTGATTGATTTTTTGTATGTTTTGATGTCTTCGAATGTGTTTTAACCATATGAAAGTATCTTGAATTGGTTTGGTTTGGTGCCTAAGCAATTGGGTTTGAATTGGCTTGCATTAGGGGTAACTTGTGAAGCAAACGGCCTGGGATAAGGGCTGTCACACGGCCATGTTCCATACATGATCACAACACACGGCCATGAGTATTTTAAATTTTAGGTGCAGGATGAACCACACAGTCTTAGAGAGTTACACTGTTTGGCGACATGTCCGTGTGACCAAACTTTGAATGCACACATGGTTTGGCACACGGCTTGCGACACGACCGTGTAACCCTATTTCGAATACTCACACAGGTGGACATATGGGCTGGGATAATGCCGTGTGTCCCATACATCGAATACTCACATGGTCTAAGCTATGTCACATGGCCGTGTGACCCATGTTTTCAAAAGTTTACATTTTTTTCATAATTTTTTTGTTGTGTTTCAAAATGGTCCCTGAATGTTTCCAAACTATTTTTAGGGCTCTGTAGGCTCGATTTAAAGCTCGTAAGTGTATTTTTACTTTAACTAAAATGAATTATTGAATGTTTTATTTAATTTTCTTAAATTTTTATTTGAAATTAAATATTTTGATTTGTATAATAATACTTCGTAACTCTACTCCAGCGACGGAGATGGGTTAGGGGTGTTACAGATCGGGTTTTGGAGGGGTTCATACAATTTATCCAAGAGCGTACCCAATGAAATTCGTGGTTGTTTGCAAGATGCAAGATTCTTACATGCGTCTCGTATGCTTAGGGGCTATAAATTAGATCTCACACTTATTAGCGCATTAGTGGAAAGATGGAGACCCGAGACATACACATTCCATCTTCCATATGGTGAGTATACAATCACATTCGAAGACATAACTTTACAACTTGGTTTATTGGTGGATGGGTCAGTCGTTATAGGGGTGGCGGTCGTTCCTGGTAAGGAGGACCTTTGCGAGACATTTTTAGGGAATGTGACAGCCCAAAGTTGACCCTAGTCGGGAAGTGGTTTCGGGACCGCTAAACCGAGTCACCGAAATGTTTGAATGTGATACTTATTGTGTAGAATATGTAATTATGAATGTGTGAAAATTTCAAGCTTCGATTTGGTTGATTGCATGTGAATTTAGTCAATAGGACTTATGTGAGAAAATTCAAAAATGTGATAGGTCAATGTGTGAGGACCTATTAGTGCATGTGGACAAAGGGGGGGACTTGCATGTCAAATTCCCCCCCCTAATGAGTAGTGGCCGGCCATGACAAGGAATGATGGGCAAAACATGTCATGAAACATGTTTTGTTAGTGGAAGAATAAAATAAGGAGTATGGGTAATAAAGAAATGGAAAACAAAAGAAAAAAAAAATGTGTGTGTAGTGTTTGTCCCCCCATTGCCGTGAGCTAAAGAAGAGAAAGGGGGAATTTTGTTCATCCTTTTCTCATCTTCATGCTTGCCAAAACTAGAAAGAAAAACAAAGAAAAATTTTCTCATCCTTTGGTTCATCCTTGGCCAAAAAATTTTAAGGAGGAAAGAAGAAGAAAGGTGAAGAGATTCGGCCATGCATGTAGCTAGGCTAAGCTCAAGAGCAAAGGGGAAATAAAACCGATAAAGGGAAGGAAAAAGTGGTTGAATAGCTAGCGGAATCGTTCGACAACACCCGAGGTAAGTTCTTGAGTAAGAGAGCTTAAATTTCGATGTGATTAAATCATGCTCTATGTGTGGCTATTGAGCCGAATGTGCAAGGACAATATGTGCCTTGTGTTTGAGTTTCGTAAACGAAAATGAAATATGAATGTACCATGAATTATTGTTAGATGTGCATGATTAATTGAATGCTGTCCGGGCTAAGTCCCGAAGGCTTTGTGCTAAGCGAATATATCCGGACTAAGATCCGAAGGCCTTTGTGCGAGATACTAAATCCGGGTTAAGTCCCGAAGGCATTCGTGCGAGTTATTAAATCCGGGTTAAGTCCCGAAGGCATTCGTGCGAGTTGTTAAATCCGGGTTACGTCCCGAAGGCATTGTGTGAGTTACTAAAACCGGGCTATGTCCCGAAGGCATTTGAACGAGGAGCTATATCCGGTTAAATCCCGAAGGTACGTGATTTGGTAATGAATGAGCTTGCTGTAAAATTCCAGCGAATACTCGAAAAACATCCCAATATGGGGATATGTTACGTATGTGTTGAATTTAATCGAGCCCTTACAAATAAATGTTCGCTCAGTTGATAAACGAGCTACCGGCCTTCGGCCAAGTTAGTTTATTGTGTATGTACATAAGGGTTGTTAATGTTGTGAAGCAAGTTTGATATCGGTAAATTGCGTATTATGAAATATTCCGTTTAGCTAAATGTGTGCTATTCTTTGTGCATGCTGGAATTCCTTGCTCAAACTTACTAAGCATAAATTGCTTACTCGTTACATTGCTCCTCTGTTTTATAGATTTTTGGTTCTCCAGCTATCGGACTCGGGATCTTGAAGTCGAAGTCGCCCACACTATCAAAGGCTGTTTTGGGTACTATTTTGGTTGAATTTTGATATGGCATGTATAGGACTACCCATTGTTGTCTTTCGAGTATTTTATGAAATGTATAAGTGTACAGCCATGCGAAAATGGCTTGTAGAAGTGGAGTATGGCATTAGACCATTCGTGTTTATGAATGTATAGATGGTTTCATGATGTAACTATAGTTGGAATGGAAGTGTTGAGCAAATGATCAGCCACTGGAATGGCTAAGTATGATCATATGTGGGCTTATGTATGACAAGGCCCTAGTTGGTCCATGAAACCCCAAATTAGGTAAGGTTTACTTTGAAAACAGAAGCTGATAGCAGCAGTGGTGTGGATTGGAAAAATCACAAGAATTCGTAGGAGTGGAATTAAATAGTGAATAAATTATGTAATCGAACCTTGATGAATCTACTTTCATATGGAAGTAACGAAACAATCATAGGAACAGTACAGTAAGAGATATTCGGGTTCTTGTGGAACAGGGCCAGAACAGTTTCTGGATTCCCTGTTCCGACTTTGGAAATTCACTATAAATTGACCAGAGATAATTAGGGGTCATACCATATATGTATGGATTCCTCTCTGAGTCTAGTTTCCATAGAAACAAACGGCATCAGTATTGAAGCTCTGTTCAGAGAGATATCCAAGTCGTAATGGGAAAAGGTCAGTGTAGTCGACTCCTGTAACATGGGAGACTTTGACTAATAAACTGTACTAATTGGCCCAACCAAAAATTCTAGAAAAAAATACATAGGTGGGGACATGAGTCTAGTTTCAGGGAAAAATCACAAAACTGATTTTCGAGTTGTGAAACTCAAGATATGATTTTTGAAGCGACTAGTACTCAGACTGGGCAGTGTCTGGAAAAATTTTTCAAAGTTTGTTAACATCTCGTGTCCGACTCCGGTGTCGGTCTCGGGTTCGGGGTGTTACATTTTTATTGGTATCAGAGCTACGGTTTAGTCGATTCTAGGACTACCGTAATGTTTTGGGTCTAGCTATACATGCCATTTTATGTGATTACTTGATAGTGTGGTGATTTCTGACAATCGTAAATGTGTTTATTTATAGTAATGGATCCCGATCGTGACCGAGAGGTAGCTGATGATCTTGAGAGTGTAGCGCCTGCTCCCGCACAAGGGACAGTGCCGGCGGACTCTCAACCTAATGCTAGTAATCCGAATGATGAAGCTAGACAAGCATTCTATAGCGTGATGAATGATTGGTTTAACCAATACATTCGAACTAATATGGCTGTTCCACAACCTCCATTCCCGACAAATACTACCCCCGCACCTACAATACCACCGGTAACGGACCAAATAAGGTCAAATAAGCCCCCAGTTGACAGAATCCGAAAACATGGGGCTACTGAATTTAAGGCTATGGATAGCGATGATGCCGAGCAAGCTGAATTTTGGCTGGACAACACTATCCGGGTACTCGATGAGCTATCTTGTACACCCGATGAATGCCTAAAGTGTGCTATCTCCTTGCTACGTGATTCTGCCTACTATTGGTGGAGTACTCTGACTTCTATTGTGCCCCAAGAGCAAGTAACTTGGGAGTTTTTCCAAACTGAGTTTCGGAAAAAGTATATCAGTCAGAGATTTGTTGATCAAAAACGGAAGGAATTTCTTGAGCTTAAGCAAGGCTCCATGTCGGTTACTGATTACGAGCGAAAATTTGTTAGACTTAGCAAATACGCTCGGGAATGTGTTTCGTCCGAAGCTATTATGTGTAAACGCTTCGAGGATGGGTTGAATGAAGATATAAAGATGTTCGTTGGCGTTCTTGAAATACGAGAGTTCGTGGTACTTGTTGAACGAGCTTGTAAAGCCGAAGAGCTTAGAAAAGAAAAGCAAAGAGTTGATGAGGGAACTGGAGAGTTTCGTAAAAGGTCCTCGGGAAGGTCTCTTCAACAGACATCGAAGAGATTTCGAGATGGTGCGGGCCAGTTTAGAGGCACTTCGGGCCTTTTTGGACGAGATCGTGATCGACCCCCTGTGGGTACACGAGGCACTTCGGTCGCCAGTGTTGGGAATGAACGTCGAGACAGGACGAAATGCCGATATTGCGGTAAATGGCATTCGGGGAGTTGTAGATTTCCTGAGCGCTCCTGTTACAAATGCGGATCAGTGGACCACTTCATTAAAGATTGCCCGAGGTTGTCGGGACAGAATGCAAATCAGAGTGGGAGACCGGGTGCTACCACTGCTCGAGGTAGACCATCTGGAAATATGGGCAATGCTGGTGGTGGTCAGAGAGGATCTAGAGATGATATAACCAGATCCGAAGCCCGTGCGCCTGCTAGAGCTTATGCTATACGTGCCCGCGAGGATGCTTCTTCGCCTGATGTTATTACCGGTACATTCACCCTCTTTGATACTAATGTAATTGCTTTGATTGACCCCGGTTCTACTCATTCTTACATATGTGAAACCTTAGCATCCAGTAAGACTTTACCTATTGAGTCTACTGAGTTCGTAATTCGGGTGTCAAATCCCTTGGGTCGTTACGTGCTTGTCGACAAAGTGTGTAAGAAATGTCCCTTGGAAATTCGAGGTTCCTGTTTTCCAGCGGACTTGATGCTTTTGCCGTTTGATGAATTTGATGTTATCCTTGGGTTGGATTGGTTGACCGCGCATGATGCGATTGTGAATTGCAAGAGCAAGACTATTGATTTGAGGTGCGCAAATAACGAAGTAGTCCGAATTGAGTCTGTGGACTTGGAGGGGATGCCAGCTGTAATATCAGCAATGTTGGCACAGAAATATGTAAGAAAAGGGTGCGAAGCATACCTTGCATATGTGCTTGTTGACAAAGAATTAGAAAAGAAACCCGAATCTGTACCGGTGGTTTGTGAATACCCAGATGTTTTTCCGGAAGAATTACCGGGTTTACCACCTGTTCGGGAGGTAGAGTTTGGTATTGAGCTTGTACCTGGGACTACGCCGATTTCGATAGCTTCGTATCGTATGGCACCAACTGAGTTAAAGGAGTTGAAAGCTCAGTTGCAAGAACTGACGGATAGAGGTTTCGCTCGACCAAGTTTCTCACCTTGGGGTGCACCAGTATTGTTCGTGAAAAAGAAGGACGGAACCATGAGGTTGTGCATTGACTATCGTCAGCTGAATAAAGTGACGATAAAGAACAAATATCCGTTGCCGCGCATCGATGATTTGTTCGACCAACTGAAGGGAGCCTCAGTGTTCTGAAAAATAGATTTGAGATCGGGCTATTATCAGTTGCGAATTCGAGATCCAGATATTCCCAAAACTGCCTTCAGAACGAGATATGGTCACTACGAATTCTTAGTGATGCCGTTTGGGCTCACTAATGCCCCTGCGGTATTTATGGATTTGATGAATCGGATCTTCAGACCGTATTTGGATCAGTTCGTAGTTGTGTTCATTGATGACATTTTGGTCTATTCAAGAGATGAGACCGAACATGCTGAGCATCTGAGGCTAGTGCTGCAAATTTTGCGGGATAAGCAGTTATATGCTAAGTTCAGTAAGTGTGAGTTCTGGTTAAGAGAGGTTAGCTTCTTGGGTCATGTGGTATCCGCGTCGGGTATTCGAGTTGACCCAAACAAAATTTCAGCCATACTTGACTGGAAACCTCCGAGAAATATTACTGAAGTTCGGAGCTTTTTGGGGCTCGCCGGTTATTACCGACGATTTGTGAAAGGTTTCTCGATGATAGCCACACCAATGACGAAGCTACTTCAAAAGGATGTTAAGTTCGAGTGGACGGAGAAATGTCAGAAAAGTTTCGACCAACTGAAAACTCATTTGACTGAAGCTCCAATTTTGGTGCAACCCGAATCAGGTAAAGAGTTTGTCATCTATAGTGACGCATCCCTACTTGGGTTGGGTTGCGTATTGATGTAAGAAGGTCGAGTCGTGGCCTATGCGTCGAGACAATTGAAGCCACACGAGAGGAATTATCCGACCCATGATCTCGAACTAGCTGCCATCGTGTTTGCTTTAAAAATATGGCGACATTATCTGTTTGGTGAGAAGTGCCATGTATTTTCGGATCACAAAAGTCTCAAATATTTGATGACTCAACGAGACTTGAATCTGCGACAAAGACGTTGGCTTGAGTTGTTGAAAGATTACGAGCTTGTCATTGATTACCACCCAGGAAAGGCTAACGTGGTTGCGGACGCCTTAAGCCGGAAGTCATTGTTTGCTTTACGAGCGATGAACGTGCATTTGTCTGTTCTACCAGACAGTGTGTTAGTAGCTGAATTAAAAGCTAAACCATTATTGACTCACCAAATTCGTGAAGCTCAGAAAGTCGATGATGAATTGGTTGCAAAACGGGCTAAGTGTTTTCCGAACGAGGAATCGGAGTTTCAAATTGATGATGATGATTGTTTGAGGTTCAGAAATCGTTTGTGTGTTCCAAGGAATTCGGAACTCATTTCGATGATTCTGAACGAAGCCCATTGTAGCCGAATGTCAATTCACCCGGGGAGTACGAAAATGTACAACGATTTGAAACGTCAATTTTGGTGGCATGGTATGAAACGGGACATCTCTGACTTTGTTTCGAGATGTTTAATATGTCAACAAGTGAAAGCGGAACATCAAGTGCCTTCAGGATTACTCCAGCCGATCATGATACCCGAGTGGAAATGGGATCGAGTCACAATTGACTTTGTGTCCGGACTGCCTTTGTCAGCAAGTAAGAAGGATGCGATATGGGTTATTGTTGATAGACTGACTAAGTCGGCTCATTTCATCCCCGTACGTACGGATTTTTCATTGGATAAACTAGCTGAATTGTACGTTTATCAAATTGTGAGATTACACGGGGTACCTGTTTCTATCGTGTCGGATAGAGATCCGAGATTCACCTCACGATTTTGGAAGAAATTGCAAGAAGCTCTGGGTACCAAGCTGCATTTTAGCACTGCTTTTCACCCCTAAACCGATGGTCAATCCGAGAGGATAATTCAGATACTTGAGGATATGTTGAGATGTTGCATCCTCGAGTTCAGTAGTTCATGGGAACGGTATTTACCTTTGATTGAATTCGCTTACAACAATAGTTTTCAATCAAGTATTAAGATGGCACCTTACGAGGCTTTGTACGGTCGTAAATGCCGTACACCATTGTTTTGGACCGAGCTCGGTGAAAGCAAAATTTTCGGAGTTGATTTGATTAGAGATGCTGAACAGAAAGTAAAGGTAATCCGTGAAAGTCTGAAGGTAGCCACGGATCGTCAGAAATCGTACGCAGATTTGAAACGAAAAGGCATCGAGTATCAGGTGGGAGACAAAGTGTTCCTTAAGGTTTCACCTTGGAAAAAGATACTCAGGTTCGGCCGTAAGGGCAAGTTGAGCCCAAGATTCATTGGGCCGTACAAAATCTCCGAACGAGTTGGTCCGGTTGCGTATAGATTGATTTTGCCCCCGGAGCTTGAAAAGATTCATGACGTCTTTCATGTTTCGATGCTTCGACGCTATCGATCTGATCCATCGCACATAATTAGCCCATCGGAGGTTGAAATTCAAGTCGACATGAGCTATGAAGAAGAACCGATGCGTATCCTAGCTCGTGAAGTGAAGGAGTTGCGAAACAAAAGAGTTCCGCTAGTAAAGGTGTTATGGCTCAAACACGGGATCGAGGAAGCTACTTGGGAGACCGAGAGCTCGATGAAAGAACGATACCCAAACCTATTTACCGGTAAGATTTTCGGGGACGAAAATTTCTTAAGTGGGGGAGAGTTGTGACAGCCCAAAGTTGACCCTAGTCGGGAAGTGGTTTCGGGACCGCTAAACCGAGTCACCGAAATGTTTGAATGTGATACTTATTGTGTAGAATATGTAATTATGAATGTGTGAAAATTTCAAGCTTTGATTTGGTTGATTGCATGTGAATTTAGTCAATAGGACTTATGTGAGAAAATTCAAAAATGTGATAGGTCAATGTGTGAGGACCTATTAGTGCATGTGGACAAAGGGGGGACTTGCATGTCAAATTTCCCCCCCTAATGAGTAGTGGCCGGCCATGACAAGGAATGATGGGCAAAACATGTCATGAAACATGTTTTGTTAGTGGAAGAATAAAATAAGGAGTATGGGTAATAAAGAAATGGAAAACAAAAGAAAAAAAAAATGTGTGTGTAGTGTTTGTCCCCCTATTGCCGTGAGCTAAAGAAGAGAAAGGGGGAATTTTGTTCATCCTTTTCTCATCTTCATGCTTGCCAAAACTAGAAAGAAAAACAAAGAAAAATTTTCTCATCCTTTGGTTCATCCTTGGCCAAAAAATTTTAAGGAGGAAAGAAGAAGAAAGGTGAAGAGATTCGGCCATGCATGTAGCTAGGCTAAGCTCAAGAGCAAAGGGGAAATAAAACCGATAAAGGGAAGGAAAAAGTGGTTGAATAGCTAGCGGAATCGTTCGACAACACCCGAGGTAAGTTCTTGAGTAAGAGAGCTTAAATTTCGATGTGATTAAATCATGCTCTATGTGTGGCTATTGAGCCGAATGTGCAAGGACAATATGTGCCTTGTGTTTGAGTTTCGTAAACGAAAATGAAATATGAATGTACCATGAATTATTGTTAGATGTGCATGATTAATTGAATGCTGTCCGGGCTAAGTCCCGAAGGCTTTGTGCTAAGCGAATATATCCGGACTAAGATCCGAAGGCCTTTGTGCGAGATACTAAATCCGGGTTAAGTCCCGAAGGCATTCGTGCGAGTTATTAAATCCGGGTTAAGTCCCGAAGGCATTCGTGCGAGTTGTTAAATCCGGGTTACGTCCCGAAGGCATTGTGTGAGTTACTAAAACCGGGCTATGTCCCGAAGGCATTTGAACGAGGAGCTATATCCGGTTAAATCCCGAAGGTACGTGATTTGGTAATGAATGAGCTTGCTGTAAAATTCCAGCGAATACTCGAAAAACATCCCAATATGGGGATATGTTACGTATGTGTTGAATTTAATCGAGCCCTTACAAATAAATGTTCGCTCAGTTGATAAACGAGCTACCGGCCTTCGGCCAAGTTAGTTTATTGTGTATGTACATAAGGGTTGTTAATGTTGTGAAGCAAGTTTGATATCGGTAAATTGCGTATTATGAAATATTCCGTTTAGCTAAATGTGTGCTATTCTTTGTGCATGCTGGAATTCCTTGCTCAAACTTACTAAGCATAAATTGCTTACTCGTTACATTGCTCCTCTGTTTTATAGATTTTTGGTTCTCCAGCTATCGGACTCGGGATCTTGAAGTCGAAGTCGCCCACACTATCAAAGGCTGTTTTGGGTACTATTTTGGTTGAATTTTGATATGGCATGTATAGGACTACCCATTGTTGTCTTTCGAGTATTTTATGAAATGTATAAGTGTACAGCCATGCGAAAATGGCTTGTAGAAGTGGAGTATGGCATTAGACCATTTGTGTTTATGAATGTATAGATGGTTTCATGATGTAACTATAGTTGGAATGGAAGTGTTGAGCAAATGATCAGCCACTGGAATGGCTAAGTATGATCATATGTGGGCTTATGTATGACAAGGCCCTAGTTGGTCCATGAAACCCCAAATTAGGTAAGGTTTACTTTGAAAATAGAAGCTGATAGCAGCAGTGGTGTGGATTGGAAAAATCACAAGAATTCGTATGAGTGGAATTAAATAGTGAATAAATTATGTAATCGAACCTTGATGAATCTACTTTCATATGGAAGTAACGAAACAATCATAGGAACAGTACAGTAAGAGATATTCGGGTTCTTGTGGAACAGGGCCAGAACAGTTTCTGGATTCCCTGTTCCGACTTTGGAAATTCACTATAAATTGACCAGAGATAATTAGGGGTCATACCATATATGTATGGATTCCTCTCTGAGTCTAGTTTCCATAGAAACAAACGGCATCAGTATTGAAGCTCTGTGCAGAGAGATATCCAAGTCGTAATGGGAAAAGGTCAGTGTAGTCGACTCCTGTAACATGGGAGACTTTGACTAATAAACTGTACTAATTGGCCCAACCAAAAATTCTAGAAAAAATACATAGGTGGGGACATGAGTCTAGTTTCAGGGAAAAATCACAAAACTGATTTTCGAGTTGTGAAACTCAAGATATGATTTTTGAAGCGACTAGTACTCAGACTGGGCAGTGTCTGGAAAAATTTTTCAAAGTTTGTTAGCATCTCGTGTCCGACTCCGGTGTCGGTCTCGGGTTCGGGGTGTTACAGGAAAGGTGCCGAACAAGTTTCAAAGTGGCCGGATAGAAATGAAATGATTGGAAAATAATTTCAAAGACCTTCCTAAAGACGCGATTGACATCGAAAAAGAACAATATGCCCGAGCATTCATCTCGAGGTTAATCAAGGGCATTCTAATGTCTAATATATCTCAAAATTTGGTGCACATAAGGTGGCTACTACATTTGGTTGACTTCAAAGAATATAATTGACTGAGTTGAGGATCAGTCGTGTTGGTCACTTTGTACAGAGAGTTGTGCCAAGCGACGAAATCGGATAAGATGTCAATCGGTGGTTGCCTACTTCTGCTGCAGTCATGTGCATAGTGGTAGCTATCATTTTTACATTCCTGAGCGGACGCCTCTTATACATTCCCATTGGTGAAAAGGTAAAATTAATTTGATAATAATATAGTTACCATAGTAAATGTTGTTTATTTATTATATGTTTGAATTAACATATTGTTTAAGTAGACGGAACCATGTGCCGAGTTATGTGGGACTACCGGAGCAGCTTAAAGATATCGAGTTGCTATTAGATCAACGCTCGGATGTCATAATTTGAAAATATAACAAAATTTATAATAATTACGCAATGATTCAAAATTTAATATTTTGTAGATAAAAATATTATAACTATGTACTAAAATTTGAATAGATGCCATACGCCGATCCAACAATCGTAGCATGTGTTTCACCCAAATTTTTTATCATTTGGAGTATATGGGATGCGAAGGTGCCATTGGTAGTTTACGTGATGGTGGAGATGCACGAATCTAATCGAGTGATGCAGCAGTTCGGGTGGAGGTAAAATATTCTACTG
Source organism: Gossypium hirsutum (assembly GCF_007990345.1). NCBI lineage: Eukaryota > Viridiplantae > Streptophyta > Magnoliopsida > Malvales > Malvaceae > Gossypium > Gossypium hirsutum. The sequence goes on from NC_053431.1 coordinate 111,408,401, forward strand.
GTACTGCAAGACATTAAATTACTGCACAAGCTTGATTTGCGGGGGAAAATAAAAAAAATTGGCAGGAATTCCACAAAGAATATATCGACATTTGGGATCGTAAGAACGATTTCATACCTATGCACAAACCTTTTTCCAAACTGGAGACAATGATCTTTGCAGAGTACATGTCATGGTTTAAACTCGGTGGCAAGCTATATCTACAGTCGATGGAGGTGAGGAGTGGACAAATTTGTTCGAGGAGGCCATGACGATTGCCCTAGAATTATAGGTCCAGAGCAAGTGGCACGACGGGTTCATCATTGGCTTCAACTTAACAAGAGGCACTGATGTCATCACCATATCCCGATTAGTTCTCTCAATATATTCTTTATAGATGTGTATTTTGTAGCACCTCCGTCCCCAGCATATTACGTCCTGATGCCGACATCAATGCTGACGTATCCACCAACAACAACAATTCTTGGATATTATGCACAACTGGGTTATGAGACATCGTACAATTATCCGTCGATAGCGTTGCAAACACCCTACGCGTTATTGTTTTATCAAGGTGGCTTATCTTTGTAGCCACCGTATCGTAGAATAGATGAGACACAATGGAAGGCTAGGATGACACCGCACTCAATCACGGAAGAAGGAGATGAAGATGAAGACGGGAGTCGAGGTGAATATAAAGATGATGAAGAAGAGTTGACACCTTAAATTGTACGAAAAAATCCTGTCCGCAACCATCAGCCACCGTCCTGTACACATTCAGCCTGTCGACGCCAATGATGTTTTTTTTTTCCTTTACTTTTGTGATGAAAATATAATTGATATCAATAAAATATGGTCATTTTTATGCTTGTGTTGCAACTCATAATTCACTTTTTAAAATTCTAATCTATATATTGAACCAAAATTTTCCATCCATAATATTTGATACCAAACATTTAATGATGATTTTATAAATATTTAGAGATAAATTATTACACCTGGTTTATCCTTATTCGTTATTTCACCATGGCAAACAAAATAGTGAATGGGTAAAAATTATCTATCACTTAAATTCTATAAAAAATTCAAAGTAAAACATGTAGTGTGACCAAATGATCTATGAGGTATACAAAAGAATGAACAGATTCTGTAAAAAAAATATGAATAATAAATTTGTGTACAATAAAAATGAATAAAATTGTGTTAAAAATGAATAAAATATGTTAACGAGGTGTTGTCATCAATGCATCCCTCAACTGCGAACATGTTGCCTTTATATGCCTTGGGTTCCTCCAATAACTACATAACATTTGTTGATTGGTCCTCTCTCGAACATCCTTATTATTGTTGCGTATTCAAGTAAAATTTGGCTGACCTTTTGGGAGGCAATACGACCAAATATTTGATACCAACTTGAACGGGGCGCTCGACATTGGAAGCCACATACTCTCATTTGAGACTAATGGAAATTCATATATCCATACACTGTACATGCATTCTAGTTTGTACACATTATCAATATATGGTGTATTGTATTTGTGCATGCAACAATTGTATGTGCACATGAGAATCGAAGTGCTTGGAATTTCCCACAATCGCAGGTCCATTGTGTTAGGAAAAAATGGTATGTTGCCATGGTAATATCTTGGTCGGGTCTACTGTACTCTGCAACTCAAAATGGTAGGTTTGGACACGAGTGACACACTACATACATAGTGTTTGCTCTCTCTGCATTTCGTTTAATTCCTTTCATGACATCCTCGCACCAAAAGTGATCATCCGCTATTTTTTCAGCATGTCTCTGTCCATTTTGGAAATAAGGCTACCAAACAAAAGTATGTTTCTTTCATGATGCTGTCGTTGAGAGCACCAAAAATATCATATCCCTATAAAATATTGAAAATAAGAAAAATAATAGTATAAGGGAAGTAGGGTCAAATCCTCAGAGACCGGATTTGCACAATTACTTGTTTCTCGAAATCCTGGTCAGAATCGTACCCAAGAAAACCTACGTACCTGGGAAAAAAATTAAAAAAATACAATTAAAAGTTTTGATAAAAAAACATAATTAAAAATTTTGATTGAAATTCTGAAAATAATATAAATAAATAGAGTTGAGGAAAAAGAATTCTTATGGATAGATTCCAGCCTCTGGTTACCTCGATCCACCTTGGGTTCAATCCTCAGCTTTTAGGTGATCTTTCTCAAACAGAATAAGCTAGTTATAGTGGAAGAGGATGCCTATGACCACCAGCTCCAAGATTTTAGACTTACAATTTAGCGGAACCTGACTCTAGCCAACAATCGCTTTTGTGGGATCATCTTATGCTAGATCATCACTTCTCAATGGCGAATACTACGCCACTTTGTCTTTTGGGCTTGCCAACCTCTGACGCAGTAAGCTAACGAACCGATTGTGCAACTTCCCAAAATATACAAAGCAACCGTTCCTTACACACGTTGAACATATCACTTTTTAAGGGACATGGACGGAAGCGTCAGCCATGTAATGCGAAAAAATGATGAATACTCTTTTGAGAAAGTTAAGCGTGGATTCTAAGCCTCATGAACCCTTTTTGGGGATTTTTGAACCTTTGGCTAGATAAGTTTAGGGGCTCATGATTTTTGGGGAAAAGAAAATAGGTGTAATGGAAATAGAATTTTTATTAAAAAATATGGAAAGAACAAAAGGCTAAACTTTATGGGGGAGAAAGTGTTTACTGAAAAGATGAGTAAAATTTGTATCACTCCATCCCCTATTTATAGTACTAAGAAACCTAGCCTATTCCTAATTAAATTCTAAAAGATAAATACAAATAAATAAAGATAATTAAAGATAAATGAAAATAAATCCTAAAATTAAATCTAAATAATAATCCTAATATAATTAAACATTAAATAGAGTCTTGTGCCATAAAATCTCTTCTTTTGCATTTTTGCTCCCAAAATCTTCCACACATTGCATTTTTAGCACCACTTCTCTCCTACTTCGCATGTTGGCCCAATTTAACTTTAAATTCACGCTTTTAGCCCCAAATTCCATTTTGCCTTCAATTTAGTACCTATAAGATAAAAGACCATAAATAGCTCAAATTAGTAGGATCATACTCAAAATAAACATATAATTAATACATAAAAATATGTCATTTTAGAGTATTATCATTTCACAACAGAGGTTATTGGAAAATGATACGTCCCCTTCAATACAAAATTGATACATTTTGCTAGATTCGTTGTCATGTGCCTGTATCGTAGACACTTATCATATAATTGTGTCAACTAGTCGAAGGGTATGTTAGTGATGTATGTCGCACTGGTGCAGTTGATGGAAATGGTGTTGGGCAAGTTCAAACTATGTCGAAAAAAGTGTAATGACCCAAATTTTAAAGTAATCATAAAGTGAATTTTCGGGTCTTCGATTCTGAAAATGAGATTCGTAAATATTTATTAGAAATATTTACGAATTTAAGTGAGAGGTTAATTAGATTTTAATTAAGCAAATTTAGCTTAATTAAGGTTAATTTAGTGAAAGGACTAGATTGAATAAAGTGTGAAAGTCTAATTATAAACTATAGAAAAGTCAAGGGACTAAGTTAGCAAATAAACCTTATGAGACAAGTGTGTGGTAAGTAAAAATACATATGTAATATTTTAATTGGTACAAATGTATGTATATATATGAATTTACTTATTATATAATTAAATAATTATATAAAGTAAATTATATTAAATTATATAATTATAATATATTAATTGAATAAAGAATGAATAAAGAAAATAAAAAGAAATAAAACATAAAGAAAAGGAGAAAGAAAGTCACGAATAGCATGGAAAGAAAGAAGGAAAAAGGGAAAGAAAAAGAAAAGGAAAATTTAAGGTTTTGGAGTTTCAAGCTTGATTGGTAAGTCAATTTAATCCATTTTCTTGTAATTTTGGTGTCTATGGAATCCTAGGAAGAAATACTATTTGAATTATGTTGAAATTTAGGAAGTTTGTGAATTTTTAGATGTTGATTAAGTTGAATTATTAAGTAAATTATGAGATAAAATGATAGAAATTCAAGTTAGAAGTGAAAGAAGGATTAAATTGTAAAAAGAGATATAAGTTTTGAAATAGTAGGGATTGAATTGAGAGAATTCTATAATTAATGTTTTATGCTGTAAAATTTAAGAGTTGAATAGTCTAAAGTGATAATTGAATGAAAATATAAGATTTATTTTGAAGAAAAAGAATGGTTATGGTGGAAGGACTAAATTGGAATTTATGTAAAAGCTATATGGAAATAAAAGAGTGTGATATTAAATAACATACATTGATAATTTTAAATGTTAAAATTTATGTAGCCAACGTAGCATCAGAAACGTTATCGAAAAAAGGGAAAGAGAAAGTAAACGAGGATATCGAGTAACCTCGAGAATTACGGTTTGTATTTCTATAAACTATGCTTAATAATTTAATAAATGTAATTCTTATTTTTATTTGGTTAGTATGTATGATAAATGATGTGATAGAAATTGTTAATGTTTCTATATTAAAATCAAATGATTCAAATACCCTATTAACAGTGTCGGGCTAAGTCGGATATAGTTAGCATGCCATAGGATTGGAAGTGTTCAGGGATATTCCGACTATGTGTCGATGAGACACTATATGTGTCAACTACTGTTACTGTTTCAGATTCGTTCAGAAGAGGTATTCTGTACCTGACAGTTACTGTTATCCTTACGGTGTATTCCAGCTTCGACCGATGAAACACTGTATGATATCCTGGTGTGGGTTGGATCCGTGTATCCGTCCAAGTCCGAGCTATGTTAATAGGGGTAAATGAAAGTACTAAAGACCGACTGCTATTGATTATGTGACTGTGACTGTTATACGATTGTTGAAAGATATCGAATGATATGAAATGTATGTAAAGAATTGCTTAATTACATTTAAGAGCTATAAGTTAAAGGTAAGTAATTAAGCTATTAAAATTATGAAAGTAAAAGTTTTGAGTTAAAATACATATATATGACTTATTATTGTTCTAAGCATTAGTTTATAGAAATACCACTGAGTGTATACTCAGCGTACGATTTGTTTCTGTGCGCAGGTTAGGTACAAAGTAGATATCGTTTCAGCATCCAAGCCAACTCCAGAACTCAAATACTTGGTATGTATCTTATCTTGAGAAATGGCATGTACCTAGGTTATTTTTGAAGTTATTTTGTATATAAGTGATGTTGGTGAAGAATGTTAATAGATAGTTAATTAATGTAATGAGTGTGTTATAATATAGTCCTTTTTTAATTGAATTGAATGGTATTTAAGTGCAAATTTTGAAGAAGTTTGCTTTAAGGGTTATTAAATATAAGAGTTAGTCTATGGTTTGATGGTTTAATGAGTATTAAGTGTATTTATCATATATTGGATTGGTTGAAAGATTGTATTTAAGTTGTTTATTATTTAAGGTTTGCAGGGTTGGAAAAATTTGAACTATAAGGTTCATTTTGAGTCCACACGGCTTGCCACACGGGTTTGTGTTCAGACCGTGTGAGACACACGACTTAAACACGGGTATGTTGATAGGCCGTGTGTCCCCTACATCCTTACATGTGAAGTCAGGATAGCACACGAGCAAAAGACACGCCCGTGTGTTTTAGCTATGTGCAGGACACGGGTTTCAAGCACGGTCATATGTCAAAAACATGTAAAAATGGCTTAAAAATGGTGAAAAATCAATATACCACACGGCCTAGCCACATGGGCGTGTGCCCAGGCCATGTGCCCCTCTGATACTTAAAAATTTGCAAGTTAGACCTGCCCAAGGGCTGGCCACACGGCTATGTCCCAGGCCATACGGGCGTGTGCCCCTATCTTCAAGGAAAAATTCCCAAAGTTGCCAGTTTAGTCCCGAACCACTTCTAAAGCATGTATTGGGCCCAGTAGGCCCATATTAGGGACTTTATGGTAAAATTTTTAAAGAATTGATCTAGAATGCTAATTTATGATTTGATTTTGTATAAATGTTAGTGTATAAGTCCGATAATGCCTCGTAACCCTATTTCAGTGACGGATATAGGTTAAGTGTGTTACATTTAGTGGCATCAGAGCTAACTGGGTTTAGTCGATTTTAGGATTAAGTCGAGTACTGAAATGGGTCTAGAGGTACATACCATTTTTATGTTAATTTTGAGTCGGGATTGGATGCTGATATGTATATATTGATTAATTAATTCTGTTTTATAGTATAAAAGATGTCTGACGAAAGTATCCAGGGTACTGAACAAGAAATGCACAGTAGAGATGAATCACGTGATGTAAATAAGTCTGAATCCTCAACCCTAAGTGTAAACCCGGTAGGTAACCAACCACCGAATACTGAAAGGGATAATACAGAAATATTTAAAATGATTGCTGAAGCTCTTCAAAAAGCGGTAAGAAGTATGCCTGTTACTACTTCTACCCCTGCTACCCGACGAGCCCCTATTAAGGAACTGAGAAAGTATTGAGCTACAGAATTTCTGGGATCAAAGAGAACTGATTCAACAACAGCTGAAAATTGGTTAGACACTACCAAGAGAATTTTGAAGCAATTAGAATGCACACCATAGGAAAGTTTAGTATGTGTTATTTCTCTGTTACAAGAAGAGGCTTACATATGGTTGGAATTAGTGATTCAGTATATACCGGAAGAACAGGTAAACTGGGAATTCTTTCAACGAGAATTTCAGAAGAAGTATTTGAGAGATACATATATGGAAGATCAGAAACAGGAGTTTTTGATGCTGAAACAGAGAGATATGTCCATAGTGGATTATGAACGGGAATTTCTGAGACTGAGTAGATATGCAACCGAATTTGTACCGACTGAAGCTGACAAATGTAAAAGATGTCTAAGAGGACTGCGAGATGAATTCCAACTGCAATTGATGCCTCTACTGATTACAGAGTTTGCAGATTTAATAGAAAGAGCTAAAATGATTGAGCAAGTGCTGGGAAAGAGTAAAAAGTCTGAAACTGCCCGTTGAGTTAGAAAACGTCCTGGAACTGCTAGTTCAAGTCCACAATTCAAACGATCAAAGGAATCTCGTGGTAGTGGAAGATTCAGTTCAAGATCAGAAAGAGGAGATAGAAGTCAAAAGAGATAAAATATTGTATCTACTGGCAGTATTAGAAGCCCAGCTCAGAACACTGATATTCCAAAATGTGCATATTGTGAAAACAGACATAGGGAAGAATGTAGAAAGTTAACTGGGGGTTGTTTCTGATGTGGGCCAACTGATCATTTTGTAAAGGACTACCCGAAGCTTAATAAAGTAGCATCAATGGTTTCTCAGATATCAAAATCTACATCTAGAGGTCGAGGTTCAGGCCAAAGTGGTTCATTTGATAGAGGTGGAACTAGAAAGGCTAGTGAAAATGCTACACAACAATCTGAAGTAAGAGCTCTGATAAATGCCAAATTATACATAGTTTTACCCCAAATACTTAGCATATTTATCGATGTTTACTACTATATTTTTGGACTTTGGTGCTCTTAATCCATTTATTTCATGTTTTGTACTCAAGAGAGCACCAAGAGTCAAAAAGAGCCAAAAAGGGACAAAATGGACCAAATCGAGAAAATCACACGGCCTAAGCCTTGCCACACGGGAATTTCACACGTCCGTGGCCTTCGGGGTGTCGACCAAGGTTTACACGATTCACACGGCCTGGCCATTGAGCACACACGGCCGTGGCAATTTAACGGATCGAACATGGCCTGGCAATCACATCACACGGCCTTGGCACACGGGCGTGTCCTTTTTTCAAAGAGTTGTATTTTACACGGAAAAGGGTACTTAGTGAGGAAGAAAGCCAATCTAAAGGCTATATAAACACCCTAAGTATGACCCAGAGAGGAGGCCTATTCCAGAACTTTTCTAGAATACAGAACCACACGCCAGGAGTTACTTGAAGGAAGCCAAACGATCCATCCCAAAAGCCGGAGCTACTCCAAGACTGAAGAAATTTTGATTAATTCAACTGAGGGTTAGACATTATTAGTCTCGAAAGGGATAATAACATAGGTTAGGGAGTCTCACGGATCAAGTCAAGTGAATAAATCGTCCGGTTCAGAGTCAGATAACAAGTGAAATTTAGGTGGATTCCTCCTTGGGTTTCGTCTTTATCAATTGCTTCTCTTCAAGTCTTTTTCCAAATTTTCTCTTCACTTTAATTAAATTAGTTAATTACTTTAGATAATTAGTTTAAGAAACAAATCCTTTTATTCCTAGGCTAGATAATAAAAAGATAGTTATTACTGGTACTTTTGGTTCCCTTGGGTATGATATCCCGGTCTTGCCGTTACTATACTATTGTTCGATAGGTGCGTTTGCCTTTTCGTCGTGATAATAATTAGTCTAGGTTTGATCTTCATTATAAATATTTATTACTTGTTACGAATCACGCGATCAAGTTTTTGGTGCCGTTGCCGGGGAACTGAAATATTAGGAACACTAAACTTTTATTTCTTTAGCCATTTAATTTTATTTCAATTTTATTTTATTTTATTATTTATTAATTTACTTTTTCTCTCTCTTGGCAGGTTTTTATAGTTTATGACTAGAAAAAACCCGTCAGGACCATTACTTTTTGACGAAGAAACCGATCGCACAGTTCGTAGAAATAAAAGAGAAATAAGGTGTAGTTTACGATATACGGAGAACGAGTGAGAAGACGATACTCAAACCCCAACCGAAGAGATGTCTGAAAACCAGGCGATCAGCTTCCTTCTATAATTGTAGCTAATCAATATCCTGCTCCACGTACTATGTATGACTATGCTAAACCTTCTTTAACAGGAACTGAGTCTAGTATAGTTAGACCTGCTATTGCTGAGAATAATTTCGAACTAAAACCTAACACAATTCAGATGATACAGTAGTTTGTTCAGTTTGATGGTTTGCAGGATGAGGATCCCAACATGCACTTGGCGAATTTTCTTGAATTTTGCGATACATTCAAAATCAATGGCTTTTCTGATGATGCCATTCCTCTTCGGTTATTTCCCTTTTCACTGAGAAACAAAGTCAAGCAGTGGTTGAACTTGTTACCACGAGGGTCTATCACTACTTGAGAACAAATAACCGAGAAATTTTTACTAAAATATTTGTCGCCAGCTAAAATGGCTAAATTACGTAATGATATCTCTTCTTTTGTGCAGATGGATTTAGAAACACTTTACGATGCATGGGAGAGATACAAGGACTTACTGAGAAGGTGCCTTCACCATGGGTTACCGCTTTGGTTGCAAGTTCAAACGTTCTACAATGGTGTGAATCCCTCGACAAGACAAATGATTGACGCAGCTGCTGGCGAAACCATCAACAATAAAACACTGGAAGATGCCTATGAATTTATAGAGGAGATGTCAATGAACAACTATCAGTGGCAAGTTATGAGGATAAAGCCAACGAAAACAGTCGGCGTTTATAACATCGATTCAGTCACCATGCTCTCTAATCAGGTAGAACTTCTCAATAAAAAGTTTGATAGTTTTCTTGGTTCTACGCAGGTACATCTAGTAATGAGGTGTGACTCAAGCGGAGGAGGTGTGCATATAGAATACCAATCCTTCAATCCTACAACTGAAGAAGAATAAGTCAACTATATGGGTAACAATAACTTTAGATCTCAAAATAACCCATACAGTAATACCTATAATGCAGGTTGGAGGAACCACCCAAATTTCTCTTGGGGTGGTCAAGGAAATCAAAAGCCACAAAATCCTCTGGATTTTCAACAGCCAGCTTATCAACAAGAGAAGAAACCGGACCTTGAGGAAATGCTCTCAAAATTTATATCAATGTCAGAAACCTGTTTCCAAAATACCGAGACAACACTTAAGAATCAACAAGCATCGATCCAAGGACTCGAAACTCAGACAGGCCAGCTGTCCAAACTAATCTCCAAACGACCACAAGGTAGCTTACCAAGTAATACTGAACCTAATCTAAGGGAACACCTCAATGCAATTAGCACTCAAAATAAAGACAGATTCATTGCACCCGAGCCAGAAATACAGCAAAACAATGAGAAGAACAAAGGACGAGAAGAGGTAAACAATAATGATCCCAAACAGGTAAGTATGAATCATGAACCTCGTGTGCCATATCCTAAAGCGATGACGAAAGATAGAACAGAAGAAAAATTCGGTATGTTTGTCAAACACTTAAAGAAATTACATATTAACTTACCCTTTATTGAAGTTTTTTCGCAGACGCCTAACTCTGCAAAATTCTTAAAGGAACTTCTGAGCAATAAAAGGAAATTAGACGCTACATCACATGTGGAACTCAATGCAGTCTGCTCAGCTGTTCTAAAGAATAAGCTACCTAACAAATTGAAAGATCCAGGGAGTTTTAAAATTCCTTGCTTAATTGGTAGTTTATCTGTGAATAACGCTTTAGCTGATCTAGGGGCAAGTATAAATGTTATGCCCTATAAAATGTCTAAATGACTTGGTCTCGGTAAACCCAAACAGACTAGGATAAGCATACAATTGGCTGACAAAACAGTTAGATTTCCTAAGGGTATTATTGAAGATGTTCTCGTTAAAATTGATAAGTTTATTTACCCAGTAGACTTTGTCGTTTTAGATATGGATGAGGATAACGAGGTACCTTTAATTTTAGGATGACCCTTTTTAGCAACTGCCAGAACCGTTATTAATGTAGGCATAGGAGAGCTAACACTTCGTACAGGTAACGACGCAGTAACACTTCAAGCACGCGACTCTTTCAAAACCTCTAAAACTCAAGATAATACTATAAAACCTGTCGATGATAAAACTAATACTCAATCATCCTTACAGGAACCCCCTCGAACCAAGACAACAGAGACAGTGAACTACTATCATGTAGAGAACAAATAAACCCATGAGGAACGAAGGCTTCAAATAGAGGAGCTAGATGAATGGCGAGCACACAAACCGAGAACACGTGATAAACAGAAACTACGCCAAAACAAGCTCGATACCTCTCTTAATCAACTTCAGGTTGGCGATAAAGTCTTACTGGATGCCGCAGATACCCACATTGTCACTACCACACCAAATGAGGAAATCCCTCTTACGGTACTCAGTATTTTCCCATTCAGTACGGTTGAGGTGAGTCATCCCAAGTTTGGCACTTTTAAGCTAAACAACACCCGATTAAAACCTTATTTTAAGATTGACAGCAGGAACGAGAAGTATGAACTCCTCAAACCACCATGATAAATCAAAGGAGAGGTAAGTCGAGCTTAGATTATAAGTAAGCTTTTCTCGGGAGGCAACCCGAGCACTAACATATTTTGATTTCTTTATTTTTAACTTCTCACACTTCGAATCAATTAACTTAGTCTTTGAATTGCAAAGTTTTTCAGCACACAAGGCTAGGAACACGGCCGTGCTTAAGGCCGTGTGCCCAACACGGAGGGAGACATGGCCGTACAATACGGCCGTGTTGAAGTAGGACATAATTTCCCCAAAACATGGCGATAAATCCCCACGGCCGTGTGACATGGCCGTGGGTGAACTTGATAGGAAAAACATGGACGTAGGGATAGAAAACCACGAGCGTGCCAGGGACAAAGCTCGATTCTGTTTCTTCGACATGGACGTGCGATACGCCTGTGCCATTCAGCCGTGTACAACAATACACGGGTGTGCTACCATAAAACACGGGCGTGGAAGAAGCGAACAAAGCTAGGCACGGTCGTGTGACATGTCCTGTGACATGACCGTGTTTGACACACGCCCAAGACACACGAGCGTGTGATAGTAGTCGGGCACGACCTAACTCGCAAAATTCAAAAAACACGGGTTCACCCTCAAAGTACACAGTGTGGCCCTAGGCCGTGTGACCCTCCCCTATATAAACAAACCACTGTTCATTTTCTTCCTCCTTTCAAAATCCTAGCCAAAATCTACCCTCCCCCAACCCCTAATCCCTATTTCGACTACCAATCTTCAGATTCTCACTTCCCCAACCCCAAACCACCATCAAATCCACTCCCCTTGCATTAATCCCTATTTTCCCTCCCTATACCTTTCATTTTCCCACCACACGGCTTCCTCTCCGTGTCACACGCCCGTGCTCGCCACCACACGCCCGTGCACCGCCTTATTACAGCCTTTGGTTCACTTTCTCAACTTTATTTTTCCAATTTGTGTTTCTACATTAGTATTCTACATGCTTTGCATAGATATTGTTACTATTACCAATATGTTTTAGACAAGTTAGGAATTTGCTTTAGAATTTTCTATATTTGACTTGTTTAAGCTACTAAATAGCATATACTAATTTTAGGCCTATTGCTTAACTACTGATGTATATTGGATTCTATCAATACTCATATATTTTCAGGTACATTATGTCGTCATCAAGAGGCAAGAAGGCTGCGGTCCCTTCCTCAAAGAGACGTAGGGGACCGTGTTCTTCCTCGGTATGTTCTATAGCTGAAGTTTGACACCCGTTCCTTGAATTTTCGCAAGCTTCGCAGGAGGAGCTATTTCAGATACTACGTGCACGACCCATCACCACAGGTCGTTGCATTGACTGGGCTACCGTAGAGCAAGTCCAGATCTGCGCCTTCTTGTCCATAGACCTATGGGAACGATTCTTTGCTATTACCGAGCCCACTTATTTAGAGCTAACTTTAGAATTATGCTCTACTTTTCATTTACAGGTGGTGATGACGAACAATGACGACCCAAGCACCATTCACTTCCAATTAGGTGGTCTAGTTCGTGCGATGAGTGTCCCAGAGTTTGGAGTTGCTCTGGGACTTTACACTGATGAGTTTATAGAGGAGGAGGACATGAATGCACTACCACGCAATATCCACAAGTCCCCCTCCTTGTGCTAGAAGGCTTTGGCACCACTCTCTCCCACCTATGACCCCAGCCGCTCGAAGGCCTCAGCTCTCCCCTCTTCCCTACAATATCTCCATGCCATATTGGTACACACCTTGACCGGAAGGAGAGAGAGCACCGGCATCGTCAACACCTACGATGCCTACTATTTATGGTGCATGGTGAATGCACACGTGACTGACTTGGCGTACTTCATTGCTTTCGCCATTCGCCATCAGACTGAGCGACAGAGGAAGGGAGTGAGCTCCATCGGGCCCTACGTGACGTGCCTTGCCAGACACTTCGGCCTCCTCAACACTGCGGCCCAGTCATCAGCGCTTACCTTGACAGGTCAGATGTCCCCACAGGGTATCACGACTTTGTTATATATGAGGATGATCGAGCGCCGACGTGAGACCGATCCTCCTCAGTATCGTCTCTCGTATGCCATTGACGAGGAGGATCTTGAGGACATCCCTGATGTTCCCTCACAGCATGAGGAGCCTTCCACCACGCCACCTAGGGAACGACTAGTTCATGCGGCTGCTTCATTGGCACATCTTTCTAACCGACTCACCCACTTCGAGCAGTATTGCACTACGCAGTTCGAAATGATTCACGAGCGAGATCGACGATGGGACCAACAGATGGATGATATGCAGGCCATGATACAGCAGCTGTGCCAGCACTTTCACATCGCCACTCCAGCACCACCACCTGAAGGCCGCATCGACGAGGATCATTGAATCCTCCTATTTTTTATTTATTTTAATTTTCTTTTTCTTTTGATTTTAATTTTCATTTCAATTTTATTATTTTATTTTGAAAGACATATCTATATTAGTAAATTTTACTTTTTTTCCATTTTTTGGTATTTCTAACAAGTAATTTCACTACGCTCTCTTCCACACCAACTCTTAATAAGCTCTTCATGATTCTACAGACTTCCAAGCAAAGCTGCTAGGAATATTTTACGAAATGAGGAAACAAAAGGGAAAGAATACCTCACGAGTGCCATGTTCAACGACCCAATTTCGTTATCTAGCCAAGAACAATGGCACCTACCACTTTCCCTGAACACTCCATCCTCAGAATCAAGCTCCACATCCGTATAATAGAGAGTTTCACCTCCTTTCCTCTTATGATTTTCTTTATTTTGAATAATCTATCTCTTTACATTGAGGGCAAGGAGGGGGTGAACATGAAACTTAACTTTTTGCATTATTCTCAAATCCCTGAAATTGGTCTTGTGCTTAAGTGATTTTCTCATAATATTAATATAATGAATTCTGATTGATCTATAATTATTGTTGATATGTCGTGAATTAGACCAAGGGAATTATGCACGATTATTTGATTATAGGACCTTAAAGAATCGAGCATGATAAGTTGATATTTTGAGAAATAAAATTTTTAGACTATTTCTCCTAAATTGAAGTATTATCTTGAAATCCTAAGTATACAGAAATGACATTAAAAACCCAAATTTTTGGTGAGATTTTTGAGCCTTTTGAGCATATAGTTTTCTTTCTTGCTCACTTTTTTTGTGGTTTGAGTGTGTCAACATTAAACTGTTATTCTAGAACTTACATCGATTATACATGTCGAGATCACACGTATGATTTGATATACTGAGATGATAAATGCACTTAGGATTTAACCCATTTACTCCATAAAAAGCCTTCCCACATAATTAAACCCTTAGCGAACCCCCTTTGAGCCTACTAACCTATTTTTTATTGATTAACCCTTATCATTAACCCATTAACCCATTATTGTTGAAATCCTCTTACTTAATTTACTTTTTTATCGAGATTAAATTTAATATTATTACCTCACTATGTTCCCATTTTTTGTTGCTGAATCATGAAATATGATTTCTGTATTGTATTGACTTGATTTGTTCTTAAAAAAAATGTAATTCTCAGCAAGCTAAAGTTGTCATGAACTCATGCAAAATAGTTCTAGATATTTGTTTGTGGTTCAGTAATTAAGTTTTTGATAATGGGGTAACATATTGAAATTATCTCGATTCTAACCCCTGTTCTTCAGCTTGTATCCATACCTGTAACCTAAACCCCATTACAACCATGCAAAGACCTTTTGATTAGTGTATCATATCATTTACAAGTGGTGGAGATTTGATTTTCATGCAAGCTTATGGTAATAACTTTTCATGTTAGACAATCGAATGGTTAATCTTGAACCTTAAACAGTTTGAGTGATTTGAGTGAATCTTTAGTGAGGATGCCATCTCTTGTATATTTAGGACTAAAGTTAATTACTTAGAGGAAGGAGATTACCTATGATTTTTATTATCAAAATATCCAATTTAGATTGTTTAAGGCTTTCAATACCCCTATAGTTAAATTCTCACCGTATAATTTTACGTGGAATAGTTTGTAACATTATCCATACTGATCATGTGATTGAAAAGAATGAATTCTAGCAGTAAATGAGAGTTTTGCTTGAGTACAAGGATATACTTAAGTGTGGGGGTATTTGATAAACGCCAAATTATACATAGTTTTACCCCAAATACTTAGCATATTTATGGATGTTTACTACTAGATTTGTGGATTTTGGTGCTCTTAATCTGGTTATTTCATGTTTTGTACTCAGGAGAGCACCAAGAATCAAAAAGAGCCAAAAACGAGCTAAAAAGGGACAAAATAGACCAAATCGAGAAGATCACACGGCTTAAGCCTTGCCACACAAGCATCTCACATGCCCGTGGCTTTCAAGGGTGTCAACTAAGGTTTACACGACTCACACGGCCTGGCCATTGAGCCCATACGGTCGTGGCAATTTAACAGATCGAACACGGCCTAGCAATCACGTCACACGGCTGTGGCACACGGGCGTGTCCCTTTTTTAAAGAGTTGTATTTTACATGGAAAAGGGTACTTAGGGAGGAAGAAAGCCAATCCAAAGGCTATATAAACACCCTAAGTATGACCCAGAGAGGAGGCCTCTTCCAGAACTTTTCTGGAATACAGAACCACACGCCAGAAATTACTTGAAGGAAGCCAGACAATCCATCCCAAAAGCCGGAGGTACTCCAAGACTGAAGATCTCTCTTATAATTCCTTCAGGGGTTTTAGAGTTTTCTTCATGTTTTGTTATTTTTATACTTTTGAGATGTACTCTTATTTTATTACGAACTAAACCCTTTAGATACCTAAGGGGGATAAAACCTATGATGGATCTTGTTATTATTATCTGAACTGTATGATAAATACTTGATTTGTTCTTAATTATGTGTTCTTAATGCTTGAGTTAATATTCCGGGTATTAATTCATGATTTGATGTGCTTATGCAGAGGAGGAATAGACTCTGCCTAAGAGTATATTTGGCATAATTAAGCGGAGTTGATCGAACGCCTAGAAATAGGGTTATGAGATTTTACCGAATTAGGGTGAAACCTAATATGGGAGTCCGTAGAGTGATTTACTACTTCCCTAGGGGTTTTAATTAAGAAAGAAATTTCGATTGATTCAACTGAGGGTTAGACGTTATTAGTCCCGAAAGGGATAATAACATAGGTTAGAAAGTCTCACGGATCAAGTCAAGTGAATAAATCATCCGGTTCAGAGTCAGATAACAAGTGAAATCTAGGTGGATTCCTCTTTGGGTGTCGTCTTTATCAATTGCTTCTCTTCAAGTCTTTTTCCAAATTTTCTCTTCGCTTTAATTATATTAGTTAATTATTTTAGATAATTAATTTAATAAACAAATCCTTTTATTCCTAGGCTAGATAATAAAAAAGATATTTATTACTAGTACTTTTGGTTCATTTGAGTACGATATCACGGTCTTGCCGTTACTATACTATTGTTCGATAGGTGCGCTTGCCTTTTCGTCGTGATAATAGTTATTCTAGGTTTGATCTTCATTATAAATATTTATTACTTGTTACGAATCATGCAATCATGCTCTGGCCCGAGCATATGTTGTAAGAACTCGAGATGAAGGAGATGCTCATGATGTAGTGAAAGGTATATTCTTATTACATTCAGAACCCGTTTATGTTTTAATAGATCCAAGATCGTCACATTCCTATGTTAATACAAAACTGGTTGAGATGGGAAATTTAAAACCTGAATTGTCTAAAATAACGCTAGAAGTGTCTAGTCTATTGGGGCAAACTATGTTAGTGAATCAGATATGTCGAAGATGTCCATTGATGATTCAGGATAAAATATTTTCTATTGATCTGTTGATTATGCCATTCGACGAATTTGATATTATACTGGGTATGGATTGGCTGTCAAAACATGGAATAATTTTGGATTGTTATAAAATGAAATTCACTGTTCAGAATGAAAGTGGTGATCGAATTGAAGTAAAGGGTATTCGGACCAGTGGGACTGTTCGTGTTATTTCAGCAGTTAAAGCTAGTAAGCTTCTTAATCAATGATGTGCTGCTTTCTTAGATATGTTATTAATTTCGATTCAGTTGAGAGTCAGTGCAGTAAAATTTAAACTGTATGTGAAAAGAATTGCCTAGATTACCTCCTGATCGGGAAGTTGAATTTGTGATTGAACTATATCCAGGTACAGATCCAGTGTCACTACCTCCGTACCGTATGTCACCTATTGAATTGAAGGAACTAAAAGTACAACCGCAAGACTTGTTGGATCGAGGTTTTATACGACCTAGTACATCACTGTGGGGAGCTCCAGTGTTATTTGTTAAAAAGAAAGATGGTTCAATGCTGTTATGTATTGATTACCGATCGTTAAACAAGGTGACTATCAAGAATAAATACTCGTTACCTCGTATAGATGATTTATTCGATTGATTGAAAGGAGCTACTGTATTTTTCAAGATTTATTTGAGGTCGGGATATAATCAGTTGAAAGTAAAGGAGAGTGATGTACCGAAAATAGCATTTCATACACGGTATGGACATTATGAATTTTTGGTAATGCCATTTGGGTTAACAAATGCTCCGGCTGCTTTTATGGATCTTATGAACCAGATTTTTCATCCATACTTAGACCAGTTTGTGGTAGTCTTTATTGATGATATCCTAGTATACTCCAAATCTGAAGAAGAACATAAGCAACATCTCCGAATAGTTTTATAGACACTACGAGAAAAGCAATTATATGAGAAATTGAATAAATGTGAGTTTTGGCTATCAGAGGTTTTATTTCTTGGCCATGTGGTATCGGCTGATGGGATCAGAGTAGACCCAAAGAAGATTGAAGTTATTGTTCAGTGGAAAGTTCCCAAAAATGTGTCAGAAGTAAGAAGTTTTCTTGGCTTAGCTGGATATTATCGAAGGTTCGTGAATGGATTTTCAAATATAACTCTACCGATGACAAAGTTACTACAAAAGAATATTTCGTTTGTCTGGAATGATCAGTGTCAACAAAGTTTTGAAACGTTGAAGCAAATGTTGACAGAAGCACCAGTGTTGACTTTGCCAGAATTGAGAAAAGATTTTATTGTATATAGTGATGCTTTGTTGAACGGACTTGGATGTGTACTAATGCAAAATAAAAAAGTAATTCTTATGCTTCACGAAAATTAAAACTGCATGAACGTAATTATCCAACGCATGATTTAGAATTAGCGGCTGTCATATTTGCCTTAAAATTTTGGAGACATTACCTATACAGTGAAAAGTGCTATATTTATATTGATCATAAAAGTCTGAAGTACCTGCTTTCTCAAAAGGAACTGAACCTGAGGTAAAGATGGTGGATAGAGCTTTTAAAAGATTATGACTGTGTCATAGACTATCACCCAGGTAAAGCTAATGTTGTAGTTGATGCACTGAGTAGAAAAGCTGCAATAGAACTGAGAGTGATGTTTGCACAGCTCAGTATTACTGATGATGGAGGACTTTTGGCCGAATTAAGAGTGAAACCATTAATGTTTGATCAGATTAGATCGGCCTAGTTGAAAGATGACAAATTAATAAAGAAAAGAGAGATGGTACAAAATGGTACAGCAGGGAATTTTAGTATTGACGAAAATGATTGTTCGAGATTTCAGAATCGGCTTTGTATTCCAACTACTCCTGAGATAAATGAATTAATTCTTCTAGAAGCTCACAATGGTCAGTTTGCCTTACATCCTAGTGAAAATGTATCGTAATATACGAGAATTTTATTGGTGGCCAGGAATGAAAAAGGATATAACTGAATATGTAGCTAAATGTTTGACTTGTCAATGGGTAAAGCAGAACATCAAGTTCCGACAAGGTTGCTTTAGCCTATTAGTATTCCTGAATGGAAATGGGACCGAATAACAATGGATTTTGTAACTGGGTTGCCAATGTCTACGAGTAAAAAGAATTCTATCTGGGTAATTATTGACTGACTTACGAAATTAGCTCATTTTATAGCCGTCAGAACTAATTGGTCACTACAGAAACTTGCGGAGGTGTATATTCGAGAAATTGTAAGGTTACACGGTATTCCAGAATCAATAATTTCTGACAGAGATCCACGGTTTACATCGAGGTTTTGGAAGCAATTACATGAGTCTCTTGGTACTCAACTTCATTTCAATACAGCTTTTCACCCACAAACTAATGGACAGTCTGAACGAGTCATTCAGATTTTAGAAAACATGCTCTGAGCTTGTATCATTGATTTTGAATCAGGTTGGGAACATTATTTACCGTTAGCAGAATTTGTGTATAATAATAGTTACCAATCAAGTATTCAAATGGCACCGTATGAAGCTCTATATGGTCAGGGATGTCGATAACCAGTGTGTTGGATGGAATTGAATGAAAGAAAAGTGGTTGGTCCAGAGTTAATTCAAGAAACGGAAAACACTGTTAGAAAGATTCGAGAACGATTGAAAGCAGATTTCGATAGGTAGAAATCGTACGCAGATCTGAAAAGATGGGACACTGAGTACTCAGTTGGAGACAAAGTATTTCTTAAAGTCTCTCATTGGAAGAAAAATTTTGAGATTTGGTCGGAAGGGTAAATTGAGTCCACGATCCATTGGACCGTATGAGATTATAGAAAAAATTGGACCTGTGGCATATCGTTTAGCTCTACCTCTTGAATTACAAGAAGTTCATGATGTTTACCATGTTTCTATGTTAAGAAGATACTGATCAGATCCATCTCATGTGATTTCAACTGAAGATATAGAGATTCGACTGGATTTGTCATATGAAGAAGAACCGGTTAAGATATTAGTACGTGAGGTAAAGGAATTACGCAATAAATGAGTTCCTTTAGTAAAAGTGTTATGGAGAAGTCATAATATTGAAGAAGCAACATAGGAACCAGAAGATATAATGAGATCATAGTACCCCCATCACACGACCCAAATTTTAAGGTCATCGGAAAAGTAAATTTTCGGGTCTTCGATTCTGAAAATGGGATTCGTAAATATTTATTAGAAATATTTACGAAGTTAAGAGAGAGGTTAATTAGATTTTAATTAAACAAATTTAGCTTAATTAAGGTTAATTTAGTGAAAGGACTAAATTGAATAAAGTGTGAAAGTCTAATTATAAACTATAGAAAAGTCAAGGGAGTAAGTTAGCAAATAAACTTTAAGAGACAAGTGTGTGGTAAGTAAAAATACATATGTAATATTTTATTTGGTACAAATGTATGTATATATATAAATTTACTTATTATATAAGTAAATAATTATATAAAGTAAATTATATTACTTATATAATTATAATATATTAATTGAATAAAGAATAAGTAAAGAAAATAAAAAGAACTAAAACATAAAGCAAAGGAGAAAGAAAGTCACGAATAGCAGGGAAAGAAAGAAGGAAAAAGGGAAAGAAAAAGAAAAGAAAAATTTAGGGTTTTAGAGTTTCAAGCTTGATTGGTAAGTCAATTTAATCCATTTTCTTGTAATTTTGGTGTCTATAGAATCCTAGGAAGAAATACTATTTGAATTATGTTGAAATTTAGGAAGATAGTGAATTTTTAGATGTTGATTAAGTTGAATTATTGAGTAAATTATGAGATAAAATGATAGAAATTCAAGTTAGAAGTGGGAGAAGGATTAAATTGTAAAAAGAGATGTCTAATACATGCCATTCAATTGGAGCTGACATGTCTAATACATTACTTATGGTGTGTGCGATCCCAAAGGCTACCATGCCATTCAATTACGACTAAGATTCTGGGTCTCTTATCAGAGATGATGCATATGTCGAGCTACGGGACAACATGATAACGCAATCGGCTAGGGAAAAAATCTAATCATTTTCTTTTTCTCCTGACATTTTTGCAAATGCTATTGAAAAAATCCTTAGAGTACGATATTGAGAAATGTCCATCAACAACCAAAGCCCGTACCTCCTGTACAACCAAGTGTTGTCAATTTGTTCCAATGACTTGCAGTACTAGAAAACTACCCTACATTTGTTGAAGGTAAAAAAGAATCGATGGAAAACTTTTTTCTAGGGACCAAACAATCGCGAAAGTATGCTGGGTGCTTTTTCAAAATAGTTACGAAACCTGGTATATACCAATCCAGTACCTAACACCATTGCCACAAATCATTATATGACTTGTCCTACATGTGATACAACCTTTTCATAGCCTTTTGTTTTGTGACCCATGCCTTGTAGTATGATGGCATCTAATCGAACTAACTACGAATACTGGCAATCAACAACGACACATGAATCCTAGGACTCGCTTTTACCATAAGTAAAATTAAGTTAGCTATTATGCCAGAGTTGGAATTGAATGCACTGAGTGAAAATTGTACCCGAGTGTTAAGGTTCAGGTTACCGAGATAGCCCAATTGATGGACGGTTTGACCACCGAAGTCATAATCAGTGTCTAAAACTAAAGAATGTCTTCCTATTTATGGTTCTAGAATGTCATAATGTGATCTTTGTAACAAAGCAATGTACCCATCGCAGAACTTTGTCATAAGACTTTCTACTTCTACTTTGGTTCCAACATTAGTCAGAATATTGACCGAAGACTGACCAACTCTATCAACCTCGACAAACTCAATATATAACTCAAGTATAGCATTTCCACTTGATTAATACGAATCTAGGATCGTCTCGAGCTCCATCTCATCTTTTACGTCAAATAGCTCATTCCATCTCATCTTTTATGTCAAATAGCTCATACTTAAAGGGGTTCAATGAGACTAGATATCTACATTTCAAGCTCGAAATTCTTTCGATTTCAACGCCTAACTTTCTTCCTAATTCTTGTTCATAACTCATGTAATTTAATGCTAAAATTGAAGGCCAATTCCACGAGCTGGGCTCTTGCAAATATGACCCTGACATACGTATTGCAAATTTAACTTTCGTAATAAATTACAGATTTCAATTTAAAATGAATTAAATATTTTAAAAAATCTTCAAATTATTATTTAAAGAAATGGAGATGACATTCGCAATACAACTCTTCAAAAACCTGAATTTGCTGGTGTCTCAATATTGAATACTTTGGTAGTTTAATAGGAAAAAAGAACAAGGAGGAAGGGAAGGCGTGCTTGAAAACGTGTATCAGAAAATGTGTTTTCATCAAATAATAATGAATGGTTCAAAGGTTCTTAAAAAAGCTTGAAAATGCATTTTAGAAGAGGCGTTTTCATCAAATAATAATAAAGAAAGGTTCAGATGTGCTTTAAAACTTACTTAGGATTTCCGAAGGCATGACATCTTGGTAGACTTTGGACGGGTGGTGGACAGAAAGCGTGTCCAACTAGGTGAGCTTTCCTACTAGCATGCAAGGGAAAGCGCACCTAATTGATTGCACTTTCTTTGTAATTATTGAAAAGCACATCCCATTAGGCATGCTTTCACTAACATGTCAGTAGGAAAGCTTATATACCTGGATGCGTTTTCTGTCCACCACCAGTCCAAAGCCTACCAAGATGTCTTACACTCGGGAATCCTGGGTAAGATTTCAAACACCTCAAATATTTGATGAAAATGTCTCTTTTGAGACGTGTTTTAAAGCACACGTTGTTTTTTTCCTTTCAATCTCACCCTCTCCCATACCTATGAAAGAGGGGTTCTACCTCTGTACTCTATCATCTCTTCCGGCCATCATCCTTCTTTTTAACAATATTTTTATCTCTTAGTTTTATTCTCGCTTTAGTGTTTAAATTTTTGTTGAAATATTTATCCTTGTTTGAGTTATTCTTGAGTTGTCGATGATTTGATATTGCTTCGAGACACACATTTCATATGTCATGCTAGGATGAGACCATTACCTCAAAAACCCATCCTATAGAAGTCAGATTCCAAGGTGACAGTGCTTTATACAATCACGTGTTGAAATCTACATCGAGGTCCCGGTCGATGGCTGTTATGTGAGCATGGATCGGAGTATAACTGGGGGGACATTTGACGATCATTATGTGGTCACAAGTTCAAGCTTTTTGGATACCCAGAGATGGTTCCTTATAAATATCATATATAAATTTGAGGGTATGATCATAGGAAAAAAGGAGGGGCCTCCTGCTATAATCAGCGTAATTTTTTTCTCCATTTCCACCCAGCTGATATCTTTAACCTTCCTTCTTATCCGTAGGCTGACACTGCCATTTATGCAAGAGGACACTCAAGAGGAAAATGATTGTGATCATATAGTAAAGGTGATGCTCTTTTTAAGGCGACAACGGTTGTCATTATTAAACAACTCATTAATAACTACAACCACTACCGTGCTGACCCGAGTTTGACCTTTACTCCACCAAAATATCTTCTTTCCTCCTAAGTGTCTTCTTGCATCCACATCAGTGTTAGCCATTGAATAAGAATGAACGGTTAAATATACTGATTGCCTTGAAGTGGAGAAAAAAATTACGTTAATTACATTGGAAAGCCCGTTCGTTTTTCTCTATGATTATGACCTCAATCTTATGTATGATATATATAAGACATCATCACCGAGTATCCAAAAAGCTTAAATTTGTGATCGCATAATGACAATTAACTAGCCCCTAATTATTCTCCAACTCGTGATCGCATAATGGCCGTCTTTTGGGACCTTGATAAACCGTAATATATATATTTTTTCCCCATGCTTAACGCATTTTATGGATGATTTTCCCTTAGAATTGGTGAATTCGATGCTCCTAATGCTTTAATTTCATATTTTATACTTAGGAGAGCATAGGAGAGCGGAAGGAACGAGAAACGGGCCAAAAACGGAGAAAATGGGCCAAAGTACGAAATCAACATGGCCTGGACTTCCTCACACGGGCAGACCACACGGCCGTATCAATTTCGCAGATTCGAAGCAAGATTCACAAGGGCGTGTCACACGGGTGTGTCCCTACCGAGCCAAGTTGAGTCCAATTCGGAAAAGGCTAATTTTGAGGGTTTTTAGACATTCTAAAGCCTATAAACACGCCTTAAAGGAAGAGAAAAATGAGGGCATGAAAAGGAAGGAATGAATTACTTAAAGGAAGAAGATTGATCCATCTCAGAAGCCGTAGTCACCATCAAGACTGAAGATCTCCCCTCAATTTCCCTTCAAGAGTTTTGGGTTTTCTTTATGTTTTGTATTCGGTATTCTTCTGAGATGTTTTCCTTTTTAGTTATGAACTAAATCCCCTAAATACCTAAAGGGAATGAAACCTAAGACGAATCTTGTTATTATTTTCTGAATTTTATGATAAATATTTAACTTATTCTTAATTATGTGTTCTTAATTCTTGTTTTGATATCCCAGGATACTGATTCAAGATAAGCTCTTATTCAGAGGAGGAATAAACCCTGTCTAAGAGTACATTTTTCATAATTAAGTGGAGTTGTTTGCGCGCCTAGACATAGGGTGACAAGATTTTGCCAGATTAGGGTGAAACTTAATAAGGGGATCCATAGATCGAGTTAATGCAACCCTGGGGTGTTAATTAGAGAAAATTCTCAATTATTCAATCTAGGGATTAGACGTTATTAGTCTTCGATAGGGATAATAAAATAACTTAGGGATCTCCACGGAACAAGTTAAATGAATAAATTGTCTGATTCGGAGCCAGAATAACAAGTACAGTCTAGGTGGATTTTTCCTTAGGTATTGTCTTAATTCAATCGTTTTCCAAAAGTAATCCTCCAATTCCATTCTCTATGAATTCTTAGATTAGTTAATTAGTTACTTAATACAAAACCCACTTATTCTTAGGCTAGATGATAAAAAGACAGTCATTACTAGTACTTTTAGTTCCTTTGGGTTCGATAATCTGGTCTTGCTAAAACTATACTACTGTTTGATAGGTACACTTGCCTGCATCGCGATAATAGTTAGTTTCAAGAACGATTACTTATAAATATTTAAAACTTACCTGTCACGAAAATTGCGATCAAGTTTTTGGCGCCATTGCCGGGGAACTAAGATATTAGGAACGCTCAATTTTTATTACTTTAGCCATTTATTTTTCTTGCAATTTAATTTAATTATTTAATTATTATTTATTAATTTACTTTTTCTTTCTCTTGGCAGGTTTTTATAGTTTATGACTAGAAGAAACCCGTCAGGACCACTACTTTTTGATGAAGAAATTGATCGCATAGTTCGCAAAAACCAAAGAGAAGTAAGGCGAAGGTTAAGATACACGGAGAACAAGCAAGAGGACGATACTCAACTCCCAACCGAAGAGATGGCTAAAAACTAAGACAATCAGCTACCTCCTGTAATTGCGGTTAATCAAAATCCTGCTCCACGCACTATGTATGATTATGCTAAACCTTCTTTAACAGGAACTGAATCAAGCATAGTTAGACCTGCTATAGCTGCAAATACTTTTGAACTAAAACCTAACACTATTCAATTGATACAACAATTTGTTCAGTTTGATGGTTTGCAGGATGAGGATCCCAACGCTCACTTAGCAAACTTTTTGGAACTATGCAATACATTTAAAATAAATGGTGTTGCTGATGATGCCATTCATCTTCGGTTATTCCCTTTTTCATTGAGGAACAAAGCTAAACAGTGGTTGAACTTATTACCACGAGGGTCAATCACTACTTGGGAACAAATGACCGAAAAATTTCTATTAAAATATTTCTCGCTGGATAAAACGGTCAAATTACGTAATGATATCTCTTCGTTTGTGCAGATGGACTTAGAAACTCTTTACAATGCATGGGAGAGATACAAGGACTTATTGAGAAGGTGCCCTCACTATGGGTTACCGCTTTCGCTTCAGGTTCAAACATTCCATAATGGCCTAAATCCTTCGACTCGGTAAATGGTTGACGCAGCTGCTGGCGGAACCATCAATAACAAAACACCTGAAGATGCTTATGAGTTTATAGAGGAGATGTCACTAAATAACTATCAGTGGCAAGTCATGAGGACAAAACCAACGAAAACAGTCTATGTTTATAATGTCGATTCGGTCACCATGCTCTCTAATCAGGTAGAACTCTTGAATAAAAAAATTGATGGTTTTCTTAGTTCTTCACAAGTTCACCCAGTAATGCAGTGCGAAGCAAGTGGAGGTGGATCAAGCAATTCGGAATACCGACCTTATGGCCACAACATGGATAACGAGCACTTATATTACATGGGTAATAATTTTAATCTCAAAACAATTCATATACTAACACTTACAATGCAGGTTGGAGGAACCACCTAAATTTCTCATGGGGAGGGCAAGGAAATCAGAGACCACCTCCAGGCTACCAACAACCACCCTACCAACAGGAAAAGAAGCCGAACCTTGAAGAGATGCTCTCAAAGTTTATATCGATGTCAGAAAATCATTTCCAAAACACCGAGATAGCGCTTAAAAATTAACAAGTGTCGATCTAAGGGCTCGAAACTCAGATAGGGCAGCTTTCCAAACTAATCTCTGAACGACCATAAGGTAGCTTGCTAAGTAATACTAAACCCAACCCAAGGGAACAAGTCAACGCGATTAATGTTCAAGATGAAGAAGGATTCGTTGAGCTTGAGCCAGAACCGAGGCAAGAAACTATGGTAAGTACAGGCCAATGTGAGGTAGCTCATAATAAAAACAAATCAGTGAATGTCGAATATAAACCTCGTGTGTCATACCCCAACGCGATAAGGAAAGACCGCTCAAATGAACAATTTGGTAAATTCCTTAAACTTTTAAAAAAATTACACATTAACTTACCGTTTATTGAAGCTCTATTACAGATGCCAAACGCAATAAAATTTTTAAAGGAGCTTTTAGCAAATAAGCGAAAGTTGGACAAGGCGTCGCATGTGGAGCTAAACGCAGTTTGCTCAGCTATTCTGCAAAATAAGCTACCGAACAAATTAAATGATCCAGGGAGTTTTACACTTCCTTGCTTAATTGGTAGTCTAGATATTAATAATGCATTAGCTGATTTAGGGGCTAGTATTAACGTCATGCCCTACAAAATGTTCAAACAATTAGGTCTTGGAAAACCCAAACAGACTAAGATGAACATTCAATTAGCAGATAAAACTATAAGATTTCCTAGGGGTATTATTGAAGATGTGCTAGTTAAAATCGATAAATTTATATTTCCCGTGGGCTTCATTGTTCTAGACATAGAAGAGGATAGCAATACTCCTTTAATTCTAGGAAGGCCTTTTTTAGCAACTGCTAAAATGATCATTGATGTTGGCACAAGTGAACTCACACTCCGTGTGGGAGATGAAACAATCACCCTTCAAGGTCGCAATTCTGGAAACACATCAGAAATTGAAGTTGATCGTTTAACCCATTCCACTAAAACTGACAATATGATGCAACCTACTTTGTAGGAAATGAATCTGAAGGAAGTACATGAGTCATTCTCAAGCAATGGTAGAGGACCTATTCATAAAGAATGAAGGCTACAAATCGAGGAGCTAGGTGAATGACGGACGCATAAACCAAGAACGCATGATAAACCAGAACTACACCAGAACAAGCTCAACACCTTTCCAAATCAACTTAAGGTTAGAGATAAAGTCTTATTAGATGCCGCAGATCCTCACATTGTCACTACCACACCGAATGAAGAAATCCCTCTTACGGTACTTAGCATTTTCCCATTCGGTACAGTCGAGGTAAGTCATCCCAAGTTCAGCACCTTTAAACAACACTAGTCTGAAACCTTATTTTGATGAGAATGATAGCAGGAATGAGGAGTATAAACTCCTCGAACCACCATGACCATTCAATGGAGAGGTAAGTCGAGCTTAGACTATAAATAAGCGCTTCTCGGGAGGCAACCCGAGCACTAACTGTATTAACATCTTTAAAATTTAGTCTTCAACACCTAACTTACTAACGGAGCTCTTAAATACAGGTTTTCCACAGAGACACGGCCAAGCACACGGGCGTGCTTAGGGCCGTGTAAAAATAGGGTAACGATTTTCCCAAACACGGGCTACGATAAAATGCTACGTTCATGCGACATGGTCGTGGTCGAACCTGCCAAAACAACATGGGCATGTAAGAACCGTGGGTGAACCTGTTAAAACAGCACGGACGTGTGACACACCCGTGTCTAGCACCCGTGGTCAAACCTGTTAGATTGACACGGGCGTGGGTCTACATACACGGGCGTGGGAGAAGCGAACAACGCCAGACACGGCCGTGTGACACGACTGTGTGCACCCACACGCCCAAGGAACACGGACGTGTACTAAATGTCAGACGTGCCCAAACTCAAAATTCGCGAATCACACGGGCTAAAATTGGGCAACACGGACGTGTTACCTGACCGTGTGCCCTAAAATCTATAAATAGGCTACACTATTCATTGTCTTCTTCACCCAGAAACACCTAACCCTAGCCGCTGCAAGTCCACACGCCCTCCCTGCCACGCCCGTACGCTGCTTTCAACTTCATTCCTGACGCTTATTCTTCCATTTTTTATCGTTTGTTCACTCTTTTACCTTTAATTCCACACATTTTTAATGCTATAATCTTCATGTATCTCACACTATGCTATCATTCAAGTTTCATTCCTTTTAAGATTAGTTATCATTCATTCCTCATGACATATTTTTTTATGAAACTCTCATGCCTTACTCACCTATTCTAAATCAATATTCATAGTTTTCAATTGTTTTTTGTTATTTACCATTACAACTCATGCCATGTGCTAAATTTATGCTCTTTATATTTCCATTAAATTCCTGGCCATTTTTACTCATATCACCATACTAGTGCCACCAAAGTATGCCATTGAACTTATTGTTTTAGTTAGTTTTAGTAGTTGTGGCTGAAATTATGATTTTTATTTAAAATTTGTCTTCGTTTTACTTTGACTACTCATCAAGAAGACTTGATGATTCTATTTGCAGGTACCATGACATCTTCACATGGTAAAAAGGCTGCTGTCTCTGCTTCAAAGTAAAGGAAGGGAGCGTCATCTTCCTCGGGTCCTACCGCAGAAGTTCGTCACTCTTTCCTGAGGTTCCCCATCGGGCCCCAAGAAGAACTATTCCAAATATTCCGGGCCTGACCTTTAATTGCGGGCCGCTGCATCAATTGGGCTGCGGTAGAACAAGTTCAGTTGACTGAAGCAATTCGGGCCCTCCTAAGCACCGACCCTTAGGAGCTTTTCTTTGGGATCATCGAGCCGACGTATCTCGAGCTTACGATAGAATTATGATCCATGATCCACATTTCATCTTCAGACCGTGATGACGAACTACGATGATCCTGGCACGGTCCAATTTCACCTAGGCAGATTAGTCCACCAGCTCAGCGTCCTAGAATTTGGTACGGTGCTGGGTTTATATACGGAGGAATTCAAGGAGGAGAATGACTTACATGCTCTCAACCGCCACATCCATCGTTCTCTTTCACTGTGCTGAGACGCACTAGTACCAGGTGGGGCCACCTACAATCCTAGCCGCTCCAAGGCATCGGCTCTCCCTCCATCTCTGAGGTACCTCCACGCCAATTTGGCTCACACGATTATAGGAGGGCGAGAGAGAACCGGCTGTAACACCCCTTACCCGTATCCAAGGCCGAAATAGGGTACGAGGCATTACCAAACTTAACCATACACATAGACAAAAATTAGGCCATAAAATTTCATTTAATTCAAAACTTTTCGAACACATGCATAGACTCATATTTAAAGACATATAACGTGGCATAAATGAGCACTTACACATCCATAATCATGCAATAACATGTCATTCACTTTAAACATATTTGCTTACCATCCTATATATAATATACATTCTTACATTAACTAGAACTAGACATGCTAAATCTTATTCTCATTTTATACCATCATAATGTAGTTACCAGTTTGTCCATTAAACATCTATATGCAAGGCAACATTACTCATTTCCATTTAATTCATGATCCACTGGTCTACATTTAACTTACCTGATGTATTAGCAATCATGCATAACAAACAAAGCTAACTATATCGTCACATGAAAACATACGACATGGCATGATTAATTAAACTTACAAACCATATGGATAAGGACCACATCTCATCATCATATACGATAACTCAATGCAAATCGATACATATGGTCAAAGTCATAATAATAATACATATCACACAAACCAACTTCCTATACATGTCACTCACTTGATATTTCTAATATTTGAATTAATTCTCCCAAAAATGATAGCTTAATAGTGTGATTTTGCCTCTGACAATCTCCAACCCCGAGCTGACCTGCCAAAACTGTACAACTTGTAACATAACTCAAAGACATACTCACCAATGGATTATCTCATTGGGATCATCAATGAATACTTCGCCAAATTACCCATTGAACACTCGGAATATAATCGGATACACGGAATGCATGCACATAAGTGTCATGCCCAAAGCTAGACAAACTCAATAGCCAGCGGAGTATATGTGTACCCAAGCTACCATGTAACCCACCCATAAGTGAACTCGGACTCAACTCAACGGAGCTCGGGCGTGCACATCCATAAGTGAACTCGAACTTGACTCAACGAGTTCGGATGCCTAGTTACATCTCACGATCTCGGACTCAACTCAACGAGTTCGAAACTCAAATATTGTAACACCCCCTACCCGTATCCGTCGCCGGAATAGCGTACGAGGCATTATCGAAAAGCACGAAACACTTACAGATAATTTAAATACATTTTTATAACAATTTGTTTCGATTTCATACTATTTCATATTTACGCTTTATTCACCAAAATATTTGAAATATCATCTTTATGCAAATAGTACACATGGGGTACATAATTCCATAATTATGAATGAACACATTTATCAAACATATTCCATGTTTTTATATATATCATAGTTTCATATTTCCATGTATCAATTACCATTACTTCCTCGTATTTCAGACAAATACGTGTAAAAATTCATAAATATACAATTCATTAACTCTTCCTACCAATCACGATTTAAATTGCCAAATCACTTATTAAGCCCAATTTCAATGTTCACTAAAATCTATCATATAAATTTGGATGTACGTATTCATCAATAAATTCCATGTACAGATATCATCATCTCATATTTCCACATACATTTAATTTCTACATTTATGAATTCAAATAGCATATACAAGACATACCAATGTATTTCAAGTACATTTTCATGATATTTCATTTTGAACTCAGATTATTTCATACTAGAAGTTTTCTCATTAACTCATTTGGAATTCCAATTCATACGGATAATGCACTCAAGGCGTAGAAATATATAATCACAAATGAACTCATTCATCAACCAAGTTTTATGCTCATGTCTCATCAACTTGTATTTCCTTATGTCGCATAATTCCATGTAATACTTACCAAACTTCTTCAAATTAGTGAACATCTTAAGGAATTGAGTACTTCGTTTTCTCGATGCCATAGTTCAACTATGGTTTTACACATCTTCACATAATGATGCCATAGCCCAGCTATGGTCTTACACATATTCATATATCGATGGCATAGCCCAGCTATGGTCTTACACGTAATCACATATCACATATCGATGCCATAGCCCAGCTATGGTCTTACACGAATCACATATCTCACTGATGCCATATCCCAGATATGGTCTTATACAGTAGCATATATCAGACCGATGCCATATCCCAGATATGGTCTTGTACGGAAATCACTTGTCACTTGTAGCAAAGCTACCACTATTCGCTGATCAGGTAGCCGGTACTACCACTTTCACTGATCAGGTAGCCGGAGCTACCACTTTTCACTGATCAGGTAGTCGGAGCTACCACTTTTCACTGATCAGGTAGCTGAAGCTACCACTTTTCACTTGTCATTTGTCATTGATCAGATAAGTGTAGCCGAAGCTATCAGTTATCACTTTCACTTTTTCTTGATCAGATAAGTGTAGCCGAAGCTATCACTTATCACTTGTTGCCATGGTCCAACCATGGTCTTTTCCTTCAATTCATCTTGTCACTGAACTGAAATGTTCAATTTGATCATTTATTCAATTTTCATGCTTTTACATTATTCATGATTTTATCATCAATACATATGAAATAACACATCATGAAATTCATAAAATTAACAAATAATCACTAAAATTTTATCCATATAAACTCACAAGTTCAATTTTTGTATCATAATGATAATCATAATTTCATAATAAATATTCCAAATAAATCATTATATCATTTCTAATTCAACACTTATCGATTATAATCAGGCATGTGATCAATTTATACACGAGTCATTCATATATATATATGTAAACAACACACTTGTAGGTAACATTATCCATAATTTTCACTATCTACTTATGTGAATATTCAAGCTGCCCATCTGTGTCATAGTCCCTAAATTATTTTTATTTTGAGCTAAAAAACTCCAAATTAATATCCATAAATTTTCCCAGAAACTAGACTCATATGTATTCTTACCATAAAAAATTCATAATTTTTGGTTGGGCCAATTAATACAGTTTATTCATTGAAGTCTCCCCTGTTCTGCTGTCTGACAGTTCCTACCCTTCTTCACTAAAAACTAATTATCTTCTCATACAGGATTCGAATGATGTCCTCGCTTGTTTTTCTTGAAAATAGACTCATTAAAGATTCTAAAAATATAAATTTAATCCCATAATTATTTTTATCCAATTTTTTATGATTTTACAAAGTCAGAACAGGGGAACCCAAAATCATTCTGACCTTGTCCCACAAAATTCATCATATCTCATGATTTACAATTCCATTGCTTACATCATTTCTTCTATAAGATACTAGACTCAATAAGATTTAATTTCATATTTTATTCATCCTCTAATTCCATTTCTATAATTTTTGGTGATTTTTCAAAGTTAGACTACTGCTGCTGTCCAAAACAGTTTTAGTGCAAAATGTTGATTTCCATTTTGCCCCAAATTTCACAATTCATACAATTCAGTCCTTGCTCAATTAACCCCTCAATTAAGATAATTTTCTCAATTAATACTTTTCCTAGACATTATAACTTATTTCATAACTATTGAAATTCATAATTTCCACATAAAACTCTAACTTCAAACTCTTTTACAATTAGGTCCCAAACATTCACTTTCTATTCAATTCTTTCAAAAAAATCAGCATATAAACAATTTGAAGCTCTAATTCCATGCCAAATCATCATATACTTCCAGCATATATTTATAGCAACTTTCAATTTCTTTCATAGAATCAAAAACTAATAAATTCAACAAGTGGACCTAGTTGTAAAAGTCATAAAAACACAAAAATTTCAAGAAATAATCAAGAATTGAACTTACTTGAAGTAAAAATATGAAAAACCAGCTTAATAGAACTCTTCCATGGCGTTTTTTCTGATGAGAATCCAGAAAAATAAAGAGAAATCTAGATAATTCCACTTTAGTCCTAGCTTTATTAAGTAAATTTTGCAATTTTCCAATTTTGCCCTTAATTCTCCTTATTTTCTTGCTGATTTCATGCTCTTGCCATCCAGCCCAAGTAGACCTTGGGTCTATTTTCCTTTTAAACCCTCTTTCTTTTATCATTTAAGCTATTTAATCATTTCCTACAATTTTGCATTTGATACAATTTAGTCCTTTTTGTTCAATTAACTATTAGAACTTTAAAATTTCTTGACGAAACTTTAATACTAACTTATTAACACTCCATAAATATTTATAAAAATATTTATGGCTCGATTTAAAATTCCCGAGGTCTTGATACCTCGTTTTCGATTCTAATTATTTTAGTATTTATTTTTAGTACACTATTCACTATTTCAAAAATTTTCCTAACTTCACATTTAACTTATACTCACTAAATTAATAATATTTCCTACTCATTTGTCGGATTTAGTGATCTCGAATCACTGTTCCGACACCACTGAAAATTAGGCTGTTACAAATATCCTAGTGACATGTCACTTGTATCCTAATCTATTCCCAAGGTTCAAACGGGATTTTCTTCAATCACACATCTTTGCTGTCTTCCACGGAATGTCAGAACCGATACTTGGTAGCATTTCATATTTATAAAATAGCTCACATAATTTGCATATTACTCAATAATAACCACAAAGCATAATATTTCATAATAATAATCATCATATCATATAAATAACATTAAATTACTTAAAATGACAATTATGTTACCAACATTTACACATGAACTTGCATCTCATTTAATATCAAGGCAATAACATTAAATTACACATTGCATTATTAAAAACCATATGAACTTACCTCGTATGCGAAAATGGCCATTTTTACCATTTTGTCCACAACCTAATATTTTCTGATTTTAACTCGATTTTTGATTTTTCCTTGCTCTATCATTTCAAATATAGCCTAATTAGGACTCACGTTATTCAAATTAACCCAAAATCATATTTTGGAAAAATTAAAATTTTGCCCCTAAACTTTGTCAAAATTACATTTTTACCCCTAGGCTCGTAAATTAAACTTCATCCTATTTCCTTGTGTTTTATGACATGTTGATCATTTTTCCCTTCTATAGCAACATCAAATTCGCACTCTAACATGTACTTTTGAACATTAGGTTTTTTACTGATTATGTCGTTTTACTCGTTTTCATGTAAAATCGCTTAGTAAAAATTGTTTAACACAATTTCAAGATTAATATTTTACCATAAAACATCAAAATAAACACATTTCACCTATGGGTATTTTTCCAAATATAAACCCTAGGTTAAATTATTGCTAGAATAAGCTTAACTAAGTTACCGAGATTTCAAAAATGTAAAGAACTTTAAAAACGGGGCTAGCGAGCACTTACAATTGAGCTTGGGAGTTTGAACAAACCTTAAACATGGCTGCTGCTGTTAGAAACGGTTGAATGAAGAAGATGATAGCTAATTTGGCTTATTTCCCTTTTTAATTCTTTTAATTATTAGTTTACCAAAATACCCCTAACTTAAAAATATTTTATTACACTCATTTCATGTCTATTTTTGTCTAAAAATTAACCAATGGTCTAATTACCATTTAAGGACACTCAATTTAAAATTTCATAAAAATTGGACACCTCTGTATGTAGAACTCAACTTTTGCACTTTTTACAATTTAGTCCTTTTGCCTAAATTAAGTGCTCGAATGTTAAAATTTTCGAATGAAATTTTCACGAAATTATTCCTTGAAATCGTAGACCATAAAAATATAATAAAAATAAAATTTTCATCATCGGATTTGTGGTCCCGAAACTACTGTACCGACTAGGCCCAAAACCTGAGTGTTACACCGGCGTCATCAACACTCACGACGCCTACTTTTTATGGTGTATGTCACACGGGCACATCATTGACCTTGCGTATTTCATCGCCCTCGCGATTCAGCACCAGACAGAGCGGCATAGGAAGGGGGTTATCTCCATTGGCCCCTATGTTACTTAGTTGGCTCGACATTTCGGGCTCCTCAGCACCACCACCTAAGAATCATCCTTAACCCTTATTGGCTAGATGTCTCCACAAGGCATCTCGAGTATGTTTAGCATGAGGATGATCGAAAAGCACCGAGGAACCTACCCTCCTCAATATCGTCTCGCTCAATCTACCGAGGAGAAGGCCTACGAAGACATTCTTGATGATGTCCCTCCACAGCACAAGGACCCCCATCTCAGCCACCACCACCCTCTCGTCTAGTTTATGCGGCGGCTTCATATGCTGACATCTCTGAGCGCCTCACTCGATTCGAGCAGCAGTGTTTTCAATGATTTGACAACATTGATGCTACTCTACAGCAGATTTGTCAACACCTCGACATCTCATCGCCAGTCCTACCTCGCGAACCATCCAGCGATGAAGATGTTTAAAAATATTTATTTATTATTTTATGTTTTTAATTTTTATTAAAACTACTTTTTATTTTTTATTAGACTTTAGAATTTTAATTTTTTTAATCATCAATTTCAGTTATTTCTTTATGAGTAATTATTCTTCCTAATATCCCCTAAAAAGTTCCTTATTTTATCAGAGTTATATAGAGCTCCTAAGCTCATCATTGCATAAGAACTAAAAACTCCACCGGGAACAGTTCTCTACGACTATCATGTCCTGATCGACCACGACCATAGCTACCACTAGATATAATAATCTTTTGGCACAGGACTTATGGACTAATGAACCTCTACCACCGCCGGAATATCCTCCTCCACTCTCACACCGATTACTCTCAAAAACTCCAATTCGAGGAATTCATCATACAGGAAGTTTCACTTCCTCCCTATCTTCTTTTTTATATTCTTATATCTATCTTTGTACATTAAGGGCAATGTACATCTTAAGTGTGGGGGGGTATTTACTTCATTTCCCTATCAGAAAAATCTCTGAATGACTGCCTTGTTCTCTTGAAAAGCTCTCATATCATATTTAGAATAAATTTTAATTGATTTATGATTTTGATTGATATATCTTAAATTAAAACATAGGTATTTATGCATTGATTGTTTAAACTTTAAGACATTAGAGAATCAAGCATGATAAGTTGATTTTTAAGAATTTAAAATCTTAGGTTGTTTCCCCAAAGATTAGGTATTACTTTGGGTTGGAATTCACAAGTTTTAAACATCAAAAAGCCATAATTTGTGTGAGATTTTTTAGCCTTTTGAGCATCTATTAATTCTTTCATGCTCACTTTTATTATTGCTTTGAGTGCGTCAGTATTGAACTGTTATTCTAGAACTTGCTTGATTATGCATGTCAAGACCACACCATTTGATTTGATATGTCAAAATGATTAAGGCATTTAGGATTAACCCACTCATGCCATGAAAAGCCTACCTCCACGATTAACCCCTAGTAAACCCCCTTGAGCCTAACAAACTATTTATTGTATTACCCTTAATATTAACCCTTAACCCATTATTGTTGAAATCCCCTAAATTAATTCGATCCCCATTTTTGTCGAGATTTGAATTGAAATAGCTGCTTAACTATGTTTTATTCTATTCTGTAATTTAATTTTTTTCTTAAAAAAATGTATACATATTAGTACTAGTAATCTTTTGTTTTTGAGCTTAAGTATTTAATTCCATATTCTGAGAAAAAGCTCTATTGTACGCAAGTGATATTAAATCTTTTTCTAGTTAAGTGATTTTTCAGTTCAATCTCGATTCTAACTTTTGCTTTCAGCCTGTGACCACACCCCTAACCAAGCCTCATTACAACCCTCTAAAGACCTTTTGATTGATGTATCATCTCAATTTATAGTGGTGGAGATTTGATTTTCATGCAAGCCTATGGTAATAATTTTTTATTATTAACTATTGAGTGCTTCAATTATTGTCCTTAAACACCTCGAGTGATTTGAGTGAATCTTTAGTGAGGATGTGAAACTCTGTGATATTCTGAATCAAAGGTAATTACTTA
This sequence comes from Gossypium hirsutum, assembly GCF_007990345.1. Lineage (NCBI taxonomy): Eukaryota > Viridiplantae > Streptophyta > Magnoliopsida > Malvales > Malvaceae > Gossypium > Gossypium hirsutum. The sequence continues at coordinate 111,445,965 of NC_053431.1, forward strand.
GATGAGGAGAGACACCTATGTTTGCATGATTAAATACCCAACTTGGAATGTTTGAAACTTTTATGTTCTTTTAGTTGAATTCTCAATGTATGATTACCTATGGATTATTTTGAGATATTTTCGATAGAGATTATAGGTTGAAAAAGATTTATTTTGATTATGAGTTGAGGATTTTGCTTGAGGACAAGCAAATGCTTAACTGTGAGGGTATTTGATAAACCGTAATATATACATATTTTTACCCCATGCTTAACGTATTTTATGGATGATTTTCCCTTAGAATTGGTGAATTCGATGCTCCTAATGCTTTAATTTCATGTTTTATACTTAGGAGAGAATAGGAGAGCGAAAGGAACGATAAACGGGCCAAAAATGGAAAAAATGGGCCAAAGTACGAAATCAACACGGCCTGGACTTCCTCACACGGGCAGACCACAAGGCCGTGTCAATTTGGCAGATTCGAAGCACGATTCACACGGGCGTGTCCCAGCCGAGCCCAAGTTGAGTCCAATTCGGAAAAGGCTAATTTTGAGGTTTTTTAGGCATTCTAAAGCCTATAAATACGCCTTAAAGGAAGAGAAAAAGGAGGGCACAAAGAGGAAGGAATGAATTACTCGAAGGAAGTCGATTGATCCATCTCAGAAGCTGGAGTCACCATCAAGACTGAAGATCTCCCTCAATTTCCCTTCAGGAGTTTTGAGTTTTCTTTATGTTTTGTATTCGTTATTCTTCTGAGATGTTTTCCTTTTAGTTATGAACTAAATCCCCTAAATACCTAAGGGGAATAAAACCTAAGACGAATCTTGTTATTATTTTCTGAATTGTATGATAAATATTTAACTTGTTCTTAATTATGTGTTCTTAATTCTTGTTTTGATATCCCAGGATACTGATTCAAGATAAGCTCTTATTCAGAGGAGGAATAGACCCTGTCTAAGAGTACATTTTTCATAATTAACCTGAATTGTTTGTGCACCTAGACATAGGGTGACAAGATTTTGCCAGATTAGGGTGAAACCTAATAAGGGGATCCATAGATCGTTAATACAACCCTAGGGTGTTAATTAGAGAAAAGTCTCAATTATTCAATCTAAGGATTAGATGTTATTAGTCTTGAATAGGGATAATAACATACCTTAGGGATCTCCACGGAACAAGTTAAATGAATAAATCGTCCGATTCGGAGCCAGAATAACAAGTACAGTCTAAATGGATTTTTCCTTAGGTATTGTCTTAATTCAATCGTTTTCCAAAAGTAATCCCCCAATTCCATTCTCTGTGAATTCTTAGATTAGTTAATTAGTTAGTTAAAACAAAACCCCCTTATTCTTAGGCTAGATAATAAAAAGACATGTCATTACTAGTACTTTTAGTTCTTTTGGGTTCGACAATCCGGTCTTGCTAAAACTATACTACTGTTCGATAGATACACTTGCTTGCATCGCGATAATAGTTAGTTTCAAAAACGATTAATTATAAATATTTAAAACTTACCTGTCACAAAAATCACGATCAGACCTCTACTTAGACTTGGACCCGTGATAGTATAAAGCACTGTCACCCCGGAACCTGACTTCCATAGGATGGGTTTCTAAGGTAATGGTTATCTTGGCATTACATATGAAATGCATGTGTTTTGATACGCGTCATCGTATCTTCAACCCCTCAAATCTACCTATAAACTTTCACACTGTCATCTTTAAAACCCTAAATAATAAAAAACCTTAAAATACATAAACCCAAAAAACTATAAACCTAAAAACCAAACCCTAAACCAAGAAAACAAACCCTAAAAACTCTTCGATGGCCAAGGAGAAAATGTGAAAATTCGCCCAACTCTCTCCAAAAATGACCTATTTTGCCGATTAAAGTTTTGGGCATATTTAGCTAATTTAGCCATGTTATTTCACAATATATTTTCAAAGAGGTTAAGCTTTTTCATTAGAATAATTACCTTAACGTAATTATTCATGCAAACTCATGTAATCATTTTTTGGTAAAATAATAACTATTATTGAAAATAAAAAATAATAACATGACCAAATTCAAATTCAAGTGGCCTAAGCACCAAGTGCCGAATATATATACAATGGCTAACTAAAACTTTTAAAACTTTGAGGGTTTTAATGAGAATTTTCAAAAATTTTGGTAGATCTAAGTAGAACTCTAAAAAAAATTAGATGTTTTAAAAAACTTTGAAGAGTCTAAGTGAGTTTTTTAAAAAATTTCGAAGGTGTAATAATATTTTTTAAAAAAAGTTTTGGGTGGTCTAATTAAAATTTCAAAAAAATAAAAATAAAGGTATAGTTAAAATTTTTAAAAACTTTGGGGGACCTTGGCCCCCGAGGCCCTCATGTGGATTCGCCTTTGTATGTATATATATATGGGTTAGTATTTTGTCCATGGTATACTAAATCACATGTGTTTATTTTAATTTTTTTTAATTTTTTTAATATCTCCTTAGGACATATGGCAGCATTCCACCCCTCGTGGAGTTTTTTAACTCCACTGGTAGTGGATGAAATAATTTTCTTATATATCAATATGGAGAGGGATTTACTTACACCGTATAAAATTAACATGGTTTTACACTATTTCATAACATTTTTTTTACAATTAACATTTTAACAATCTAACAGTAGAATTTATCAATATAATTGTACTTGTCATACATGTAAAATTCCAAATCAATCTGATCTCTCTATCATATTGGTCTAAATTATTGTCTCTCTTTCTCTATATATTTATTTTTATTTAACAATTGAATTTTTTTACATAAAATAAATAGTTAAAAATTATTTATTCCAAACTTCACATGCATGATCTATATGAAGGGAATATGAATGTAACGACCCAAAAGTCAGTGGTGTTGAAAAACGCAATTTTGAGACTATATTTCCGTAAACTGGATCTGTGAATATTTCATTTAATAATTATGAGTCTAAATTAGAAATATATTGAGTTTTGGTATAGTAATTTTGGTGAATTGTTAGTTAATTAAGATATAGCTACTAAATTGTAAAAGTAGTAAATATTCGATTGCTAAATAAATTTTAAGTAAAACTTGTACTGGGGACCTAAATGGAAAATAAACCACTAGGTAAATAATAGTGGACGGTGGTGGCATGGTTTTTATGCAATTTGTATGAAAATTTTAAGTTAAAAAATTAAAATTAAAATGTAAAACATAAAATAAGAAAAAAAAAAGTGGGGAGAAAGAGAAAACACCATTGTTTTCATCTTTCTCAACAAAAAATTAGATCAGAAGAAGTGAAAAATGCACGACTAGGGCTTGTAAATTTCAAAGCTTCAATTGGTTAGTTTAATTTAGCTCTTTTCTTGTAATTTTTATGTTTTTGAAATCTCAGGAGCTTAATTTTGCTTGTCCAATAACTAATTTATGAAACTGTTAAATTTTATAAAAGTTATCATTGATGAATCTTGAAACTTTTACTGTTGATATGCTAGTTTATAAGCTTAGAGATGAAATATAGACAACTTGTAAACTGATATTTGTTACTTTTGAGTTTACGGGCTAAAATGAAAACTAATTGAAATTAACTTGAAATTTTTGTAATTACTAAGTTTGGAAGGCTGTATAACGGTGTAATTGAAAATGGCTTGAAAAATGAAGCTTAAATGTGAAGATATAGTAGTTTCGATTTTAGGGACAAAGTTGAATAAAACATAAAAGTTGCTTAAATTTGCAAATTGAGTGTGAACTTGTTGGTATGTTGATGATTTGACATGTTTATATGAATTCATAACTAAATACGACACAGGAACATAAAAAAGAACAGGGAAGGAGAAAATCTGTGACAAATTGTTCAAGTTTTAGTAAGTGTTTCTGCGATCTAACACTTAATTAATTTTCGTATTTTCTTGGTTTTATGATATTATATACTGCTATGACTAACTAGTCAATGACAAGCAAAACAATTAGGAAGATTTACAATTGAATATTGAAATGAATAAATGCATGATTATGGAGAGAATTATATTGTTATCAGGAATGACTGAACAGACGTGTTATGAATATAAGAATCAAGAAATGAATGTGTATCAACTTCGGTCATATGATAAGAGCTGAAGGGATTAACGTATCATTGGACTAGACTCGACAAAGCCATCGTCGCCAGGCAATCCGATGTGGTAGGTCATCGTTGCCGGGCAATCCAGGATGACATAAATGAATTAAGAAATCATCATTGCCGGGTAATCCAGGATGACATAAATGAATTAAGAAATCATTGTGGTGGTAAGTCATCTTTGTAGGGCAACTCAAGGTGGCAATCATCATTGTCGGGCAATCCAGGATGACATAAATGAATTGAGAAACCGCTGTTGCCGAGAAATCTAAGGTGGTAAGCCATCATTGCCTAGCAACCCGAGGTAGCAGTCACCATTTCTGGGCAATCCTAGATGACATCAAGAAGTGATCAAAGATGGATTTATGAGTTTGAAAATTTTGGTGGAAGTAGAATGCAAGATGATATTCGTGAATATTGAAACCTAATGGTAGGAAACCTTTCTATTTTAAAGGCTTGTGATTGAATGGACTATTCTATAGCATTTTATTAGATAGAGATACATGGCATTGCTTAATTATCATGAAGTTTTACTCTTTATCTGCAAGTTAGGTCCGTAGCTACGTTTTGAGTCTCACTTTAACATCCAACCTAGGCCCTAGACTCTTTAAAGTTTGTATTCTATTTTGGTTATGAAATTGGCATGCAACTAGGGTTGTTACTTGAATATTTTGATGGCTAATGAATGTCGAAAGTTGTTTTGAATGTCTTAGGGAATAGTTAATATTTAACTTTGTAATGAGTTTAAATGAAAGATGATGGTATGTATGTAAGCATATGTATAAGTGTGTTTTGGCAAGTTGTTAAATTGATTATGACTTGAAATGGTAACCTTGAATGTATGGTATGTTTGTTTAAGGTTTAATATTTGATAATTGAATATGTTGTGTTATTATTTGATTAAGTGTAAATGTTTGGTACCAATCTTGTAAGTTGATGTTGTTGGCATTATAAAGCATATAAAGCATTTTGGTATTTTGGTATTTTGATTGCATATAAAGCATGTGTATGGTCATTTCTAAATTGGATTGAATGGTGATGTATTTTAGACTTAGTTTATGATGTGTGATGGTGTCTTAAGGCATATTGGTTAGAAATACGATTCATTGTGTTTTGGCATGGTTTTGTGCATTTTTGGACAGGTTTAGGTATGGTTTATTGCAAATTCATGATGGAGTTGAGGTTTTGATTTAATATCTTACATTTTAATGTACCTTTTGGGCACACACTGGATATTACACGACTGTGTCACACAAGGACAAGTGACACGGTTGTGTACTCTGTATGATCAAAGTGGTTTTGTTTAAACACGATCACAATCTCTCACATGGTCTAGCTACACAACTATGTGAATGTTGGTAATATTTTACATTTAGGTTCACACGGTCTGACGACACGGCCGTGTGACTCTGTTTTGTACAGTTTCAGTCTGCGACACGGTTTGGTTGCTTGACCGTGTAATTCAGCTCTACATGGCCTTAGCCTGGTCACATGGTCGTTTGACCCTGTCTTATGATTTTTTTCTAGTTATTTAAAAAGTTTGTAATTTAGTCCTAAATTGTTCTTAGGTCAATTTAAAGGCTTTTGTATATTCGATTAAAACTTGAAATTGTTTGTAATTCATATTAAACTGGACCGAGTAAAGGATGTTACAATAATTTTTAATAGTTAAATTATTAAAATATCAATAATAAAAAATATTATAAAATAACATAAAACTATATTAATTTTACACTATTATAAATAAATATCTTCGATAAAACTCAATTCGGCTAAATTTTAAAAAATACGACAGATAAACCTTTTAACTAATCCATTTCGTGGGATTACCGGTAAAATACAGTGCCGAAGATTCATGGGAATTTGGTTGAAAAACATTGATGAAACCAAGAATAAAAAGAGATTAGTGTACATGAAAAGCATGTCAAAATCTAATCAAGTCTCGTATATATTTCATATTCTCCAAAGCAGAACAAAGGCTAAGCCCTTTCCCCAATGTAATTTCACTTTTATTCGACTAACTCATTATTGGCAAAATCAAATATAACATATATACCATAATTCAACAGCTTAGGCATATTCTTAAAATTTTCAAATATCAAATTCCACCATCTTGTCACTATTAATCACACTCTCAATTTCCTTTTAACAAATAATTCTTTACTACTTAACAATAATTAAGCATTTGTAACTTAATCTAACAATAATTCCTGCTTTCATTGCGCATTTTAATATTTTTCTTAATTTTGAAACCATCATAATTGACTTTTAGTTATATTTTTACATAACTATGTTCACATCTCCATAATATCTATTATTATAAAACTTTTATAGTTATAATTGCATGCAATTTTACATTTAGTGACCTACATTTGATAATAAGAATATTTCTTACCACTTAATAAATCAAAACAGAGATAAACCAAAATAGATCATATTACCACTTAATAAATCAAAACAGAGATAAACCAAAATAGATCATATTCTTAAGTTTCAACGTTACAGAAATTTAAATATGTTCTTTTGAGTGTCAAAGGGTCCTTTTGGATGGGCGTTTATCTCCAATAAGGTGCTTTTAGTTTTTCTTTGTGTCTCACGTTACAGTATTTAATCTCACCATCATCATTATTTTTACACTAATTACAGATAAACGCACTGCCCATCCAAAATGACCTTAAGCCATCTCCAAAATGCAGCTACTATTTATTCGTTTAAGATTTCATAGACTAAAATCCTTTCACCATAGTAAATAATCGTTGGGGCTAATTAAATTACCAATACCATGAGGTCAAATCGAAATCCATGAAACATAAATTTTTTTTTTTTTGCAAAAACGTCTACCAAATTTTAACTCCAAATAATTAATTTTATGTCAAGATCACAATTCCTACATATCAAACAAATGCTTAACATAACATCATAAATCTTCTCAAGTTTAGATCACCAATTACTTATTTCAAATTGATTTCAACAGTAAAACCCTTCTTTTTTTACCTCAACCTTGGCCATTTGACTCTTATATGCAATGTTATACTCATGTTGCTCTTCAATTAAAATATTTGCTTGTAAACTAATTACAATGGTCATTTCAAGTTCATTGCCCTCCAAACTAAAAGATCAACTCCAAACATTAACCCAAACCTTGTTTTCCAGCTTTTCCCACTAAACACCAAATTCTATTTTGGCCACAGCAGTGAAATAAAATTAATTGACTTTGAAATCCGAATTTAAAGAAATTGAAGTTTATAAAATTAATAATCTTCTTTCGCTCTGGATTAGCCCATGTCTTTTTGAATATTTGTTTGTTTATAAAGTCTGAGATAAAAAGTAGAAAAGAGAATCATGCCCTATGTAAAGCATTAACCGTAGCTAAAAGTTGTTGATTTTTTATGATTAGTCTCTTGATAAATGATGTGACAGCATCAAGAAGTCATGAGAGAATTCTGGTTCACATTAATGCTAATTTTCTAAATATAATGTAAATTCGTCTGCTTTTTTAAGATTTTAAGAGCTAGCTTCCAACAAAATGAGGGTTTGATCCCCTCAGACGCATCACTGAAATATCAGTTGCAGAAATAAGGCATATCTTCTCAAGTAAATTACTGTAAAATAACGAGTTACGAAAAGGTATATTATGTTCAGCTTCTAAATTACAAAAGCCAGTTTAAATTTTAAAAAACAAAAAACTATGGTTCCAATTTGAGAGAATCTGCCCTAAACGGTGCCTTATTAGCATTGCCTACTTTCCATTTACTAGGTATACATGTTTGCTTCTAGATCTGGACTTTTGACTTATCGAATTTGAATAGATCATATGCACATAAGAATTGCCTATGGACTATTATATTGGCTTTCACTCTTTCTAGGAAACAAATCTGTACAGCACAAACCTGAAGCAGAACCTTTTGACATAGCTTTGATGGATTTGGCTCCCATAAAAAGGTAAATCTACTGTTGATGTTCTACTATCAAGAAATATATATGGGGTTCCTTTTGCAGGGCAATCTTTCTACGAATCTGACGGCTCTTGTTAAACAGTACAAAGTTTATGCATCAGATAAGATTTGGCCTGCACCAGATTAAACCAAATCGAATAAATTATAACATTGGGAGGTTCTCACCCTAACACATATAGAAAGCATTAGTTGTACGTACACTTGATACAATAAAAAAGTTCCAACTGATTACCTACAACCAGATGTTTACACCATGACATGGTTTTGACTAGTTCCATGGCTGCGATAAAGAGACACCTGCAGTTGATGCCTCTAACCCTTGTTTTCCATGTATTGCGGATTTGAGGACATTGTATTGCTCACTCACAGACTTATAAAGAGCTTGTGAGTACGCATCCTTAGCCTGCCCAAAAGGGAAGCCAACTTAAACTAAAGCAATCAACAAGCACAAATAAAGAAACTCTCTAGAGTTCTAGACATAGCAATGAATGGAACTTCACTAAAACTGATGAAGACCATTGCTGATGAGATACTATGAACCAGGATAGCTAATTTTGATACAAATAGTTGTTATGGTTCACTCCCCATTGAAACACTATAGTGTGCCTAAACATAATTATGTCTTTGTGGTATAGTCATTTCATCAGCATATGATTTTACAGTCAATACCAACAGGTGTGGCTGATCTTTGAACATAGGTTATAGAGTCATGAGAAAATTATAGTGATAAAATTAAGTCTGCACCAGTGAGATGCTGTGTCATGCAACAAGCAAGATACATAATTTTTCTTGTTCCAGAGGACTAGATTAACTTCCCAAATACCATACTGAGGTCAGGTATAAGAAAATGCATGTATAATAAGAACATAATACAACCAACCTCAGACTCTTCACAGGCAGCGGCAATTTCTGGGAAGCTGATTTGTGGTGCTATTGATAATCCAGCCCCATGAAAGGTGATAATTCTTTTTTCTCCAATTTCTTTTTCTACCTTAAAAAAAATGCCATTGAGTCACAAGATGAACAAATTTTATTTGCCAAGCTGACAACCAAATACACACCTGTCGCGGAGGGGGCATGATGTCATAGCACAATAGAGCCAAAGGATATACATGCCCTGGGGTACCTGAATGTTCTATGAGCCTTCTCATATTGTCCACTGAAGAAGAATCAAAGAGTGCCTAACACAACTTGTATATTTAGTATGCAAACAAGCTTTTCATAAAAAACAAGGAGACACGCATAGTCAAAAGGTTGAGGTCTTTTGAGAGAAGGGGGGGGGGGGATCTAATTAAGACAGAATTGAACCAGAATGCTCATTGCTCATTGTATAAACAAAAAAACTACAAATGCATGGTATTCTAAAATACTTTACACAACAAACTTTGCAGTCAACAACGCAAAATCTTGAACATGCCAATGCATACTATTCCTACATTTTGTTAACTGCAGCATAACATGTCAATAAAACCTGAAGTTCTGGCCTACTCAAGACATTTTAAACAGTAAGGGGTAGAAAAGGTCTACCAAACTGTCGATTTCCAACACCCAAAAGTATAACCTCATTTAGAGCACTAACCCTGCATATAATATATTTGTAAGCATATAATTGTAGATTACTAGATTACTTTAGATTCCCCCTTCCCAACAAGAAATATCTTGCTGCTAAGTGTTAACTCATGAAGATGAATTTAAGTTAAAATGCATATCTGTCTCCATGTACTTATTTATTCTAATATAACACAGTAGGAAACTGAGACATAATATGCATATCCAGTACCTCTCCCTCTCCCTCTCCCTCTCCATCCATCCATCCATCCATCCATATATATCCATGAATTTCAGATATTAGAACAAGATTCTATGATTCTATCTTCTACTCAAGCAATTAACATTTGGTTTCAACTCCAAAAACATACTGCAAAAGTTCATTTAATGATTGCCTCTTCCAAAGAATCTCTTAGAGGCATATTAACTCTAAGGCTTTGCTTGGTAAGGTGAAAAATTTTTTGGAAAAATGGAAAACTAAAGGGGGAGAAAAATAGAAAGATAGAAAAAAAATACTATTTTATTTTCATTGGCATGCATATTAACTTTAAGGCTTTGCTTGGTAAGGTGAAAAGAAAATTGGAAAAACGGAAAATTAAAGGGGAGAAACATAGAAAGATAGGAAAAAAAATACTTTTTTTCTTCATTGGCATGCTTAGTAGGAAAGATAGAAAAATGGAAAGAAGAAACGATTTTCTTTCATTCCTTGCTTGGTAGAATTGAAAAATGAGAGGAAAGAACATGAAAATCTTTAAAAAAACTGCATAATCTTATAAAATACATACTTAACCTCCATTTTTCTCATTTTCTGTCCTCTCATCATTCCAATTTGGAAAGAATTGCTTTTGTGCATTAGAATGAAAAATGGCCATCTTCCCTATTTTTTTTCCTCTCACTTTTCCTTCTTACCAAACATTCAATTTATTTTCTTCACTTTTCTACTCTCTTTCCATCCTTCTCCTCTTCCACTCAACCAAGCACATCCTACTTGAAATTATGCTCCAAATTGGACTCAATATGCTAATAAAGCAGCTTTAACCCATTTCTCATCTTATACCTATCAGATCTTCATTAATAGATGAAATTGATATAAGACAAACTGAAGAAATTCTTGAAAAACAATAAAACATGTTAAAGAGAAAGGCAGAAAAAGCTTACTGGATACCATTCTTCTGTAAAGGGATCTGGGCGGTCCCTGCCACCACTTGCAGCAATCCATACTATTTTCGAGCCACCCCTATAACAAAACAATTTTTTTTGTCTAAGTCTGCATATTTATAGTGAAATACCACAGCACAGATTCTAGCACATTAAGACAAGTTATCATTCTAAATGCATGAGAATTGTCATTAGTATTAAAGTACCTTAGCAGCAAAGCCATCTCTTTCAAACTTCTTGTGTTTGCTTTTCTTTTCATTTCAGCAAGCTCAGGAATATCATACATGTGTTTTTTGGAGTACACACATAAAAGGTTCCTAAGAGAAACGGTAAACTTTTTGTGACTCTTAAGCATATTTTTGAATAATCAATTCAAAATGGGTAGAACCATTTGAGTACCTTCCCATGCTGAAAGGCTTACAAAGAGGATCTGTTATGACCCTGTCCCCAGCAACAAAGATCTGTAGCACAGAACCCAAGTACAGTCAAGGCCTCAAGGGCGTAGATGAAGGCTACTACAGCAGGCTCAGAATGAGAAATTAATTCAAGAGAAAATCACCATGTTCTCAGCAATATGCGGATTTGTTTTCTCAAGCAACAATGAGATGATGATTGGGTCAGCTTCAGTCTGATGGTTTGATATAAGTACAACGTTGTGACCCTGCACCCAATTGTCTGACAATTAGATCCATAAAAAGCCAGTTTAAACATGAAAGATTCAACCAGTACTGCACACTTCCTAAGTCCCAGTTGCACGTAAAAGTTTCCTGAATGTTGAAAACTTAATATGACCATGTTTAGCTTATGCCAATACAAAATTGAAACGAAAACACCATAAAACTTCCTTCTGAATACTAATATATAACTTCGGCCTTGCTTGCATAACAAAAATATAAAATTGACATGACCTAAAGCTGATGAAAATTAAGAAATTAAAATAAAATGGACACAAATTTAACATACAAACCTGTTATTCTATTTCTTTCTCAGATGCACGTTCTTGTTAGTTACTAATCAAAGAATATGCAAGTATTGTAGCACGCAGAATAAAAAATTTCATCAACTCACTACCAAGCAGCTCTATGATGGATAAGTCATGTTATGATCTTTAACAGTATGTCTGTTCAAAATGTAAACAATGACAAGGACATCCTCCTACCACATCTTACTGAAAAAGATGCTGGAGCAAAACTCAGTCTTGTTGAGAGGAATCAAGCAAAAGGAAAAAGAAAACTGAGCATAGTCACCTGCTTAAGCTTCTCCTCTATTTCATAGAAAAGAGAAAGATTGCCAACATATGAATTTCTGCAAAGAACATAATACACGGATGTTAAGAGAAGTGACTTTTTTTAATTTCAAAAAAAGAGACCGAACATGTCCTTCAGTGATTTAAAATATGAATAACATATATGTTATATGAAGCACATGAAAGAGGGTGAATAAGTTAAATATACAAAATACATGCTTCTTTTTCTTTGCTTTTTTGTCAATTCGGTTGATGATAAACAATCAAACATGAAGAAGAGAAAAACTACTCAAGACCTTATGAAACCCTCAATAAAAAAAAACACAAAAAAGAATGCACAAGATAAGAAACACGGAATAAGCTTAACCTTGGATGGTCTCATATGGTAGCTAATAATTAAGAAAGAATTACAGTCCCTACTGCACTTCTCTCTCTTTCTCTCTCTCTCTCTATATATAAATCCATGAACCTTAAAGTTTATTACCATGGTTTACAAAATAGAGTTATGAAATTTTAAAAATACAAATTCCTTCAGCAAAGCACATCCTTATTTTTCAGGAAGCTTTTATAAATGAAATTGATATCAGCAGAGAAACCGGATACATCAGTATGGGAGTTGTCCACTCACCTGAAATCAATCAAAGGACGGATATAATTTTGACCAAACATATAGTAGTCAAATGGCTCTCGCAGAGCTTTGTGGTAGGGTTCAAAGACAAAAGGATCCTGAAAAGTTACTGTCATATTTCATGCAGAAATTTATAAAAATCTGTATGCAATAAATGAAAATAAAGTGCATATATTTTCTAAACAGCAGAATCATCTTGAAACAGCATTGTAGTACAATTACCTCCACATCCAAAAGCCAATGGTCAAATGCAACAGTCATGTTTGACAATACAACCCCAACAGCTGCAGCATCTCCACTTTGGAAAACCTAAATGTTGACACATGGAAAAGAATCTTCTTTTAAATTTTCAGAGGAACATGTAAAAGGTAAGTGTTGTGTGACAAGGTTTCCCAAATATTGAAATCCTCAGGTGATAAACTATTAAAACCGTGCAGTTCAACTGAATCCTGTCCCACCAACTTTTTAGTGCAAATGCACCATTTTTTTTCCTTATCTAAATTCAGTTCCAAACATAACCCAAAAGAAACTAGTTTTTTTCCCCAAATATATACGTATAAAGTAAAAACAGATGTTATAGAGAAGTTATATTTGACTATTTAGCATTATGTTTTTTACACACCTAGATCCCATAACACATAGCCTATCTTAAGACAAGTAAAAACCGTGCATTGAGTTCCGGAAAATACAGATATTTTAAAACCTATGATGTCCATCTACTAAAATATGATATTATTAAAAACACACTATTAGCACTTTCTAGAAGCAAGAAAAGGAAGCTTGATAATGAATCGTCAAAAAAGGTAGTCTACATAGAGGAGAGCCTATCATACATAAAACATATACTATACACTAAAATAAGAGTTTAAGCATATTAATTTACTGCGTTTCTGTAATTCTGATACACTTCTTCCATCCCTGCTGCAACATTTGGAGGTAGCCTTCCGGCATCTACTTCCTTCCTAAGTCCAGACAGGAGTTCTGTAGACAAAAAGCAGCACGAGACAATAAAACAAGTACTCTACTTCAGCTTTGGAACTATGAAAGGCTGTAGTTCAAATTAAAAAACAGGACTATTCAAAGTAAGAAAATGTTCTCTTCTATATTCTTGGTCACTTATTCTTTCAATCAACAAACCTTTCTACGTTTCTTGATGTCCAACTCCCCTTTCGAGTCTATCTCCCTTCTTTATGCTCCTCAAAGAAACCCGACTCCGTTTGTCATTTTTGGAATCATCAAAATATTATTCATGATATTTCAATACAAAGGAGATAACTCTCAAGTATTCTTTTGCTAAGTCTTAAACTTTCTCCATACTTGATCATTGTTGCATTAGATACATCCTTCTTAATCAACAAATTTTGGTTAAAGCAGCTGTTACATTGCTTGGACATGTTCTCCAATTATCAATGCATAGATTATTGGATAGATAGAATGGGCAGCTCTCATCAAATCTGAGTCCGGTAAACTTAATTTCTACAGCAGATTCGTATTAATAAACAAGTACTCTTAAACAAGGCAAATTTTTGCAAGAACGATTCTAATTATTCATTTCATTAATCTGCTTATGTTTTCAGCACCAAATTAAACAAACTTGTTTTAACCCAAGCTTCTTGGAAAACCATAAAACAAAAAAAATAAAAATTGCGTCAAGCCATTAAACCATAAAAGTGTTCATTAAATACTAAAGCGACCTTCTCTTAAAGGCTATTTCTATGATGTAATAAACTTAGTATTCTTTTCTATATTAGAAAAATGCTGTTGACTAACACATAAATACATACAACTAAATTGCCATCAGCAAATCTTTATGTTGGCAGTTTTTATAACGAACTCCTTTTCCTTGGGAGGAAGGAAGGAAGGAAGAAGAAGAAGAAGAAGAAGAAGAAGAAAACAACATAACATTTATAATAACTGTTTTAACGCTTAGTAATTAAACAGAAAAAGGCATCATACAGTAACATTTACAATATTTTATTCGAAAGCGCATTTGTGTAAACAATTAACACAAAAAAAAGTTTCTTTTGAAAAATGAATGAAGAAAAGAAAAAGAGCTGAAAGGAAACTGAACCTTGCTCGGAGCGAGCTTCAACAAAGGTACGGGAATGCTCGACCACCGGCTTCCCGGTGGCAACTACACCTGATTCCTTATCTTGAACTAGCTCGGCCGTTGCTTTAGCTTTCAAGGAGTGAAACAAGGAAGAGCGAATCCTTGTTGTTGTTCTGGAAGTAGATCGAAAAAGATGGAGACGCTGAAACGGAACCAAAGGAGAAGATGATTTGAGTGAGAAAGAAAATGCAGCCTTAGTGCAAGTGCCGCCGAAGAATGGGAGAGGCAAAGTAGAAGACATTGGAGAGTCTTTTTATTTTTTAAAAGGGAAAGAATATATATGATTGAAAGAACACGAAATCCTTTTCTCTTTTATTATCTCTCTCTGAACAGTCCGGGAGAGGGGAAAAGAAGGGGAAAAAATTGGAACTATAGGAATCTCATTTCATTTTTATTTCTTTTATAGCTTCTTTTTTTTTCCAACGGCGGTGGTGTTTGAGCAAGCACGTGGCTTACATCGAACAAGAGCGAACGATTAGGGGAAATAGCTGCAGATTGCTGACGTGTAGGGGAATGAATTGGGGGTGTTTATCGAGATGCTTGACATCGAATGGTTGCCATTCTCCACTTGCCACTTGCCACTACTTTCTACTTTTGTTTTTCGGTATTATTTCTTTTACAATGTTTTTGGGTAATCTAGCGATCTACAGTCTAATTTAGTTATATATATGCCATTCTTTTTAATTAGTCTTTTGGATTTTTTTTGAAAATTAAGAGAATAGTTGGATTTCTCTTTGATTTTTTTTTTAAATTTTGTTAGGGTTTGGGTTATGGTTCTTTTAGGAATTAGAGTTTATGTTTTGAGGAGTCGATGATGTGATAACGCATCTCAGAATACATACATTTCATATGTTATGTCGGGATAGGACCATTACCTCAGAAACTCATCTTATGGAAGTCAGGTTTTGGGGTGATAGTGCTTGATACGGCCACGTACCGAAGTCTAAGTGAAGGTCCTAGTTGGCGACCTTGATGCGGTCACGAGTTCAAGTATAACCAGGGGCCAGTTGATGATCGTTATGCGATCATAAGTTCAAGCTTTTTGGATACCCGTAAATGATGCCTTACATATACCATATATAAGATTAAAGTTATAATCATAAGGAAAAATAGAGGGATTTTTGGTGTAATCAGTGTAATTTTTTCTCTATTTCTAGGCAATTGGTATATTTAACCTTTTATTCTTATCTGAAGGCTGACACCGAGGTGGACACAAGAAGGCTCTTAGACAGAGAGTGGATGTTCCGTCGGAATAGAGGTCAAACTCGGGTCGGCTCGGTAACAATTGTAGTTGTTAATGGGTTGTTTAATAATGAAAATTGTTGTCGCCCCAAAAGGAGCATCACTTTTACTCCAACGTCACAGTTGTTGCCCGCTTGAGAGTCCTCCTACGTCCACGGCAATGTTGGCCTTCAAATAAGAAGGAAGGTTAAGGATACCAGCTACATGGAAATGGAGAAAAAAATACGCCATTTATAGCGAGAGGCCCCACAGTTTTTCCCAATGATTATGCCTTCAAATTTCTGTATGGTATTTATAATGTAACATCTGCGGGTATTCGAAAATTTTGAGCGCATGTCCGCATAACGACCATCAATTGGCTCCCTATTATACTTTGATCCATGACCTCATAATGGTCACCGATCGAGACCTCTACACAGACTTCCACCCGTGATCGTATAAAGCAAAATCACCCCAAACCAACTTAAAAATACCTCAAACCGAAAATTTTTAACACTAAAGCAGGGAAAAAACCAAGAGAGAGAAATATTGTAAAGTGGAGGGATAGAGGCCGGAAGAGATGATGGGTTCAGGGATGATGGATTACGGAAGGGGAGACCCATTTTATAGAAGCGGGAAAGGGGTGAAATTGCAAAGGAAAAATCCTCGTGGTCAAAAACACGTCGTAGGACCAACGTTTTCATATAATATCTTCAAAACATGCTTCAAATTTTATCCCGAATTCTTGAGATCAAGGTACTTTTTTGGCAGACTTTAGTGGAAATGGTAAAAAAAGCTCATCCAATTGGGCAAGCTTTCTTACCATTTCCACTAAAGTTTACGAAAAGTACCTCGACCACGGGTAAGATTTGAAGCACTAAATACCTTTTAAAACATGCGTCTGATGAGATTATTTAATCTGTGAAATACATTTTTGAGGATCGAAAAATGTTTTATTATTATTCGACGAAAGTCCATCTTTTGAAACATGTTTTGAAGCACACATTCCCTCTCTCCTTGTTCTATTTTGCTATTAAAGTATCGAAATATTCAAGACTAAGGGTGAGTTTGGATGGGCTGTGCGTTTACCTGCGATTAGTGTAAAAACAGCGGTGGCGGTGAGATTAGATACTATAGAGGTACTATAGAGTGAGACAAAAAGTAAGCTAAACGCACCACACCACCGCCCCAAACCCACCCTTAAACACATAAGAAATTCATATCAAACATTGAAGAGTTGCACTGCAGGTGTTGTTTGCATTTCTTTGGATAACCATCTAAAGGTTTTTTTTTCTAAATATATAATTCGTTTTAAATTGAAATGAGTCGATGAATGAAATCCATCATTTACTATAACGGTCAAATCTATAATACGAAAGTCGGGGTTGTATTTGCAAGAGCCCAATCCGTGGAATTGCTTTCAACCGTACTAGTCAATTACATAAGCTACAGACTAGAATCAAGAGGAAAGTTAGGGGTTCAAGCTGGGGAAGGATTTTGAGCTTGGAATGTAGATATTTGGCATCGGTTGACCCTTTTAAGTATGAGCTATTTGATGTGAAAAGCGAGCTCGAGCTGGAGGCGGTCATGTCATTGCACTACTCAAGGGAAAATGTTGTAATGGAGTTATATGTTGAGTTTTCCGAAGCTGATGGAGTTGGTCCATCTTCATCTATTATTACGGCTAATGCGGGAATCAAAGCTGAAGTAAAAAGTCCTACTACACGGTTGTGTGATAGGTTTATTGGTTTGTTAGAAAGCTCCTATTATGATATCCCTGAAGCATTAATGGGTAGACATTCTTCGATTTCTAGCACCAATTTAAACTTCAGCGACCACTATTAGTCGGGGTATGAGCGTAACCCAAACCTTGACACTTGGGCACCTCATTAGTACGTTCGATTTCAAATTCGATGGTTTGATGTCCTCAGGTGGAAGCACTTACACTGGGGGGCCATCAACCTACACCAATTCACAATCCGGTGCAGATTTTGTCAAGCACATGGGATATAGAAGAACCGATGACTTACTCCTTACGATCAGGTCCGACAAAGGTACACTGAACCTTTTAGTTGAAGATTACAATGAAGGCATAATTAAGGAAGAAGATGTAGCTGAGAAAGCAGGGGCAGTGGGTGCAGTTGACGGATTAGAGTCAGACCCCGATCTAATTTGGCAGTTCGATCCAGATGGTTCGAAAGTAGCATTTTTTTCTTAACCAGAGCAAGTTCCAACTGAGTTAGAACCTTGCAGTTTTGACGATAACAGTTTGAACAATGCTCCAAATCCAAATCCAGGATTCAAGGTATATGAACCTCTACCCCACATGACCAATATCGATGTCTCTGTCGAGGTTGTTTAAAGTTCTGGTAGCTGCAGCATAGAACACCTGACCATGCAAGCTAATTGTTAGATTTTTGGGTATTGGAAGTTGGCATGGATACCCCGACAAAGATGCTTTTCTTATTGTACTGAAGTAGTACAACTTCAAGAACGACGTGAACTATCACGTCACAAAATCTCATTTGGAGAAATTTAAGGGAAAGTACGCAATGTGGGATGGAAGGTGCAAATGGAAAATCATGGCATCTTTTCAGAAGAAAATGAGCTTGTGGATGATAAAAAAGTATTTTGGTGTGCATACTTGTGTTGCAGCTGGTGCATGATGCAATTACCCGATTTTCTAACATAATGTGACTTGACCTAGGTCTTCTTTTTTCCAATAACATAACTTTAACTTGTAATTTGCAGGTGTAAGTCAGGATCATCCGAGGCTAGGCTCCGATATGATATCTAACATTATTCTACTTATGGTGAAAGCGAGTATACGAAACGACATGATATGAAATGTGTGTGTCTCGGGTCTCTATCTTTCCACCAACATGCTGATGAGTGTAAGATCCAATTTGTAACCCTGAGCATACGAGAAGCATGTAAGAATCTTACGTCTTGCATATAACCATGAATTTCGGTGTTTGGGTTCTTTGACAAATTATGTATGAACCCCTCCAAAACACAATCATTTGCCTATCTATATTGACAAGATAAAATAATTTAATATATTTTAAAAATTAAAAAACTAAGAATTTAACTTAATTGAAATTAAAAAATAATTTTTCTTCTTACCATCATCGCTTGAGTGACGGAAATATACTGGTCATCGAAACGAATCAGATAGCTTGTCATTTGTGAAAATTTAATTGAAATGAATATACGAAATAATTAAATAAAGCTATAGTAATTTTAAACAAAGTGTATGGGAAAATTTCGAACAAAAATTGAGAGAATTGAAATTTTAGAGAGAACAGAGAGAATTGAAAGTTTAGAGAGAAAAGAATAAAAAATGGTCTGGCATTTATAGGAAAAAAATTACCGTTAGCCCTTTTAAAAAAAATTACCCTTGCTAACGTTTAAAAAATTGTTGGAGAAAATGATAGTTGGAGGAAAGTCACACACTCTCTCAAAAATGACTTATTTTCCTAATTAAAAAAAACAGCCTAAAAGGCCAATTAAAAAAATTACATATCTTTCTAATTTAGCTTAATCTACAATAATATGTTTCCTTTAACGGAATAAACTAGTAATAATAGTGCGTAAAAATATCATAAATTTTTTTGTATTATATTTTAGATTGTAATCTAAATTCTTTTATTGAAAAATTAATAAATTAATTCTTTTACCTTAAATGAGTGAACAACCATTTTGTTAAATTTTGGTGTTTATAATAAGGTATAATAACAAACTTAATTTTTAATTTGTACGAATTTATTCAAATTGACCTCTACTTTTTTTATTAGAAGTAAATTAAAAAAATTTGAAACTAATAAGATTAGAGGGTCAAAAAGGTCTTAGTAAAAAATTATAAAAAATCAATCAAGTTATTTTAAATTTTAAAAACTATTAAAAATTCATAAAATTTATAAAAAAATTTATTAAAAATATTTTAAAAAATTTTTTATCAAAAAATAACAATACTGATCCAATTAAAGAGTAGGAGTCATTTTTTTTAAATCTTATAAACATTAGATTCTAATGGGTCGGTATTGTTATTTTATAATAATTTTTTTTATATTTTTTTATAATTTTTAATAAATATTAAATTTTAAAAGGGTTTAATTGAATTTTTTTAAATTTGTTACTAAGGCCTTCTTGACGCTTTAGCCTCATTAGTTTTAAAAAAATTTTAATTTACTTCCAATAAAAGAGTAGGGGTCAAATTGAATAAATTTGTAAAGGTTGAGGACTAAATTTATTATCATACCTTATATATGAACACCAAATATTAATAGAGGGTTGTTTTGTTCACTCATCTAACATATAGGAACTAATTTACCTCTTTTCTTTTTCTTTTTTTTAATAAATGAACTAAAATGCAATCAAATGTGTAGTACAGGGGTTTTGTGTTATTGTTTGGTTTGGAAGAATAATAATAATGAATAGATCTCAAATGATAATTTTATCCTTACAAATAAATTTTTTTTTTATATATTGTTAATATATTGTAAAAACATCTAAGTCAAATTATATTTTGCATTACTTAATTACTAATAATAAAAATATAATTAACAAAATAATTTATATAATATTAATTATATAAATGTTTTTATAAAAAAATATAAAAGCATATTATTTATGGTCATATTAATATGCAATATTGATACCTATTAAACATTATATACGATAATAGTTATTAAATATTGACCATTTTATTTAGAAAGGTCCATTTCCTACTTTATTTACGAAAATGGGTCACTTTATTTATTATTTACCGAAAAGGGCCGAAAATATTAAAATGCATCCACGTAGAAGCGTTTTAAGGGGAAATTCTAGGAAAATGCATCCCTGAGGGAGCACTTTTGCCATGTCAACAAAAAACGTGCTGATGTGGATGCGCTTTGCTGACATGGCAAAAGCGCTCCCTCAGGGACGCATTTTAACCTGTGCTTTTCTAGGGTTAGGACTATTTGCATGTTTAGTGCCTAGTTTTTATGGGTTTAAGATTTTAGTGGTTAGGGTTTGTCGAAACCATTTTTAAAACTTAAGAAAAAATGGGGATTAACTTTGAAAACAAAAATGGAGTCGCCACCAATCCTTTTTGTTTGGGTGTGATTGGATCACCTAATAAAGCATTTTATTTCATTTAAATCAATTTTGGCCTATGTAAATATGAGAAAACGGGTTCGGGAGTCTGTTACGCATGAGGAAGGATTAGCACCCTCACTACGCCCAAAATTGGTACCAAATCGATTAAATATTGTCCTTATGTCTAAGATTTAAAAATGTTTTTGAAATGTGGTTCCTTTTATAAACATTTGAATAGCCCAAGTTGGTCGTCCAAATTCTCTTGTTTCAAAGGAATGTAGCATCACATCCAACACAATGGGACACGATCCTTTATACCATTGAAAACACGATAAATTTCAACTTCCAAAAGTTTATATGTCGGAAATCACAAAAGGATGCCCAATTATTTAGTCCAACGAAAAAACCGAAACCCAGCACAGTAGGGCACGATTCCTCGAATTTCTATACATCGAACATTTCCTTATTTTAGAATTTAGAGAACATGAGTGAAATTCTAAAGGAATATTCGATTAATTTGAACAAACGGTAAATTGCAACCCAGCACGATAGGACATGATTCCCCGAATGGCCAAACATCAAACATTACCTTCGTTTTAAAGAATTTTTAAAGACATGAGTGAAATTTCAAAGGAATATTGGATTATTTTGAACAAACGGGAAATTGCAACCCAGCACGTTAGGGCACGATTCCCCGAATGGCCAAACATCGAACATTGCCTTCGTTTTAAAGAATTTTTAAATGAATAATTATAAAACCAACTTAAAACGTATTAATTTTACTTGAAATAAGAAGGAATTAATTTTTAAGACTTGGACCTTATAAAATAACATTTCGTAAACCAAGTCGAAAACAATGATATGGGATAATATACACATACGATACAATACTTGATGAATAAGGATAATGTATCTTATTTAATCAACTAACAAAAAAGGGCAATTAAATATAATTAATCTAAAATTATAACCTAATTTTCAAGCATGTATGAAGAATAATTAATATAACAATACAAAACAAATAATAAATAATATGCAACGGCAATGTATGGCACCGTATAAACCAATCAACAAAACATGTACAAAAAAAAATGGGATTTAGAAGTCAATGTGGTATAAGACATTTTCCAAAATAATGATGGATTAATGAACACATAATTTATACGACATACGAATTCATGAATTGATGAATTTAAAACTATTTATTAAAAAAAACGAACTAGAGATATATGCGTAATTATTAAAATACGTGTTATAAAATAAATATTTTAAAATCAAATAGTATATAATGTAACGTCCCCTAACCCTATACCATCACCAGAACAGGGTTACGAGACATTACCAGTCAGTACAGTCCAATTCCGGTCATTAATTAAAATAAATATTCACACACATCCTAGTTTTAAGATGTCGTCCCTTTAATGGGCCCTCGCGGTCCAATATGAACAGTAAATTCAATTCGGGACTAATTTAAAATCACTACGAATTCTTAGTAAATTTCAAAATTCATACTACATACCGTTACCAACCATAATTTACTCATTTCATCAATACTTCTATAACCTAAATGACTCTTATAAAACGTCCTAGGTACATGCCATTATCAATACTCAACATACTTTACCTTAATGAATTCGGGATCGTCTTGGGATGCTGATTCAACGTACTATCTTTACTTAACCTGCAGACGGAAACAAACCGTACGCTGAGTATGGTATACTCAGTGGTATTTCTATAATCCGAACAATTAATAATAAAACAAATACTTAAGATCATAATAATAATTACAATTATTCAATTATTTATTCATAGATAAATTTCAACTACTTACCATATAAATTTTATACAGTTTATATAATAAACACAGTAACATAATTGTTCAATTCTTAAATAAATCCATTACTATTTACTCCGTTCTTTCACTTACTATTCGGTATAGCTTTCCTTAATTTACTCACAATTCAATATCATTAAACTATATTCAACTATATACTTATCAATCATATTCCATTTTAATTCATTTCAATAACAGTCAATTTCATTTATATCGTATCAACTTACTATCCCTGATAGCTTTCAGTATATACATACGATTCATATATCTCAAATCACATTTCAATTCATCAAGTGGCATCATATATCATCAATTCGAACTCCAATCATTTCATGAACCTTTGGTTCATATTTTCAATTTCATATCTAAATTTTCAATTCTCAATTCAATTTCTCGTTTCATTTCAATAGCTTGATCAATCAAATTTATTCGATTTATCTTTCACTTATTTACCCCTATTAACAAACCCAGACTTTGACGGATACACAGATTCCAACCCAAACACACCAGTACGGCACATTGTGCCTAAAACGGTACATAGTACCTGATCAGTATACGACACATAAAGTGCCTAAAACAACACACGAGGTGCCTGATACGACACACGAGGTGCCTGATACGACACACGAGGTGCCTGAAATACGACACATAAAGTGTCTGATCGATAAAGCCGGCAAATCCCGTACACTTCCAGATCCTATGGCCTGCCAATTATATCCGACTCAGCCTGACTAGTTAATAGGGTATTTCATTCACTTTCTCAATTTAATAATTCTTTCATCAATATACCATTCTGATAATCACATATATTCACCCATTTTCACAATTCATACAATTTCATTCAATTCAACAATATATTTCAATTATTCATATTAATTCATAATTCAATACAATTCAATTCACTTTTCAATATCAAATATTCAAATATCACAATCTCATATATTCATATCAATTTCCTCATATTTCCAATCAATATATTTTTCAATATAACATTCATTCAATATTAAAATTTCTACATAAATCATGTATATTATATAATTCAATCAATATAAATTCAATCAAATAATTTCAATCAATATAAATTCAATAAATTCATCGCATACCAAAATCAATCCATTCCAATTGTAAAACATCATAATTCTAACACTAACAATTGCAATATGTATATAAATATAACAAATAATAACTAAGTTTGGATTATAGAAATACAAACCGTAATTTTCGAGCTAACTCCCGTTGACTTTGTCTTGTCCTTTCTTAGCCGAGATTTCCGGTACCACATTGACTACGAAATTAATACAATTCATAATCATTAATACATTAATAATTCATATCTTGAGTTACAGAATTCTAAATTAAGATCCGCTAATTTTTCCTGAAACTAGACTCACAAATCTTCTTACAGTAAAATTTTCAGAATTTTTGGTTTAGCCATTAAGTACAGTTTATTCTTCAAATTCACCCCTATTCTGCTGTCTGACAGTTTCGTCCCTTCTTCACTAAAAATTAATTATCTCATAGGAAAGAACTCGGATAATATTCCCGTTGATTTCTCCTGAAAATAGACTGATTAGGAATTCTAAACATATAACTTTAAGCCTCTAATTTTTTTTCTTCAATTTTTGGTGATTTTCCAAAGTCAGAACAGGGGAACCCGAATTCATTCTGACCTTGTCTCACAAAATTCATTATATCTCATAATTTACAATTCAATTGCTTATATCGTTTCTTTTATAAGAAACTAGACTCAATAAGCTTTAATTTCATATTTTATTCATCTTCTAATTCGATTTCTATAATTTTTTATGATTTTTCAAAGTTAGACTACTGCTGCTGTCTAAAACAGTTTTAGTACAAAATGTTGATTTACTTTAATTTCAATTTAATCCTAACTAAATTCTCTTACTTTTCTATCTTAATTCATACTTTATTTCTATTCAAATTTTGTCCAAACTCATACTTAACTATTAAATTTCCAGCATATTTTCATAATTTCGAATTTATTTCCATTTAATCCCTAAAACTCAAAACTTATAGCTTAGTTTACGATTCAATCCTTTATTCAATTCCAATCAAAATTTCTATCAAATAAACCCCCAATTCCATCATTTTATTCAACATGAACCAAACTTAGAAATCTAATGACTTTCAAAATTTCTACTTAAAACAAGTACTATTTATCTCTAGGATTCCAAATAACTCAAAAATCATAAGAAAAGGGGCTAAATTGACTTACCAAATTAACTTGGAACCTTTAAAACCTTATTTTCCCTTTTTTTTTTCTTTTCTTTCTTTCTTTCTCCCCTGTTTCTTCTCTGTTTCGTTTCCTGCTATTCTGTTTCCTTCCTTCTTTTTATTCTTTTGTTTCTTTCCTTTATTTCCTTTTTATTTACTTTACTTTTAATAATAATAATTTAATATATATTTTAACACATAAAAATCTTAGATTTTTATGTTTATGCCGCCTCACTTAGGACAAATGGCATAATTGCCATTTTGGTCCTCTTCATTTTCTTTTAATCTACAATTTAACTTTCATCTTTTATTCAATTTAGTCATTTTTCTTAATTACTCTTAATTAAATTAAATTCACTTAATTAAACTCTAATTAACCACTCATTTTACTTCGTAAATATTTTTAATAAATATTTACGAATCCATTTTTCAGAAACGGAGACCCGAAAATACACTTTTTCGGTAACGATAAAATTCAGGTCATTACATATAAAGTGTTAAAGAATATTAGTTTAAAATTGACAATTTTCATACAATAAAGGAGAATTTAATTTATTTATAAAATATGAAAAGACAATAAAAATATATAATGAAATATAATCTTGGGAAATAAACCATACACATCATAGATTTACAAAACATACATATATATACATAGAAAAAATAACACGGAATTAAGATATATGTAAGATCAAATTAATTTTATGCCTCCAAATAAAATATATAATATCAAAATTGGATTTACAAGAAATGAATAATATATAAATAAAATTAAAAGAAATGTATATGAACATGTTCGAAAGGGGATTTAAATAAGTAATTTGATATGAAATATGTATATGTATATATATAAATATCAATGTATGAGAATGAATATTATATAAAAAAATTAAATCATAGAATTACATGGAGAAAGTTTTAAAATAATAAATTATGTAATAAAACAACTCAACTAAAGCAAAATGAAATTAATAAAACAGTTTAAAATAGTATATTAAAATAATAGGTCGAACAAAATAAATAAATCTTAAAAAATATATATAAAACCTAAATTAAACTTAATTGAAATAAGAACAAAATCGAGAGGATAATCTACAAATAAAACAAATCATTAAAACAAAACTGAGGATCCAAATAAAACGGGCACAAATGAGCAAGGACTTGGAACGAAAATATACTGAATCTCAAAACGCCGCGTTCAAATAATGACTAAATCGTAACAATGTCCAAATCTCAGGGAAAATGTAAAAACAAATCAAACATGATTGAGGCTTAATTAAAGATCGGTGCAGGACAGGGGGACTATATACGCAAATTTCCCTTTTTGAGTAAAAACGCGCGAATCCAACTACGGGTCGAGTCAATGCGCAGGCTCCCTCATTCCCTAAACGGTGCCGTTTTATTCCTTTTATAAAAGCAAACAATTCCTCCAAAAAAAATGAAACAATCCCTTTTTTGAAATTGAAACCCTAGCCCCTTGTTATTTCCCTCAGCCGACCCTTAGTCTCACCTCTTAAGCGCCGATTTGCCACCATGAATGGCAACCAACGTGCACGAGCCTCGGGGTTACTTTTTCGGCCTTAAGATTCCCTCTATGCCTCGATTTCAACAGAGCAGAAGGAATCTCATGGCATTTGTAAGGTAAGTTTTTCACTTCCCTTTTTTTTATATTTTCAAATGTAATAACGAAAAATCTCAAACAATAATCCGAAAAAAACTCAGAGAAATTTCAAGAAACTTAAACCAGAAATCACCTTTAAAAAACTTTGATGGTTTTCTTTGTATTCTCTTTTTTTTGTATTTCAATATGCGAAGTGTGCCCCCCTTTTACATTTGATTATCCTCGGCTTTATAGCCGAGAAAAGAAAAGAAAAAATAAAATAAAAAATACAAATTTCCTTGATGTCCTTTTGTTGTTATTTGCTGCTTTCTCTTTTTGTTTGTTAGTCCATTGCAGGTGTGGGTGGCGCATGGAGATGTACAGAGGCCGTGCACTGGCGTACGGAGGTAGCTGGCGCGTCGTACGATGCGAGGGCTGAGGCTTGGCTGCGGCACGAGGGAGAGAGCCCTAGGGTTTCTGGTGAACAAAGTTTTGGGTCGTTTGGGCTAGTTTTGGGTATTGGGCCATTGTATTTGGGCCGTTTGGGTTAATTTGGTTTTAAGGTCTTGAATATTGGGCTTGTATAGGGTTTTGAATTTGGGCTATGTAATTGGACATTCAATGGACTTTTTATTATTTGTTTTCATTTTGTATTTTGGTTTTTCTTCGGGCCCGGGCAAAAATGGCCCATTACAGGGTTGAGGTTTTGTTACAATAATTGAGGAATTTGTTTGTTTAGGGTTTAAAAATTTTAAAAAATAAATCAGGGTTTAAAATTTTTAAAAAAATAATTAAATTAGGTTTTAAGGGTTTTAAGTAAATTAATTAAATTAAAATTTAGGGTTTTTAAGAAAATTAATTAAATTAGGGTTTAGGGTTTTTTAAAAATAATTGTGTGTTTAGCTTTTAGGGTTTTTGTAAAAGGGTTTACGGTTTAGTCTTGAAAAAATTATATTGACAGGAAGGATTTTGTTTTTTTTCTACAGTAGTTTCTGAAAAATTAATTATGAGAAGACAATTCTAAAAAAATAGTGACAAAAACACTTCAAGCAGGATACACTATCAACAAAAGTACTGAAAAAGCTCCCACGTGGATGCTCTTTTTCTACAGTAGTTTCTAAAAAATAATTTTGAGAAGATGGTTCTGAAAAAAATGTCAAAAACACTTCAAGCAGTATGCACTGTCAGTAAAATTACTGAAAAAAGCTCCCACGTGGATGCTCTTTTTATACAGTAGTTCCTGAAAAATAATTTTGAGAAGGCGGTTTTGAAAAAATAATATCAAAAACGCTTCAAACATGATGCACTGTTAGTAAAATTACTGAAAAAAGCTCCCACGTGGACGCTCTTTTTCTACAGTATTTCCTAAAAATATAATTTTGAGAAGACGATTCTAAAAAAATAGTATCAAAAACGCTTCAAGCAGGATGCACTATCAGTAAAATTACTGAAAAAAGCTCCCACGTGGACGCTCTTTTTCTATAGTAGTTCCTGCTTGGCCTTAGGCTATAAATGAGCGAAATTTCATTCTTATGTTCCATAAGTTACAACAAGAAAAATTAGAGAGGCTAAGCAGAATAGAAATTGAAAATGAGTGAACGTATTAGTGCTGTTATTTACTATGATGGTGATGTCTGTGACACCGAGAATGACATTTTTTATTGCAGAACAAACTGCGACTGGTTTTTAACTAGAACTTCGTAAAAGAATTAGGCATAAAATCTTCAAAAGGACGTCAATGAGAGTTTCTTTTATTAAGTATTGATTTTGTGCTTTGGTTGATCCCATGACATAGGACTCATTTAATATCAAAAGTGGTTGTAGCTTGGAGGCAATGGTGCAGACTTATCCCGCTAGTGGATCATCTTATCTTGAGTTATATGTACAATTTTCATCTCCAAATGACGCATTTGCGACTTCAACATCTACTGCTGATCGTGATTTTGTGTGTGATAAGTTTTATAAATTTATAATTAATCGTTCTTGAAACTAACTATTATCACGATGTAGGCAAGTGTACCTATCGAACAGTAGTATAGCTTTAGCAAGACCGGATTGTCGAACTCGAAGGAACTAAAAGTACTAGTAATGACTGTCTTTTTATTATCTAGCCTAAGAATAATGGGGTTTGTTTTAACTAACTAATTAATTAAACTAAGAATTCACAGGAAATAAAATTGGGGAATTACTTTTGGAAAAACGATTGAATTAAGACAATACCTAAGGAAAAATCCACCTAGACTTCACTTGTTATTCTGACTCCGAATCAGACGATTTATTCATTTGACTTGATCTGTAGAAATCCTTAAGTTATATTATTATCTCTCTCGAGACTAACAACGTCTAACCCTAGGTTGAATAATTGAAATCTCTTTCTAATTAACTTCCTAGGGTTGCATTAACTCGATCTATGGATCCCCTTATTAGGTTTCACCCTAATCCGGTAAAATCTTGTCACCCTATCTCTAGGTGAGTAATCAACTCCGCTTAATTATGACAACTGTACTCTTAGACAGAGTCTATTCCTCCTCTGAATAAGAGCTTAACTTGAATCAATATCCTGGAATGTCGAAACAAGTATTAAGAACACATAATTAAGAACAAGTCAAATATTTATCATAAAATTCAGAAAATAATAACAAGATTCATCTTAGGTTTCATTCCCTTTAGGTATTTAAGGGATTTAGTTCATAACTAAAAAGGAAAACATCTCAGAAGAATAATGAATACAAAACATAAAGAAAACCCAAAACTCCTGAAGGGAAATTGAGGGGAGATCTTCAGTCTTGATGATGAATCCGGCTTCTGAGATGGATCAATCAGCTTCCTTCGAGTAATTCTTTCCTTCCTCCCTGTGCCCCCATTTTCCTCCTCCTCTAGGGTGTATTTATAGGCTTTGGAATGCCTAAGAACCCTCAAAATTGTCCTTTTTTGAATTGGACTAAACTTGGGCTCGGCAGGGACACGTCCGTGTGCAATTACTTCAGGCCGTGCTCGAGCCTGTTAGAATGGCACGGGTGTGTGTTCTATTCGTGTGAGTTGTGCTTCGATTCTGCCAAATTGACACAGCTGTGTGATCTGCCCGTGTGAGGAAGTCCAGGTCATGTTGATTTCGTACGCTGGCCCATTTTCTTTGTTTTTGGTCGTTTCTCGATCCTTTTGCTCTTCTATGCTCACCTAAGTATAAAACATGAAATTAAGGCATTAGGAGCATCGAATTCACCAATTCCAAGGAAAAAGCATCCATAAAATATGTTAAGCAAGGGGTATAAATATGTATAAATTACAGTTTATCAACTGCTATTCGAGAGGAATACACGACCCCTGCCCGACACTCCATTAGTGGGAGGTAGAACACGAAAGCGCCCGTATTTAGTAGCAGTATGAAATACACAACTCCTACACGACACTCAGTTAATGGATGGGACAAGCACCACGGTGGGTCGATGTTCGATGCTGAAAATACGTACTGGGGAATGACATCAGCTTCTAGTGGTTGCCAATCCACATCTGGTTGAAGACGTTACGAAACGCCCACCAGCGAGGGGACCTCATACGTTGCAGATGATGGTGGGTTGGATGATGAGTCCAATATGGATCCACCTCGAGAGCCCAGCCTTGATGATGCAAAAGTTACATTATTTTCTAAACCAGAACCTATTTCAACCAAACCTGAAGTCGGTGAAAGGAGTTCAGATGAAGAAGAAGATCCTCTATTTATGGCATACTCGCCTTTAGTCTGCATGTTTAATGTCAATCTATCAGAAGATAATGCGTTAGAGTTTCCAGATTTACCACACAAAAGGTGTGACCGTACAAGTTCGTCACTAGATTAGGGTGAATTAGAAGTTGGTAAGGAGTTTTCTAGTAAGGATAATTTTCTTGGTACATTGAAACAATATAGCATCATGAACGGGATTAACTACTATATGGTTAAATCCAAATTCGAGAAGTTCGAGGCCAAGTGTACAGTTCAAGACGGTACATGTTCATGAAAAATTATGGCTTTAGTTAGGAAAAAGGCAGGGTTGTGAGAGATAAAGAAATACAAAGGTCCACATACGTATGTTGTCGATACAGTATCACCGGGTGTTTAGGGTTTTTGAATAATATTGTTATTACTTAATGTTGCATTATTTAACATACTTCATTGACAGGTGTTTCACAAGATCATCCCAAGATGGATTCAGATATGATAGTTGGCTTAATACTACCAATAGTGAAGGCGAACCCAAGACTTCTGTGCCGGTCTTAATTGCCAATACTCAAAGTAAATTAAGGTACATGCCTTCTTATTGCAAGGCCTAGATAGCTAAGCAGAAGGCATTGGAAAAGATGCATAGTGAGTGGGATGCTTCATATAATGAGGTGTGGTAGTGGTGTCAGGTGCTGGAGAAGTACGTCTCAGGTTGTGTAACAGACCTTGAAACAGGCCCTGCGTACTATAATGACCACTTGCTCCGTGGATGCCAAGTGTTCAAGCATCTGTTCTGGAGCTTTAAGCAATGCTGAGATGCATATGTGTACTGTAAGCCATTGGTACAAATTGATGGTACCTTTATGTATGGTAGATACACCCATTAGCTATTGCTAGTTGTGGCACATGATGGTGGTAGGAGAATCCTTCCAATTGTATTTGCAATAACATCGAGAGAGTCAAGTGAAGACTGAGATTCCTTTCTTTCTAGGTTGAGGAGGCATGTCTGCCCTCAATATGATATTTGCGTTATATTAGATCGAGGCATTAGAATACTAGCCGTAATTGAGAAACAAAGAAGCCTACGGGATTGCACATACCATCGGTATTATATAAGGTACGTTGCGTCCAACTACTACGGGCAATATCGGTCTACCACTGAACGATGATAAGTGACCAACATGGGTATTTAATCTCCACTAATATAATTTCATTTGTAATATTCACTTTATTCTTAATAGAAGAGTGGTATGTAATTTTCGCTATCAACTTATATTGACAGGGTACAAGATCAATAAAAACTGTTTTCATGAGATGTTGGCGATTTTGTGGTCAGTTAATGATTAAGGCACAGACTACCTCTATAATATACCTTTTGATAAGTGGACATAAGCATACAACGGCGGGCTACGATATAGTCATATGACATCAAATCTGGCTGAAGGCATAAATTCTGTTTTAAAAAGAATGTGTCATTTGCCGATAACCTCAGTTGTGCAGGAGACATATTGTTGTTTGGCAGCACTATTTCCAAAACGAGCAGTGAGTTATAAAGGCCAAATACAGGAAGGCCATGTATGGTGCTGGAAGGTATTGCAAGGAATTAACAAGGCGAAGACGCGGGCGAACACCATGCACACAGTATGTCACGATCGCGAGAACTTATGGTTTTGTGTGACGGAGTTTGACAGATCGAACCAAGGTATTACTGGCGGAAAATATTGTATACACCTGAGAAATAAGACTTGCGACTATGGGATGTTTGACGTGCTTCATTATCTATGCGCTCATGCAATTGCAACTTGTCAGAATCTTTATTTGAATCCCATGAGCTATATCGACGAAGTGTACAAAATATAATACATGTACAACGTGTGGAGACACGTATTCCCATTAGTCCCAGATGAATGTAAGTGGCCGTCTATATCGCTTGCTCCGTTTAAGTTGTTATCAGATAGAGAATTGCGTCGCAAACCAAAATGTTGACCTTACCCGAGTAGAATAGGTGGTAATATGGATATTTGGAAAGAACGAATCAACAGATGTTGTGGGGATGGTGTAGAAATCCAGGTCATACAATTCAAACATGTCCAAATCGAAATAGTTGATAATTGCTTAAATGAAACTATGTTGCATTATTTTTATTACCTTATTAAAAAGAACTTCTATTTTATTAAATAGGACAAAATATAATATAATTGACTATTAAAATATTCAAAACAACTTTTATTTTATTAAATGAAATAATATAAAAACAGTTTGTACAGATATATTAAAAAAATCAATGCATGTGCCGGTCAGAATTAGTGCCACATGGGGGTGGTCGACAGTTACGGGTTGGATTCCTTCTTGGTTCAACTTTGGGCGAGGGTTATGGTTGCTTCAACAAGGGTTGG
The DNA here is from genome assembly GCF_007990345.1 of Gossypium hirsutum. NCBI lineage: Eukaryota > Viridiplantae > Streptophyta > Magnoliopsida > Malvales > Malvaceae > Gossypium > Gossypium hirsutum. The sequence goes on from NC_053431.1 coordinate 111,478,764, forward strand.
GGTTGTTCTGGTTGTAGGTGTTGGGAGGATGACCCACCTTGATAGAACAAAGAATGCAGAGGTGTTTGCATCACTTGACGAAGGTGTTTGAATCCCATAAGACGATGAGGATTAGAAATAAGATAAGCTCCCCGACGATGCCTTGTGTGATCCCTCCCGCGATAATGGCCTATATATTGTCGGTTGAGTCAGAGTCATCACGAAAGGAGATGTACCGGGCCATGCATTCTAACCTGGCATAGGACTGGGAAAAGGAAACATATAAGGGTTAGGATACATATAAGGGCTCGGATACGCATCTGGCATAATCTAAAAGGGCTATGGCGTGGGTGTCGTCACTTGAAGTGTTGGCCCCGTGATTGTATGGACGTTGCCGACGCCTTTGCTTTTCTGAGAGAAAATATGACTTTCCATGGATCCTAAACCATGGCATGTAATCTGGCGTGCACGCTAACTCTGGAACTATGATCGATTCGCGAGTAGGCATATGATCATACTGACTTTCCCACATTTCAATATATTCCGAAAAAAATAGCGGTCAATGCGTATTTAATTGTCGTAAGTCAATTATGTGATTTTCATCGAGCATCTCAGGTGTTATGGGAATCGATTGTCGGAATCCAAATTGTTGTAATACTCTATTCGTCTGGTGCATCTCGACAGTAGCATAGTTGACCAATGGAACCTTAACAAGCCAAATGTTCAGATTTTGAAAGAATTCATTTGGAATTACTGCCCGAATTACCATATCCTCGTATGGTGTCTATTAAAACTATATGAACATGATAAAAATATTAATTATATACATAATACTAAATACTAAATACTAAATACAAAACAACTATGTTATGTATATATATTTCATTTAATACTTACATGGGCTTCCGATCGTTGGTCTAATAGAAGTTGTATATCTTCGAGAGCGGTAGGTATTCCAACATAATTCGCTGAATGGCTCCACCTAATTAAATAAATTTTTAACATAAAGTTATATTTTAAATGAATATAATAATTGTAAAATCTAATATAAATTTTACCTCGTTATGAGTGGGAATGTATATGGGTGGTTCACTCGAGGATGTAAAAATAGAAAGTGAAACTGAGCCCATGATTGTACTAGTGATAGACAACCTCCGATTTTGGCTTTATTAGTTTCGTCGCCCTGCACATCTCCCGGTACAATGTTACCAACACGGTAGACCCCCAACTAAGTTTGTCAATTGCTCTAAAATCAACGAGTTTCAACAGCCACCTCATATGTACGAGGTTTCGTGACAAGTCCGAAATCAGATAACCTCCAATGAACTCAAGGATGTATGCTCGAGCATATCGTATTCTTTCTACTTCAATCGAATTATCCCTCATCTCCAGGAATGTGTCTCGTAACCAACCCATCTCAATCCGATCTCTGTAAATATTATCCTGAATCGCACCCAAAAGATCGTGGCATATGGCTCCTCAATCAGCATATTGAGAAGACCCAGTGAGTATAGACCTATCCACCGGCAATCCCAATTGTAACTGCATGTCTTCCAAAGTGATGGTACACTCCCCGTATGGAAGATGGAATATGTGCGTCTTGGGTCTCCACCTCTCTATGAACGCACTGATGAGTTTCGGGTCCAACTTGCACCCTTGACCTGTATTGGTCAAGTGCTAAAAACCCGCTTCCCTCAAGTAATTTTCTATCAACGGTGATGAAGGACCAGACATATTACGAATATAACATTGTAACGCCTGACCTACAGACTGTTATAAAAAAATTATAAAATAAAAACTAAATAAAATTACATAAATGAAAAAAATATTCAATAATATTCAAAAATTAAAATTAACCCTTACCATTTTCATTTGTTCAAATAAGATATGTTTATGATCGAGATGAATTAATTCCCTAGCCATTGCTAACACGATCAAATATCTTAGAAATTATAAATAAAATAATACTAATTTAGAAAAAAATTAAAGGAAATAGTTAATTAAAGAGAGTTTTGAGAAATTTTCGAAGAAATTTGAAAGCTTTTTTGACAATTTTGTAAGAAGTGTTTGTGTGAAAAAACTAGGAGGGGGTTTTATAGTTTTTTACCGTTGGACACCCCAACAGTCAAAATTTTAAATGATTGTTGTGTGTCAAAAACACGGGCTAAAACGCGTCCATGAGGGAGCGCTTTTGCCATGTTAGCAAAGCGCGTCCACGTCAGCGTATTTTTGCTGACATGGCAAAAGCACTCCCTCAGGGACGTGTTTTGATGGAATTTCCCCTTAAAATGCTCCTACGTGGACGTATTTAAGTGTTTTCAGCCCATTCCGGTAAATAATAAGTAAAGTGGCCCATTTCTGTAAATAAAGTAAGAAATGAGATTTCTTGGTAAAATGGTCTTAAATATGATCTTATTGTTATAAATAAATGTGGATGTCAATATTCTAACCCTCACTCATTTATAAGGTAAAACCTCCCATTCATTATGCAAGTTGTTTAATGTGTTAATGAAGCACTTAAATAAGCTTAATTTATTGTATTGCATTGAATGTCAATTTACTTATAAAGATAACTCTTTTGTAAATAAAAAAAGATATGAGAAAATTCTCTGTTTACTTTAAGTGTTCTTTTATTTGATTATTTTATAACACGTTATCAGCATGATCTTCTACAAGTTCATAGTGAAGTTCACGTTATTTCGGCTTTATATAATTTGCATGTATAACTCCGTTAAACTATATACATGATTATAATGTCAAATCTTGCCAAATTTGAATTTGCGGCCTTAGACATCTCAGACAAGAATTATTTGTCATGGGTATTAGATGTTGAAATTCACCTAGATGTTAAAGGTCTAAGAAATACTATATTAGTAGATAAAGAAGCATCTAATTAAGACAAGACAAAAGCAATGATTTTCATATGTCATCATCTACATGAAGGATTAAAAGTAGAGTATCTCATTGTGGAAGGCCCTCTTGAGTTGTGGAAAAATTTGAAAGAATGATTTGACCATCAAAAAACAGTGATACTTCCTAAAGCTCGTAATGATTGGATGCACTTACGGTTGCAAGATTTTAAGACTGTAAGTAAATACAATTCAGAACTTTTCAAAATTAGTTCTCAACTAAAATTATGTGGAGAAAACATAACTGATGAGGACTTGTTAAAGAAAATATTTTCAACCTTTCATGGTACTAATGTGCTCCTGTAGCAGTAATATCGTGAAAAAAGTTTTAAATGGTATTCTGAAATGATTTCATGCCTTTTGGTGGCTGAACAAAATAATGAGTTGTTGATGAAAATTCATGAAATTTGTCCCACTGGTTCTGCATCATCCTTGAAGTGAATGTAGCAGTACACAATAATTATGGAAATAAAAAATATAGAGGTCGCGGCAGTGGTCATGGACGTAGTAGGGGACGTGGTCAAAGATGTACTAGTAATTGTTATCATGGTGGTTATAACAATGATACTTCTAACCACCAGAAAAAGAATAATAATGAAAGACAAGAAAGAAGTGGTCAAAATAATCCTTCAAAGATTGTTGAGAATATATGCTACTGATGTGGTATGAAGAGGCATTGGTCGCATACATGTTGTACGTCTAAGTATTTAGTGAAACTTTATCAAGCATCCATTAAAAAGAAGGGAAAGCATACGGAGACAAATTTTATATCCCGAAATGATGAAATAGAGACAAAAGATGAAGATATTCACTATAATACTAAAACTGACCATGTCTACGAGGGTGATAAATTTAATGACCTTAATAATATAACTCACCTAGATGTGGCAGATTTCTTTGAGAATCATTAGAAAAATTGATGTTATTTTGACATTTTTATATTGTTTTAAGTAAGTTTTATTTTCTTGCATAAAAAATAATTTATATTTTTAACAAATATTTGCAATGTTTCTCATATTATATTTTGTTTGTTTTTATGAAAAATATGAATATTCAACAAAATTTCGATGGGCCCAAAATCAATGGAGACATGTGTCTTGCAGAATAGTGCTACAACACATACAATACTCAAAGATAAAAAATATTTTTCTCATTTGACAATAAGTAATGCCCATGTTAATGTAATACTGGGTAGTTCAAAACTTATTGAAGACTCCGAAAGAGCTATTATTTTATTACCTAAATATACAAAATTTGTCATTGATGATACTTTATATTCCACTAAGTCTCAAAGAAATTTATTGAGTTTTAAAGATATTCGTCTTAATGGATATCATATTAAGACTATGAATGAGAAAAATATTGAATATCTATATATTACAAATGTTGAATGTGGAAAATGTTTTCGAAAGGCTACCTGCTTTTTCATCAGGTTTATATTATACACATATTAGTGCAATTGAATCACATGTTACTACAAATTAGAAGTTTGTAGAACCACATACTTTTATTATTTGGCATGACCAATTAGGCTATCTCGAATCTATTATGATGTGAAGAGTTGTCGAGAATTCAATTAGACACCCATTAAAGAACCAGAAGATTCTTGAATTCTATGATTTATCTTGTGTTTCTTGTTCTCAAGAAAAATTGATTATTAGACCATCACCAGCTAAAGTTGGGATTGAATCTCCCGCATTTCTAGAATGTATTCAAGGTTATATATGTGGGCTTATTCATCCACCATGTGGACCATTCAGATATTTTATGGTATTGATAGATGCATCTAATAGGTGGTCACATGTGTGTTTATTATCGACTCGCAACCTGGCATGTAACACCCCTAACCCACATCTGTCGCCAGAATAGGGTTTCGAAGCATTACCAAGGCTTATCGATCAAACAAACATAAATTACTAACATTTCTTATCTTATTATGTTCAGGTCAAAAACCAATTAAACTCATACATACTGCCCCTTATTTGAGCCCTCGAGGCCCAAAATACATATTATAAACAAATTGAGACTATTTCAAAAACTCAGAATTTTTTTTGAAAAATATTAAAATTTTCAAAGCTGCAGGGTTCACACAACCGTGTGGACTCAAAATGTACCTTAAACAACAAGTTTACCATTCCCTGCAAGCTTGGACAATAAAAAACTCAAAAATCATTCATTTAACCAATTCAAAACACAATCCAACACATCCAAAACATGTCAAAACAATCATCCTAGGTACCTAACCAATGTACCCTCATTGGTACCACAATTATATCATCAAAACATATCAATAAAACATCATTCAAATCCAATTTGTAAACATGTCAAATTCAATCTATTTTGCCTAATTGATGTTCATTCAAACACTAACTTAATCATGCCATAATATGACCTCAACATAAACACATATTTATATGTATATAACCAACCAATATTAACTTATAACCATTAATAGTTAGACACCCACCACATTTGAGATCGGGATTGTTGTTAGATGCTAAATCGGCGATCAAAATTAATTACCTAACCTGCGCACAGAAAACAAGCCGTACGCTGAGTAAAACTCAGTGGTATTTCTATAATCTGAATATTTAAAGATAAGAATTTACAATATACAATTAAATTATAAACATAAATTAGTATTTATTTATTACAACAATCATATCATATTTCATTTGTTTCACAAATATCTCAATTCACATACTTGCTATATTAATAGCTTTTCACAATTTATTTTCAATTCACTATTTCACTTCCATTTCTCATACCATGCCATGTCAATATCAATCATAAAACTTTATTATTCATTTACCCTTATTAACACGACTTGGACTCAGACAGATACATGGATCCAACCAAAATACACCAGTTTGGCACCCAATGCCTCATCAGATAATTCAAAATAATAAATTGACACCCAATGTCTCATCGGCTAAACCGAAGTAAACTGGCACCTAGTGTCTCATCGAATTAATCCGAAGTAGTAAATTGACACCCAGTGTTTCATGGACTTGAAGTTGAAGAAATCCCTGAACTCTTCCAATCCTATGGCATGCCATCTATATCTGACTCAACCCGATACATTTAATAGGGTTCCAATTCATTCTTCAAATACAACCAATATTCATTTCAATTCAAATAATCAATATATTCAATATATATATACCAATTCAATCAATATAAATTCAATATATTCATCACATACTAAATCAATCCATTTCAATTGCAAAACACAATAATTCTCACATCAACACTTACCATATACATTAAATTGAATTATAACAATTAACAACTAAATTCGGATTATAGAAATACAAACCAGAAATTTTGAGTTATTCATCGTCGACTTTATCTTTCCCCTTTTTAGTCAAGGGTTCTGGTACGACATTAGCTATGGAATTAAAACAATTAAAAATCATCAATAAAACACAATTCATTTCATATCGAATATTTCAATTTTTAATCAAATATTGCCTAAATTTCAATTTAGTCTCTAAACAGAGACTAACTTTTATTCTTCACATTTAATTCTTTATTTTCACGCAAATTTTACTTTAAACTAAATTCAACTCCCTATTTTTACTTAACTCCCTAAATTTTAAATTTTTACAATTTAATCCCTATTACTCAAAATTTACAATTTATTCTACAATTTAATCCTTTTTCATTTCTAGCTTAAAAATCTATCAATTTAATCCCTAATTCTAAAATTATTCAACATAGACAACATTTAGAAACTTAATAATTTCTAAAATTTCGACATGGGTTGGGTAGTATTTAACACCGAGATTCTAAAAACATAAAAATTACAAGAAAAATGGACTAAATTGACTAACCAATTGAACTTGGAAACTTTGAAACCCTTAGCCTTGTCTTTCTCATTTCTTTATTTCTTTCTTCTTTTTGTTTCGTTTCTATCTCTCTCTTTATTTCTTTTTATTACTTATTTTATTATTATAATGTAATATATACTTAATAATTAAAATTTAATATTATAATATTATAATATATATTTTAAGTTTAAATTTTTACAATAATATATATCTTATGTCGCCTCATTTTAAGATAATGACATAATTGCTTCTTTAGCCCCTTTAATTTTTCTTTAATCTATAATTCAACTTTCACCCTTTATACAATTTAGTCTTTATACCTATTTATTCTTAATTCATGCAAATTTACCTAACTAAAGCTTAATTAACCACACAACTAACTTCGTAAATATTTATTATAAATATTTACGAGTCTAATTTTTAAAAATGGAGTCTCGAAAATATATTTTCTGACATCCGTGACTATCGGGTCGTTACAATTCTCCCCCTTTATAAATTTTGTCCCCGAAATTTACCTGAAAAGAGGTGGGGGTACTGAAATCTCATTATCTCTTCCAGTTCCCAAGTCGCTTCCTCAACACTATGACTACGCCACAACACCTTTACTAACGGAACTCGTATATTACGCAATTTTTTCACTTCTTGTGCTAAAATTTTAACTAGTTCTTCTTCGTACGACAAATTAGGTTGAATTTCAATATCCTTTGTCAAAATAACTTGAGATGGGCTCGATTGATATCTTTTAAGCATTGAAACGTGAAAAACATCATGTATTTTCTGTAGTTCCACAGGTAAAGCTAAACGATATGCAACTGGTCCCACTCTTTCCGTAATCTCATACGGTCTAATAAACCGAGGACTCAGTTTTCCTTTTCGACCAAATCTTAAAATTTTCCTTCAAGTCGAAACTTTAAGAAATACTTTATCACCAATAGAATATTCAATATCTTGACGTTTGAAATCTGCATATGATTTCTATCTGTCAAAAGCTGCCTTCAATCTATCTCAAATTTTTTTAACAATGTCTTATGTTTCTTGAATTAATTCCGGCCCGATCATTTTTCTTTCACTTAGTTCCATCCAAAAAATAGGTGATCGACACTTATGACCATATAAAGCTTCATATGGAGCCATTTGAATACTTGATGGAAAACTATTGTTTTATACAAATTTGGCCAAAGGTAAGTAATGCTCCCAACCTGATTCAAAATCAATAACACAAACACGAAGCATGTTTTCCAAAATATGAATAACACGCTCAGATTGTCCATCAGTCTGTGGGTGAAAAGATATACTAAAATTAAGTCACGTACCAAGAGATTCATGCAACTATTTTTAGAATCTCGGAGTAAACCGCGGATCCCGATCAGAAATTATTGACATAGGAGCACCGTGCAATCTCACAATTTCTTGAATATAAACTTCATCAAGCATTTGAAGTAACCAATCAGTCCTGACTGCAATGAAATGAGCTAATTTCCTAAGTACATCAACAATTACCCAAATAGCATTTTTCTTATTTGCCGATAATGGTAATCCCGTTACAAAATCCATCGTGATGCAATCCATTTCCATTCAGGAATAGTAATAGGCTAAAGTAATCCAGTAGGAACATGATGTTCTGCCTTAACTTGTTGACAAGTTAAACATTTAGCCACATACTCAACCACATCTCTTTTCATTCCTGGCTACCATTAAAATTCTCGCAAATCCCGATACATTTTTATTCCTCCAAGATGCAAAGCAAAAGGACTATCATGAGCTTCGCAAAGTATCAACTCTTTCAATTTAGAAACATCCAAAACACAAATTCTGTTATGAAATCTCAAGCAACCATAATCATCAATGCTGAAATTTTCTAATGTACCATTCTGAACCATTTCTCTTTTCTTCACCAACTTGTCATCTTCTAATTACGCTGACTTGATCCAATCAAACATCATTGGCTTGATTTTTAATTCAGCCAATAAGCTTCCATCATCATTGATACTAAACTATGCAAACATTGCTCGTAATTCAATCGCTGCTTTTCTACTCAATGCATCAGCTATAATATTAACTTTACCAAGGTGATAATCAATAACACAATCAAAATCTTTCAAAAGCTCGACCCAACATCACTATCTCAAATTCAACTCCTTTTGAGATAGAAGATATTTGAGACTTTTATGATCAATATAAATATAACATTTTTCACCATACAAGTACTAGATCTTTAAAGCAAAAACCACAGCAGCTAGCTCTATATCATGCGTCAGATAATTACGTTCATGTATTTTTAATTGACGAGACGCATAAGCAATCACTTTCCCATCTTGTATCAAAACACAACCAAGACTGCTCAAGGAAGTAGCACTATAAACAACAAAATCTTTTCTCGATTCTGGTAAAGTCAAAACCGACGCTTTAGTTAACATCTGCTTCAATTTTTCAAAACTTTCTTGACATTGATCATCCCAGACGAACCGAAACATTCTTATGTAACAACTTTGTCATCGACAAAGCTATCTTCAAAAATCCATTTACAAATATTCAATAATATCCAGCTAGTCCAAGAAAACTACGAACCTCTGACATATTTCTTGGTGCTTTCCACTAAACAATTACGTCAAACTTTTTCGGATCAACTCTAATTCCATCTGCTGAGATAGGATGACCCAAAAAAACAACCTTTGATAACCAGAATTCACACTTACTAGGATTCCTGTATAACTGTTTCTCTCGTAACACTTGTAAAAAAATTATGAGGCGTTGTTCATGCTCAGATTTAGATTTCGAATATATAAAATATCATCAATAAATACTACCAAAAATTGATCCAAATGTAGTTGAAAGATACGATTCATGAGATCCATAAATGCTGCCGGAGCATTTGTCAATCCAAAAGGCATCACTAAAAATTCATAATGAGTATACCGTGTTCGAAATGCCATTTTCGGTACATCACTTTCTTTTACTTTTAACTGATAATAACTCGATCTCAAACAATCTTTGAAAAGATAGAAGCTCTTTTTAATTGATCAAATAAGTTGTAATGCCCCAAAAGTTATATTTTTGTTTCCGTGAATTTATGACACAAGTGTGTATCTGCTTCAGTTGTTAAGTGTTCGGGGTGTGTGTGAGAGGTGCCATGTTCAAGCCACAACTTGGGTAAAATTTTGGCTTTTTCCTAAATTAAGCCTTAACTTCTAGGCAACAGGCTTATATTAAACTATTTATAATTTCATATCAGAATGGGCCTGCTGGTCTAGTGGTTAAGTAGAGTGTTGGTGTGATGGAGGTCTTGTGTTCGAGTCTCTGTGTAAGCGTTGGAATTTATTATTGCTCGGTTGACCGATAGAGTTTCGGTCAAACAGAAAGTCCGAGGGAGTTGTGTAGTAGGAAGTAGTGGAGTGATTTAGGGGATTAGAAAGATATCTGAATATAGGTTCTGGAGTGCTCGAGGATCGCTTTGGTATCAAACAATAATAGGTGTGTACCTGAACTCACAAAAAACGAGAATCAGCAGAAGCCGAAAAACAGAACTGTCAACGTCACACGGGCATGTGGTCGCCAGTGTGGTAGGCCTTGTGGCAATACACGGGCGTGTGATCGATGAGCCAGGCCGTACGCACAAGACATGGGTAAACGACACGTCTATGTGATGGCCGGTGAGGCCATGTGCGAGACACGAGCTCGACAAATAAGGCCGTGTGGGCCTACATAGGCAGGCCACATGAGCGTGTGAGCCCAATTTTCTGAAATACTCGCCCAAGTCGTCCAAGTCGACTGGGACCTATTGTAAGGTCGATAAGAGTTACTCGTCCCCTGATTACGTGATCTGACTATGTGATATATGTGCTCTAGCATGTCACTTTTAGCATGTAGACCGATTTGTATGTATGATCTGTTAATTGTATATTTGCACATCATGTATTGTATGCTGTATTGCATCGAGGTTGGGTTATTGTATATGGATGAAGTATTTTGAAAGGCTCCTAAGCCTGTATCTGGCAGCACAGCTGTAATTATCTGATTATATGTCGTATTTCGGTACAACATGGTGTGTAGAGATGGGTGGGTCGATTTTATCCCTACATGGTGTGTAGGGTTGGACGGAGTTGGTGTATAGAGGCTGGTGGGTAGGGCTTTATTATTTTGCTCTATTATGCATGATATATCTGAGATGGGCTAAGGCCCGGTCATATCTGATTCTGTATCTGAGTGGACTAAGGTTCACATCAGTTCTGTAAAGGGTTTAGGCCCGAGTTATCTGATGTTTGGATGTATGCCTGATTTCTACTATTGTGTATATTTTCTGAGGGGATTACACACTGAGTTTGTGAAAGCTCACCATTTTCTGTTTAATCTGTGTAGGTAATCCCCAGACTTGACGAATCGGTGCAACGAGGGACTCGACGATGGCCACACATATTTAGACTGTTTTAAATTCGGTTCCGATATTCATTTCTTTTTAATTATGTTCTGGGTTGGTTGATGTAATTTGGGACTTTATGAACTTTATTTGGATTTTTAAACTATATGTGGGATTTTGGACTAAACTCGGTTTTTTTAAAAGTTAATGTTTTCGTACACGAAATGGTTCTAAAAAATTTATTGGGTTTTTAAAAGTTTCCGAACAAAAGAAATGTTTTAAATCAAATCAATTAAAACACGTTTTCTCGAGCTAAGTAAAATTAATAACTGGGGCAATTTTAAGGTCAATGCATGTGACATCCCTAAAGTGACCCTAGTCGAAAAGTGGTTTCGGGACCACGAAACCGAGTCTTATAAATAATTAAATGTTATATTCTGTGTTTATGATGTGAGTAAATGCTTGTGTGATAGTTTCATACTTCAATTTGGTCAGTGTATGTGAAAATTATTAGTAGGGACTTATGTGAGACAATTTAGAAATATGCTAGGCAAGTGCTAAAGTGGCCTATTAGTATATGTGGGAAAGTTCTTGTCCTTGCATGTCAAATTAGCCAAACTATAGGTAGTGGCCGGCCATGCTACAAATTGTATAATCAAGTGTGAATTTTATATTAACTTTAATTAACTAGGTGCCATATTAGTATGGAGGATGGAATAAAATAAAAGGTTAGAAATAAAGTAAAGAAAAAGAAGGAAAGGGGTGAAAGAAACAAGTCTTTATTCTTGTTTCTTCTTGGCCGATTCTAAGAGGGAGAGAGGGAGCACCCATTCGGCAATTCTAAGTCATGAATAAGGTGAGAAATTCATGTTAGCTTATGGATTTTTTTAGCATATTTTGAGTTAGGTATTAAGTTCATTACATAGCCCATGACAAAATTTTTAGTTTCATGGTGTCTTGAGCATTTGGCCATGGGGGAAATTGGTAGGGGATAGATTGATGTTTTAAGGTTTAATAGAGTTTAAGCTAGTAAATACTTAATTTTTTTGGTATTTATATGTGAAAGAGATGAACTTGAAATTTTTGAATTTACATGAATAAATCTTTTGGTTTGTCTTAGTATTAAATTGAATGGAATGCCGTAGGTGCTTGAATGTACTAACTAGATATTGTTTTATATACATCTCTCAATAGGTTCGGCTTTGTGCATGAATTTAGGGGATTAAACCTTGAATGATGTTATGTATAGGTTTCGGCTATGAATCTTTGTGTTTAACTTCTTTATGTGTTGATGTTCAAATTGAAAAAGGGATGTTAGTTATGTTATAACATTTGCTTAATAATGAAAGGACATGAGCTTAAAGCTTGAGTAGCATTCGGTATTAGAGTAAGTTAAAATTTAGTTGAGTTGAGAAATGATTTCTCGAATGATCTAAAATAATATTCAGCCTAGGCTTGTAAACATGTCTAGTCGGTGTTAAATGTTTTACTTAGGAAAGATTATAAATTGAGTTTAGTGTTCAAGGAATATTTGGTTGGACACCTAGTGCCAAACGTGTTCAAACCCAACTTACCAAGTACATAAATACGATAATGCTATAATGGTAGACTTAATTGGAGTTCGGCATTTTGAGTGATGCGTTTGACTCTTGTGTCGATTTGGAACAATATGTGTCTTATGTGAAACCAAATGATGTCTATGAAACCCTAATATGCAAGGTATTAAGCTAGTATTATGTTCGATGGGGCATGAGTAGAGCATGTGTATAATGCTTGAATAACTAGTTAATAAAATCATTCGCACTTAATTGTATAATATACATGTATTTAATCGAATAGCTAATTTGATAAGTTATTGAATAAGATCTATTTGTTTGAATCAAGCTCAAGGGCTAAGAGGGTCAAAGTCAGATAAAGGGAAAGAAAGAAAAAGCAATCGAGTAGTCTATCCGCAACTATTCAAAATATCCGAGGTAAGTTTTAAGTATTAAAGCCTATAATGTGATTGAGTATGATATGTTAAGCACATATTAAAAGAATCATAACTCTATTGTAAATCTTTATGCATATAGCCTAATGGTTATTATGAAGTATAGGTAAGTTATTGATATGATATGTTGCCAAATGGATGTGATATTATGAAGTGCTGAAAGGATATGTCAGAAGAGTAAAATTGTGATAAACCTGCTCAGGACAGCAGCAGTAACAGGAATTTAGAAAATCACCATAAATTCATGGATTTGAATTAGAGGCTGAATGAGACATGAAATTAAAGCTTAATGAGTCTAGTTTCTTATAAAAGAAACCGTGTAAGAAAAGGAATTTCTGATAATGAGAAATTTGATTCGTAGTGAAGAGTGGTCAGATTAGTCAAGCAGTGAAACAGGGGAAAACTTTAAGAAAAATCTGGTATTGATTGGCCAAACCTAAAATTCTGGAAATTTTATGGATGGAAGACATACGAGTCTATATTCAGGAAAAATTTACGGAAAGTGATTTGGAGTTTTGTAGCTCCAGTTATAAATAATTTAGTGACTATTGCTCAGGAAAAACAGCTTGTGCTGAATTTGAGATTGTGTTCTAAACCTTGATAAACTTGTTTTAGTTGCTTATAAGCTATTGATTAAACCCATATGTGAAAGTGTATATATATATGTGATAAGGCTTAATGGCCGATGTGATGAATGTGAAAGTGTATATGCGTGATAAGGCCTAATGGCCGATGTGATGAATGTGAAAGTGTATATATGTGATAAGGCCTAATGGCCGATGTGATGAATGTGAAAGTGTATATATGTGATAAGGCTTAATGGCCGATGTGATGAATGTGAAAGTGTATATGCGTGATAAGGCCTAATGGCCGATGTGATGAATGTGAAAGTGTATATATGTGATAAGGCCTAATGGCCGATGTGATGAATGTGAAAGTGTATATATGTGATAAGGCCTAATGGCCGATGTGAATATGTGTGATAAGGCCTAATAGCCGATGTGATGAATGTGAAAGTGTATATATATGTGATAAGGCTTAATGGCCGATGTGATGAATGTGAAAGTGTATATGCGTGATAAGGCTTAATGGCCGATGTGATGAATGTTAAAGTGTATATGCGTGATAAGGCTTAATGGCCGATGTGATGAATGTGAAAGTGTATATATGTGACAGGGCCGAGTGGCCAATGTGATGGATGTGAAAGTGCATAAATGTGATAAGTCCCGAAGGGCATTTGTGTCAGTACTATATCCGGGTTAAAACCCCGCAGGCTTTATGCGAGAATATTATCACTGATTAATGTCCCTAAGCTTCGTGCTCGTACTATATCCGAGTTCTAAGGACCCGATGACTATGTGTGGGGATTTTGTCTGGGTAAGACCCGATAACTTCGTGTGGAGATTATGTCCGGGTAAGATTTCGTAATAAGAATTGCTTATAAATATATTCAATGCGAAAGGTTAAACAGGTATGTACTCCAAGTTTATATGTGAGCTTGATTTGCACTAAATCATAAGGTAGTTATGTGATGCATACGAGAGCAATCTATGAGACTATTCTTATGATTATGTGACATCGGATCAGTGTGAGGGGTGATGTGAAATCATACGATATATCTATGTCACATGAGCTCACTTTTAGGTGAAAGTTTATCTGCCTATTGTATATGATGAGATGTGCGTATTCGGAAAAGGGATGATATGCCCGAAGGAAGAGTGAAATAAAAATACGAACAACTATGTTATAATTTGATTGTTATCTATTGCCACTGCTTAAAACTTACTAAGCATTGTAATGCTTACTCCGTTTACTCTGTTTCCTCTGTTTTATAGATCTCATTGCGAAGCTACAGGCTCGGGGATTGTCAGCAACTAGTCACACTATCACTATCCACTGTTTGGTACTGCTATGTTTCGGATTGTCTTATGGCATGTATAAAATAGACTAGTGGCGGAAGAATATTTTGGTTAATGTATATAGCCATGCGAAAATGGCTTATATATATTCGAGCATAATGTTATAATCATTTGGTATGGAATGGTTGATCGCTATCATGATTTGTGCTATTTATGCTAAAGGGCTAGTTGAATCATGGAAACTATGAAATAGGTAAAGTCTACCTCAAAGGCAGATGCTGGCAGCAGCAGTGATGTAGATCTGGAAAATCACTAAAAATAGTAGGATTGGAATTAAATAGTGAATGAATTATGTAAACGAACCTTGATGAATCTATTTTCATAGGAAAGTAACGAAATGATCATATGGACAGTATGTTAGGAGATATTCAAGTTCTCGTGAGACAGGGCCAGAACGGTTTCTGGACTCCCTGTTCCGACTTTGGAAATTCATTATAAATTAACCAGAGATAATTAGGAGTCATGCAATATATGTACAGATTCCTCTCTGAGTCTAGTTTCTATAGAAACAAACGACATCAGTATTGAAGCTCTGTGCAGGGAGATATCCAATTTGTAATGCGCAAGGGTCAGTGTAGTCGATCCCTGTAACATGGGAGACTTTGACTAATAAACTGTACTAATTGGCCTAACCAAAAATTCTAGAAAAAAATTTTGGAGATAGGCATATGAGTCTAGTTTCAGGGAAAAATCACGAAACTGATTTTCGAGTTGTGAAACTCAAGATATGATTTTTAAAGCGACTAGTACGCAGATTGGCAGCTTGTCTGGGAAATGTCGAATAAGTGGTTTGAAGTCTATTAACACCTCGTGTTCGACTCCGGCAACGGTATCGGGTTAGGGGCGTTACAATTTTATTGGTATCAGAGCTACGGTTTAGTCGATTCTAGGACTAACGTAGCACGCGTGAGTCTATTTATACATGCCATAAAGTGATAAAATGATAGTGTGATGATTTTTGGCTATTAAAATGTGTTTGCTGTATTGTAATGAATCTTGATCCCGATCGAGCTGTAGCAAGCTTCTGACTATGAGAATTTGCGATATAACTTCACTTAGATATGCCTAAATTATTAAGTTGATCAGGTACGTATCATGTACTCGTATTTGAATTTCGATTTGGATTGAATTATAAGGGTATAAGTGATGCAATTTTGAAAGAGTGTTATGACTATAAATGTGATTTTTGTATGTGGCTATGGAACTGGAAGTTGAATGGTCGATAAGCGTGTTTTGTTTGTATTCGAGTAATGTAAATGATATACTAAGGTGTATTGCTATATGTGTATATGTATGTAGAGACGAAATTGTCGAATGTAAAAAGGCAGTGAAGCGTATAGAGTGGTTGGTTTTCAGCACTAAGTGTGCGAGCAATAAGTGTTCACGGTTGTGAGATTGGCACTAAGTGTGCGAGCAATAAGTGTTCACGGTTGTGAGATTGGCACTAAGTGTGCGAGCAATAAGTGTTCACGGTTGTGAGATTGGCACTAAGTGTGCGGGCAATAAGTGTTCACGGTTGTGAGATTGGCACTAAGTGTGCGGGCTTGAAATGCATGGCACTAAGTGTGCGAGTTTAAAGTACATGGCACTAAGTGTGCGTGGTTGATTATTAAGCACTATGTGTGCGAACCCACTATATATATATTCTCTATCAGTTATTTATATTAAGGGTGCGACCTTACCGAGTCGACTTCGGACAGTGGAAAGGGGTAAGTCTTCGAGTAATGACCCTACTATGTTATAAAGCCAATTGAAATCATGCTCTTTGTGTGTGGCTATTGAGCTGAAATTGGAAAGGTTTAATAAATGCTTTGTGTTTGAGCCTTAGTAACGAAAGTGAAATATGGATGTGTCATGATTGTTGATATATGTGTGCGTGAGCATTTGAATGATATCCGGGCTAAGTCCCGAAGGCAATTGAGCTAGTGATTATATCCGGGCTAAGACCCGAAGGCATTTGTGCGAATTGATATATCCGGGCTAAGACCCGAAGGCAATTGTGCAAGTTGATATATCCGGGCTAAGACCCGAAGGCATTGGTGCGAGTTACTAAATCCGGGCTAAATTCCGAAGAGCATTCATGCTAGCGATGTATCCGGGCTAAGTTTCGAAGAGCATTCGTGCTAGTGATATATCCGTGCTAAATCCCGAAGAGCAATCATGCTGGTGACGTGTATTCGGGCCTTCGTGCCTAGTAGGCTTCGTGCCGGTAATTTGAGCAAAGTTTAAGTGCTCACTACTATACAAATTCAAATTTAAACGAGATGATATGTTTAAAAGTGTACATACATGATGTTTATAGACTTGGTTAAGTCATATCAATGTGTATTAACGAATGAATAAGAGCGCTATGTATGTGAATAATTAGAGGCACTGTGTGTGTGCGAATTTCTTTAACCGAGCACTATGAGTGCGAGATCGGTCAGTGGGCACTAAGTGTGTGAAGTGGAATTCATGTAAGACCTCGTTTGGGACGAAGGCATTGATTTGAGATAGTGTGTAAGACCATGTCTGGGACATGGCATCGGCTCGATATGTGAGAATATGTAAGACCATATCTAGGATATGGCATTGTAAAAGCTATATGTGCTATTGCTGAATGGACACTATTTTGTTAATCTTGTTCAAGAAATTATTTTGGTTAAGTTTCGACATTCGAAAGTTTGAAAGAATTTTTGATGAATGTTGATAATTTTGGATATACGAGTTATGCTCTAGAATAAATCTCATGCCAGTGTATTATATTAGGCTTTATGCCTATTCGACTGTATACGGGTAACGTTAACTATGATTGAATGTGCTAAATGAACTAAATGTTCAGGTACGTGGAAGTTGACTTTTCTTTTGGAAATGAGTTTAGTTGAATATTGAGATGTGATAAAGTTATAAAGGATATTTATTGGGATGTTTGAGTATATGTGTACTTTCAGCTAGGTTACAGCTCATTCATGAATGAATATGTGGGTTGACGATGTGAATTATACATGTTAATATGTGCCTAATATGTGTTTGAAATGCATTTGTGAATTAAATTAAGTGATTATTGCTTATGAAATCAAGAAAATGAGATATATGTGCATACTTGTAGAAATGTTTATGTATTTGTTTTAAGATAAGAAAATGATTCTATAGATCGATGCGAAATCAGTAATGAATTACAATTGCTATCGATGAGCTAATGTGTTATGGATATAATTCAATAAGAGGATGTTATCCTAAACTATGCATCGGTAGAAATTTTCGGGGACGAAAATCCCTAAAGGGGGGAGAGTTGTGACATCCCTAAAGTGACCCTAGTCGGAAAGTGGTTTCGAGACCACGAAACCGAGTCTTATAAATAATTAAATGTTATATTCTGTGTTTATGATGTGAGTAAATGCTTGTGTGATAGTTTCATACTTCAATTTGGTCAGTGTATGTGAAAATTATTAGTAGGGACTTATGTGAGATAATTTAGAAATATGCTAGGCAAGTGCTAAAGTGGCCTATTAGTATATGTGGGAAAGTTCTTGTCCTTGCATGTCAAATTAGCCAAACTATAGGTAGTGGCCGGCCATGCTACAAATTGTATAATCAAGTGTGAATTTTATATTAACTTTAATTAACTAGGTGCCATATTAGTATGGAGGATGGAATAAAATAAAAGGTTAGAAATAAAGTAAAGAAAAAGAAGGAAAGGGGTGAAAGAAACAAGTCTTTATTCTTGTTTCTTCTTGGCCGATTCTAAGAGGGAGAGAGGGAGCACCCATTCGGCAATTCTAAGTCATGAATAAGGTGAGAAATTCATGTTAGCTTATGGATTTTTTTTAGCATATTTTGAGTTAGGTATTAAGTTCATTACATAGCCCATGACAAAATTTTTAGTTTCATGGTGTCTTGAGCATTTGGCCATGGGGGAAATTGGTAGGGGATAGATTGATGTTTTAAGGTTTAATAGAGTTTAAGCTAGTAAATACTTAATTTTTTGGTATTTATATGTGAAAGAGATGAACTTGAAATTTTTGAATTTACATGAATAAATCTTTTGGTTTGTCTTAGTATTAAATTGAAGGGAATGCCGTAGGTGCTTGAATGTACTAACTAGATATTGTTTTATATACATCTCTCAATAGGTTCGGCTTTGTGCATGAATTTAGGGGATTAAACCTTGAATGATGTTATGTATAGGTTTCGGCTATGAATCTTTGTGTTTAACTTCTTTATGTGTTGATGTTCAAATTGAAAAAGGGATGTTAGTTATGTTATAACATTTGCTTAATAATGAAAGGACATGAGCTTAAAGCTTGAGTAGCATTCGGTATTAGAGTAAGTTAAAATTTAGTTGAGTTGAGAAATGATTTCTCGAATGATCTAAAATAATATTCAGCCTAGGCTTGTAAACATGTCTAGTCGGTGTTAAATGTTTTACTTAGGAAAGATTATAAATTGAGTTTAGTGTTCAAGGAATATTTGGTTGGACACCTAGTGCCAAACGTGTTCAAACCCAACTTACCAAGTACATAAATACGATAATTCTATAATGGTAGACTTAATTGGAGTTCGGCATTTTGAGTGATGCGTTTGACTCTTGTGTCGATTTGGAACAATATGTGTCTTATGTGAAACCAAATGATGTCTATGAAACCCTAATATGCAAGGTATTAAGCTAGTATTATGTTCGATGGGGCATGAGTAGAGCATGTGTATAATGCTTGAATAACTAGTTAATAAAATCATTCGCACTTAATTGTATAATATACATGTATTTAATCGAATAGCTAATTTGATAAGTTATTGAATAAGATCTATTTGTTTGAATCAAGCTCAAGGGCTAAGAGGGTCAAAGTCAGATAAAGGGAAAGAAAAGAAAAAGCAATCGAGTAGTCTATCCGCAACTATTCAAAATATCCGAGGTAAGTTTTAAGTATTAAAGCCTATAATGTGATTGAGTATGATATGTTAAGCACATATTAAAAGAATCATAACTCTATTGTAAATCTTTATGCATATAGCCTAATGGTTATTATGAAGTATAGGTAAGTTATTGATATGATATGTTGCCAAATGGATGTGATATTATGAAGTGCTGAAAGGATATGTCAGAAGAGTAAAATTGTGATAAACCTGCTCAGGACAGCAGCAGTAACAGGAATTTAGAAAATCACCATAAATTCATGGATTTGAATTAGAGGCTGAATGAGACATGAAATTAAAGCTTAATGAGTCTAGTTTCTTATAAAAGAAACCGTGTAAGAAAAGGAATTTCTGATAATGAGAAATTTGATTCGTAGTGAAGAGTGGTCAGATTAGTCAAGCAGTGAAACAGGGGAAAACTTTAAGAAAAATCTGGTATTGATTGGCCAAACCTAAAATTCTGGAAATTTTATGGATGGAAGACATACGAGTCTATATTCAGGAAAAATTTACGGAAAGTGATTTGGAGTTTTGTAGCTCCAGTTATAAATAATTTAGTGACTATTGCTCAGGAAAAACAACTTGTGCTGAATTTGAGATTGTGTTGTAAACCTTGATAAACTTGTTTTAGTTGCTTATAAGCTATTGATTAAACCCATATGTGAAAGTGTATATATATATGTGATAAGGCTTAATGGCCGATGTGATGAATGTGAAAGTGTATATGCGTGATAAGGCCTAATGGCCGATGTGATGAATGTGAAAGTGTATATATGTGATAAGGCCTAATGGCCGATGTGATGAATGTGAAAGTGTATATATGTGATAAGGCTTAATGGCCGATGTGATGAATGTGAAAGTGTATATGCGTGATAAGGCCTAATGGCCGATGTGATGAATGTGAAAGTGTATATATGTGATAAGGCCTAATGGCCGATGTGATGAATGTGAAAGTGTATATGTGATAAGGCCTAATGGCCGATGTGAATATGTGTGATAAGGCCTAATAGCCGATGTGATGAATGTGAAAGTGTATATATATGTGATAAGGCTTAATGGCCGATGTGATGAATGTGAAAGTGTATATATGTGACAGGGCCGAGTGGCCAATGTGATGGATGTGAAAGTGCATAAATGTGATAAGTCCCGAAGGGCATTTGTGTCAGTACTATATCCGGGTTAAAACCCCGCAGGCTTTATGCGAGAATATTATCACTGATTAATGTTCCTAAGCTTCGTGCTCGTACTATATCCGAGTTCTAAGGACCCGATGACTATGTGTGGGGATTTTGTCTGGGTAAGACCCGATAACTTCGTGTGGAGATTATGTCCGGGTAAGATTTCGTAATAAGAATTGCTTATAAATATATTCAATGCGAAAGGTTAAACAGGTATGTACTCCAAGTTTATATGTGAGCTTGATTTGCACTAAATCATAAGGTAGTTATGTGATGCATACGAGAGCAATCTATGAGACTATTCTTATGATTATGTGACATCGGATCAGTGTGAGGGGTGATGTGAAATCATACGATATATCTATGTCACATGAGCTCACTTTTAGGTGAAAGTTTATCTGCCTATTGTATATGATGAGATGTGCGTATTCGGAAAAGGGATGATATGCCCGAAGGAAGAGTGAAATAAAAATACGAACAACTATGTTATAATTTGATTGTTATCTATTGCCACTGCTTAAAACTTACTAAGCATTGTAATGCTTACTCCGTTTACTCTGTTTCCTCTGTTTTATAGATCTCATTGCGAAGCTACAGGCTCGGGGATTGTCAGCAACTAGTCACACTATCACTATCCACTGTTTGGTACTGCTATGTTTCGGATTGTCTTATGGCATGTATAAAATAGACTAGTGGCGGAAGAATATTTTGGTTAATGTATATAGCCATGCGAAAATGGCTTATATATATTCGAGCATAATGTTATAATCATTTGGTATGGAATGGTTGATCGCTATCATGATTTGTGCTATTTATGCTAAAAGGGCTAGTTGAATCATGGAAACTATGAAATAGGTAAAGTCTACCTCAAAGGCAGATGCTGGCAGCAGCAGTGATGTAGATCTGGAAAATCACTAAAAATAGTAGGATTGGAATTAAATAGTGAATGAATTATGTAAACGAACCTTGATGAATCTATTTTCATAGGAAAGTAACGAAATGATCATATGGACAGTATGTTAGGAGATATTCAAGTTCTCGTGAGACAGGGCCAGAACGGTTTCTGGACTCCCTGTTCCGACTTTGGAAATTCATTATAAATTAACCAGAGATAATTAGGAGTCATGCAATATATGTACAGATTCCTCTCTGAGTCTAGTTTCTATAGAAACAAACGACATCAGTATTGAAGCTCTGTGCAGGGAGATATCCAATTTGCAATGCGCAAGGGTCAGTGTAGTCGATCCCTGTAACATGGGAGACTTTGACTAATAAACTGTACTAATTGGCCTAACCAAAAATTCTAGAAAAAATTTTGGAGATAGGCATATGAGTCTAGTTTCAGGGAAAAATCACGAAACTGATTTTCGAGTTGTGAAACTCAAGATATGATTTTTAAAGCGACTAGTACGCAGATTGGCAGCTTGTCTGGGAAATGTCGAATAAGTGGTTTGAAGTCTATTAACACCTCGTGTTCGACTCCGGCAACGGTATCGGGTTCGGGGCGTTACAATTTTATTGGTATCAGAGCTACGGTTTAGTCGATTCTAGGACTAACGTAGCACGCGTGAGTCTATTTATACATGCCATAAAGTGATAAAATGATAGTGTGATGATTTTTGGCTATTAAAATGTGTTTGCTGTATTGTAATGAATCTTGATCCCGATCGAGCTGTAGCAAGCTTCTGACTATGAGAATTTGCGATATAACTTCACTTAGATATGCCTAAATTATTAAGTTGATCAGGTACGTATCATGTACTCGTATTTGAATTTCGATTTGGATTGAATTATAAGGGTATAAGTGATGCAATTTTGAAAGAGTGTTATGACTATAAATGTGATTTTTGTATGTGGCTATGGAACTGGAAGTTGAATGGTCGATAAGCGTGTTTTGTTTGTATTCGAGTAATGTAAATGATATACTAAGGTGTATTGCTATATGTGTATATGTATGTAGAGATGAAATTGTCGAATGTAAAAAGGCAGTGAAGCGTATAGAGTGGTTGGTTTTCAGCACTAAGTGTGCGAGCAATAAGTGTTCACGGTTGTGAGATTGGCACTAAGTGTGCGAGCAATAAGTGTTCACGGTTGTGAGATTGGCACTAAGTGTGCGAGCAATAAGTGTTCACGGTTGTGAGATTGGCACTAAGTGTGCGGGCAATAAGTGTTCACGGTTGTGAGATTGGCACTAAGTGTGCGGGCTTGAAATGCATGGCACTAAGTGTGCGAGTTTAAAGTACATGGCACTAAGTGTGCGTGGTTGATTATTAAGCACTATGTGTGCGAACCCACTATATATATATTCTCTATCAGTTATTTATATTAAGGGTGCGACCTTACCGAGTCGACTTCGGACAGTGGAAAGGGGTAAGTCTTCGAGTAATGACCCTACTATGTTATAAAGCCAATTGAAATCATGCTCTTTGTGTGTGGCTATTGAGCTGAAATTGGAAAGGTTTAATAAATGCTTTGTGTTTGAGCCTTAGTAACGAAAGTGAAATATGGATGTGTCATGATTGTTGATATATGTGTGCGTGAGCATTTGAATGATATCCGGGCTAAGTCCCGAAGGCAATTGAGCTAGTGATTATATCCGGGCTAAGACCCGAAGGCATTTGTGCGAATTGATATATCCGGGCTAAGACCCGAAGGCAATTGTGCAAGTTGATATATCCGGGCTAAAACCCGAAGGCATTGGTGCGAGTTACTAAATCCGGGCTAAATTCCGAAGAGCATTCATGCTAGCGATGTATCCGGGCTAAGTTTCGAAGAGCATTCGTGCTAGTGATATATCCGTGCTAAATCCCGAAGAGCAATCATGCTGGTGACGTGTATTCGGGCCTTCGTGCCTAGTAGGCTTCGTGCCGGTAATTTGAGCAAAGTTTAAGTGCTCACTACTATACAAATTCAAATTTAAACGAGATGATATGTTTAAAAGTGTACATACATGATGTTTATAGACTTGGTTAAGTCATATCAATGTGTATTAACGAATGAATAAGAGCGCTATGTATGTGAATAATTAGAGGCACTGTGTGTGTGCGAATTTCTTTAACCGAGCACTATGAGTGCGAGATCGGTCAGTGGGCACTAAGTGTGTGAAGTGGAATTCATGTAAGACCTCGTTTGGGACGAAGGCATTGATTTGAGATAGTGTGTAAGACCATGTCTGGGACATGGCATCGGCTCGATATGTGAGAATATGTAAGACCATATCTAGGATATGGCATTGTAAAAGCTATATGTGCTATTGCTGAATGGACACTATTTTGTTAATCTTGTTCAAGAAATTATTTTGGTTAAGTTTCGACATTCGAAAGTTTGAAAGAATTTTTGATGAATGTTGATAATTTTGGATATACGAGTTATGCTCTAGAATAAATCTCATGCCAGTGTATTATATTAGGCTTTATGCCTATTCGACTGTATACGGGTAACGTTAACTATGATTGAATGTGCTAAATGAACTAAATGTTCAGGTACGTGGAAGTTGACTTTTCTTTTGGAAATGAGTTTAGTTGAATATTGAGATGTGATAAAGTTATAAAGGATATTTATTGGGATGTTTGAGTATATGTGTACTTTCGGCTAGGTTACAGCTCATTCATGAATGAATATGTGGGTTGACGATGTGAATTATACATGTTAATATGTGCCTAATATGTGTTTGAAATGCATTTGTGAATTAAATTAAGTGATTATTGCTTATGAAATCAAGAAAATGAGATATATGTGCATACTTGTAGAAATGTTTATGTATTTGTTTTAAGATAAGAAAATGATTCTATAGATCGATGCGAAATCAGTAATGAATTACAATTGCTATCGATGAGCTAATGTGTTATGGATATAATTCAATAAGAGGATGTTATCCTAAACTATGCATCGGTAGAAATTTTCGGGGACGAAAATCCCTAAAGGGGGGAGAGTTGTGACATCCCTAAAGTGACCCTAGTCGGAAAGTGGTTTCGAGACCACGAAACCGAGTCTTATAAATAATTAAATGTTATATTCTGTGTTTATGATGTGAGTAAATGCTTGTGTGATAGTTTCATACTTCAATTTGGTCAGTGTATGTGAAAATTATTAGTAGGGACTTATGTGAGATAATTTAGAAATATGCTAGGCAAGTGCTAAAGTGGCCTATTAGTATATGTGGGAAAGTTCTTGTCCTTGCATGTCAAATTAGCCAAACTATAGGTAGTGGCCGGCCATGCTACAAATTGTATAATCAAGTGTGAATTTTATATTAACTTTAATTAACTAGGTGCCATATTAGTATGGAGGATGGAATAAAATAAAAGGTTAGAAATAAAGTAAAGAAAAAGAAGGAAAGGGGTGAAAGAAACAAGTCTTTATTCTTGTTTCTTCTTGGCCGATTCTAAGAGGGAGAGAGGGAGCACCCATTCGGCAATTCTAAGTCATGAATAAGGTGAGAAATTCATGTTAGCTTATGGATTTTTTTTTAGCATATTTTGAGTTAGGTATTAAGTTCATTACATAGCCCATGACAAAATTTTTAGTTTCATGGTGTCTTGAGCATTTGGCCATGGGGGAAATTGGTAGGGGATAGATTGATGTTTTAAGGTTTAATAGAGTTTAAGCTAGTAAATACTTAATTTTTGGTATTTATATGTGAAAGAGATGAACTTGAAATTTTTGAATTTACATGAATAAATCTTTTGGTTTGTCTTAGTATTAAATTGAAGGGAATGTCGTAGGTGCTTGAATGTACTAACTAGATATTGTTTTATATACATCTCTCAATAGGTTCGGCTTTGTGCATGAATTTAGGGGATTAAACCTTGAATGATGTTATGTATAGGTTTCGGCTATGAATCTTTGTGTTTAACTTCTTTATGTGTTGATGTTCAAATTGAAAAAGGGATGTTAGTTATGTTATAACATTTGCTTAATAATGAAAGGACATGAGCTTAAAGCTTGAGTAGCATTCGGTATTAGAGTAAGTTAAAATTTAGTTGAGTTGAGAAATGATTTCTCGAATGATCTAAAATAATATTCAGCCTAGGCTTGTAAACATGTCTAGTCGGTGTTAAATGTTTTACTTAGGAAAGATTATAAATTGAGTTTAGTGTTCAAGGAATATTTGGTTGGACACCTAGTGCCAAACGTGTTCAAACCCAACTTACCAAGTACATAAATACGATAATTCTATAATGGTAGACTTAATTGGAGTTCGGCATTTTGAGTGATGCGTTTGACTCTTGTGTCGATTTGGAACAATATGTGTCTTATGTGAAACCAAATGATGTCTATGAAACCCTAATATGCAAGGTATTAAGCTAGTATTATGTTCGATGGGGCATGAGTAGAGCATGTGTATAATGCTTGAATAACTAGTTAATAAAATCATTCGCACTTAATTGTATAATATACATGTATTTAATCGAATAGCTAATTTGATAAGTTATTGAATAAGATCTATTTGTTTGAATCAAGCTCAAGGGCTAAGAGGGTCAAAGTCAGATAAAGGGAAAGAAAAGAAAAAGCAATCGAGTAGTCTATCCGCAACTATTCAAAATATCCGAGGTAAGTTTTAAGTATTAAAGCCTATAATGTGATTGAGTATGATATGTTAAGCACATATTAAAAGAATCATAACTCTATTGTAAATCTTTATGCATATAGCCTAATGGTTATTATGAAGTATAGGTAAGTTATTGATATGATATGTTGCCAAATGGATGTGATATTATGAAGTGCTGAAAGGATATGTCAGAAGAGTAAAATTGTGATAAACCTGCTCAGGACAGCAGCAGTAACAGGAATTTAGAAAATCACCATAAATTCATGGATTTGAATTAGAGGCTGAATGAGACATGAAATTAAAGCTTAATGAGTCTAGTTTCTTATAAAAGAAACCGTGTAAGAAAAGGAATTTCTGATAATGAGAAATTTGATTCGTAGTGAAGAGTGGTCAGATTAGTCAAGCAGTGAAACAGGGGAAAACTTTAAGAAAAATCTGGTATTGATTGGCCAAACCTAAAATTCTGGAAATTTTATGGATGGAAGACATACAAGTCTATATTCAGGAAAAATTTACGGAAAGTGATTTGGAGTTTTGTAGCTCCAGTTATAAATAATTTAGTGACTATTGCTCAGGAAAAACAGCTTGTGCTGAATTTGAGATTGTGTTGTAAACCTTGATAAACTTGTTTTAGTTGCTTATAAGCTATTGATTAAACCCATATGTGAAAGTGTATATATATATGTGATAAGGCTTAATGGCCGATGTGATGAATGTGAAAGTGTATATGCGTGATAAGGCCTAATGGCCGATGTGATGAATGTGAAAGTGTATATATGTGATAAGGCCTAATGGCCGATGTGATGAATGTGAAAGTGTATATATGTGATAAGGCCTAATGGCCGATGTGATGAATGTGAAAGTGTATATGCGTGATAAGGCCTAATAGCCGATGTGATGAATGTGAAAGTGTATATATGTGATAAGGCCTAATGGCCGATGTGATGAATGTGAAAGTGTATATATGTGATAAGGCCTAATGGCCGATGTGATGAATGTGAAAGTGTATATATGTGATAAGGCCTAATGGCCGATGTGATGAATGTGAAAGTGTATATGTGTGATAAGGCCTAATAGCCGATGTGATGAATGTGAAAGTGTATATATATGTGATAAGGCTTAATGGCCGATGTGATGAATGTGAAAGTGTATATGTGTGATAAGGCTTAATGGCCGATGTGATGAATGTGAAAGTGTATATATGTGACAGGGCCGAGTGGCCAATGTGATGGATGTGAAAGTGCATAAATGTGATAAGTCCCGAAGGGCATTTGTGTTAGTACTATATCCGGGTTAAAACCCCGCAGGCTTTATGCGAGAATATTATCACTGATTAATGTCCCTAAGCTTCGTGCTCGTACTATATCCGAGTTCTAAGGACCCGATGACTACGTGTGGGGATTTTGTCCGGGTAAGACCCGATAACTTCGTGTGGAGATTATGTCCGGGTAAGATTTCGTAATAAGAATTGCTTATAAATATATTCAATGCGAAAGGTTAAACAGGTATGTACTCCAAGTTTATATGTGAGCTTGATTTGCACTAAATCATAAGGTAGTTATGTGATGCATACGAGAGCAATCTATGAGACTATTCTTATGATTATGTGACATCGGATCAGTGTGAGGGGTGATGTGAAATCATACGATATATCTATGTCACATGAGCTCACTTTTAGGTGAAAGTTTATCTGCCTATTGTATATGATGAGATGTGCGTATTCGGAAAAGGGATGATATGCCCGAAGGAAGAGTGAAATAAAAATACGAACAACTATGTTATAATTTGATTGTTATCTATTGCCACTGCTTAAAACTTACTAAGCATTGTAATGCTTACTCCGTTTACTCTGTTTCCTCTGTTTTATAGATCTCATTGCGAAGCTACAGGCTCGGGGATTGTCAGCAACTAGTCACACTATCACTATCCACTGTTTGGTACTGCTATGTTTCGGATTGTCTTATGGCATTTATAAAATAGACTAGTGGCGGAAGAATATTTTGGTTAATGTATATAGCCATGCGAAAATGGCTTATATATATTCGAGCATAATGTTATAATCATTTGGTATGGAATGGTTGATCGCTATCATGATTTGTGCTATTTATGCTAAAAGGGCTAGTTGAATCATGGAAACTATGAAATAGGTAAAGTCTACCTCAAAGGCAGATGCTGGCAGCAGCAGTGATGTAGATTTGGAAAATCACTAAAAATAGTAGGATTGGAATTAAATAGTGAATGAATTATGTAAACGAACCTTGATGAATCTATTTTCATAGGAAAGTAACGAAATGATCATATGGACAGTATGTTAGGAGATATTCAAGTTCTCGTGAGACAGGGCCAGAACGGTTTCTGGACTCCCTGTTCCAACTTTGGAAATTCATTATAAATTAACCAGAGATAATTAGGAGTCATGCCATATATGTAAAGATTCCTCTCTGAGTGTAGTTTCTATAGAAACAAACGACATCAGTATTGAAGCTCTGTACAGGGAGATATCCAATTCGTAATGCGCAAGGGTCAGTGTAGTCGATCCCTGTAACATGGGAGACTTTGACTAATAAACTGTACTAATTGGCCCGACCAAAAATTCTAGAAAAAAATTTTGGAGATAGGCATATGAGTCTAGTTTCAGGGAAAAATCACGAAACTGATTTTCAAGTTGTGAAACTCAAGATATGATTTTTAAAGCGACTAGTACGCAGATTGGCAGCTTGTCTGGGAAATGTCGAATAAGTGGTTTGAAGTCTGTTAACACCTCGTGTTCGACTCCAGCGACGGTATCGGGTTCGGGGCGTTACAATGCATTTTCAAAAACACTTTCATGTGACATCGCCCGATTCGGCCATAACGTCCAGGCTGGGTTTGGGGTGCTACATAAGTCATCAATATGGGGTAAAGGATACCGATTCTTAATCGTTAACTTATTCAATTGCCGATAATCAATACAAAGCCGCATCAAACCATCTTTCTTGTTGACAAAAAGCACTGGAGCTCCCCAAGGCGATACACTAGGGCGTATAAAACCACAATCCAATAAGTCTTACAATTGTAATTTTAATTATTTCAACTCTGTAGGTGACATACGATAGGGGGCATTGACACCAGAGTCGTACCAAGAAACACTTCAATTGCAAACTAAACCTCCCAATCCAGTGGTAATCCTGGTAATTCCTCGGGAAACACATTAGAGAATTCATAAACAGTTCGAATTTTACTGCAATAACTATCAACAGAATTCGAATTGATGACATAGGCTAGAAAAGCTTCACAACCTTAATGAAGAAGTTTATTAGCTCGAATTGTTGAAATGATACTAGTTGAACTACTTGTTCGAATTCCATTCACCTCAATCTTATCACAGCTTTCACTCTGAACAACAAACTTCTTTTTATAGCAATCTAGAATCACCCCGTGCTCTATAAGCCAATCCATTCCGAAAATCATATCAAAGTTACCAAACTGCATTATCAATAAATCAATAGGGAAGGTCATATTCTGAATCATTAATGGACATCTCTTACACACTTGATCCACTAATACAGATTGTCCCAATGGACTAGACACCACTATCGATACTCTACAGGATATAAATGGATATTTGTGTGAAAACGAAATGAGAAAAATGAAGTCGTAACATATAAAACACTTATAGTATAAGGATTTTCGCAAAAGCCCGACATTGATTATGAAGAGACATATTCTGCTGTGGTGGATGGAATCATGTTTAGATGCCTTATTAGCCTGGCAGTACGTGAAAAACTTGACATGCATCTAATGGATGTTATTACAGCTTATTTTATAGTACACTTGACAGTGAAATTTATATGAAAATCCCAGTAGGATTTAAAATCCCTGAAGGATATAGAGTTTCCATGGAAATTTGCTCAATTATATTAAAGAAAAATTTATATGGATTAAAATAATCTAGACGTATATGGTACAATCATCTTAATGAATATTTGTTAAAAGAAAGTTATAAAAACGATCCAATCTGCTCATGTGTTTTTATAAAAAGGTCTAGATCAAATTTGTGATAATTGCTATTTATGTTGATGATCTAAATATTATTGGAACTCTTGAAGAACATCAAAATGCAGTAAATTATTTAAAGAAAAAATTTGAGATGAAAGATCTTGGAAAAATAAAGTTTTGTCTTGGCCTGCAGATCGAGCATATAAAAGATGGAATTCATGTCCATCAATCAACTTATACGAAAAAGATCTTAAAGAAATTTTATAAGGATAAAACACATCTATTTAGTGCCCTGATGGTTGTACAGTCGTTAGATGTGAATAAAGATAAATTTTGTCATTGCAGGAATGATGAAGAGTTTTTTGGTCCTGAAGTACCATATCTAATTGCCATAGGAGCATTGATGTATCTTGTAAACAACACAAAACCTGATATAGCTTTTGCTGTAAACTTGTTAGCAAGATTTAACTATTCTTTAACACATAGAGATTGGAATGTAATTAAACATGTTTTAGATATCTCAGAAAGACCATTGATATGGGGTAATTTTATTCAAATGATTAAAAATCCCTATTAGTTGGCTATGCAGATGTTGGATATTTATCAGATCCACATAAAGGTTGATCTCAAATGAGATATTTATTTACATGTGGAGGAACTGTCATGTCATGGCATTCGACAAAGCAGACATTAGTTGTTGCCTTTTCAAATCATGCTAAAATAATTGCAATGCATGACGCAAACCGAGAGTGTATTTGGCTAAGGTTTTAACCCAACATATCTAGAAGTTATGCAATTTGCCTTTACCGGAAAATATGTCAACTATCTTATACGAAGATAATGCAACATGTATAGCTCAATTGAAGGCTGGTTATATCAAATGTGACAGAACGAAACATATTTCACCAAAATTATTCTTCACTCATGATCTTGAGAAGAAATGTGACATAGAAGTTCAAGAAATTCGTTCTAGTGATAATTTAGCTGATCTTTTTACCAAGGCATTGCCAACTTCAATGTTTGAAAGACTACTACACAAGATTGAAATGCGTCAACTGAAAGATGTAATGTGATATTGCTATTAAGGGGAGTCAAAAACACATTGTACTCTTTTCCTTTAACTAAGGTTTTGTCCCACTAGGTTTTCCTGGTAAAGGTTTTTAACAAGGCAACTTGTAATAGGAGATTGTGTACTATTTTTCCTTTATAAAGTTTTTATCCCGCAGGGTTTTTCCTAATAAAGGTTTTAATTAGGCACAACTTTCTCTAGTGGACATCCAAGGAGGAGTGTTACAAATAAATGTGGATGTCCATATTCTAACCCCACTCATTTATAAGGTAAAACCTCCCATAAATTATGCAAGTTGTTTAATGTGTTAATGAAGCACTTAAATAAGCTTCATTTATTGTATTTCATTGAATGTTAATTTACTTATACATAGAACTCTTTTGTAAATGAAAAAAAGATACAAGAAAATTCTCTTTTTACTTTAAGTGTTTTTTTTATTTGATTAATTTATAACACTTATATCTTCTTCTTCTTTTCCATTTTTTATATTCATTTTGAATTATCACTTTCTCTCTCCACTTCCTCTCTGTATCTTTCTTTACACCTTGATGAGCATTATTGTCACAAAAGATTATGATTTCCATATTCTAGTAACAATCTTCGCCACATTGGCTATCGTTTTTAGTGGTGACCTACTGAGAATAATGTGGATGTTTCACTAAAATGATCATCCAATTCTCATTTTTTTCCTTTTTCTTCTTAGTTTTTTTTTAAAATTTATCACAAAAGTGTGATCTACAAAAATTTTTTGTGACTTCCACAATTGTTTTCATTACATAATTTTTTTTATTTTTCTTCTTTCTTTCTTAACCACTTGTCTTCTGCATCTAATCCTTTCCATAATTCAAATCCAGTTACCAGGACTCAACAACCAATGTGTGGATATTGAAATACACCAAGAGGGGGGTAAACTGGTATATTAAAACATTTTTGGGAAATGGAAAAAATAAAATGACTCAAGTATTTATAATGGTTTGGCCAAAATTTCCTACCTCCACCACCTTAGCTTTCCTCAACTAAGGATTTTCCAAACCCACTAGATTTGACAAGATTTAACCTTAAAAATTCCTATCTTTTCAAAGGTAAGATAGGTTTTCTACCCAAAATGTAACGCCCCAAATTTCGGGAATTTTGTGAATGTTAGCATAGGTTTAATTATGTTAGTAGGCCTCTAGAAGGCCCAAGCCTAAGATAGAACACGGTAATTTTAGTTAATTTTTGTTCCATAAGAAAAAGGGAGTGAAATTATGAAATAGGACTTATGTGAAAATGTTTGAAAATGCTATAGGCTAAATTGAAGTGGCCAAATAAATAGGAGTGCAAAATAGGAGGATTTGCATGACAAACCTCCCATTTTACATGAAGTGGCCAGCCATCATGTTGTTGTAGACAATATGAGCACTTGATATCCATAATTTATGGTACAAATTGATACAAATTGATAATGGGTTAGGTAAATGTTCCATGATAATGGGTTAGGTAAATGTTACATGATAATGAGTTAGGTAAATGTTCCATGATAATGGGTTAGGTAAATGTTCCATGATGGAAATTTCATGTCTTTTGTATTAAAGAATTAAATGGATGAAATA
The DNA here is from genome assembly GCF_007990345.1 of Gossypium hirsutum. Lineage (NCBI taxonomy): Eukaryota > Viridiplantae > Streptophyta > Magnoliopsida > Malvales > Malvaceae > Gossypium > Gossypium hirsutum. Next base: position 111,512,009 of record NC_053431.1, read on the forward strand.
TGAAATTTTAATAAAAAAAGGGGTGAAAAGAGCAAAGTTTTGTCCATCTTTGTTCATCATAGCCTAAAGTTAGAGAAGAGAAAGGAGAGGAGAAAGCTCTTGAATGTTCGGTCACTTGGGGAAGAAAATTGAAGGTAAGTTCATGGTAGTTTGCTTCTATCTTGATGTTCATGAGTTCTTCTTGATTCTACCTTAACTCTTGAAGCATATTTTGGTTTTTGGTTGTGTTGTGAGCATTTGGTCATGAATTAAAATGAAGGAAATGGTTGTTGTTTCATGTTCTTTTGATGAAAAATGGAAGATATGTGAAGTTGAGCCAAACAAATAAGCATGCATGTGCTTAGATGCTAAGGGGAAAAATCGGCTAATATGTTATGCTTTAAAATGATGAAATGGAGATTATACTTAAGTAAAATCATAGATATGTGATGATTGATTGGTGATATACATGTTTAAAAAAAACATGCATGCAAGTTATGTGTGAAAGAGTGATTTGGTAATAAATCTGCTTGGGACAGCAGCAGTAACGTGATTTTGGAAAATCACCATAAATTGTGGGAGATGAATTAGAAGCTGAATAAACCATGTAATTAAAGCTTGTTGAGTCTAGTTTCAAATGAAATAAACAAGAAAATATTTTGAATTATGTACAATGAGAAATTTGATTCATAATGAAGAGTGGTCAAATTAGTCAAACAGTGAAACATGCAAAACTTTGAGAAAAATCTGGTATTGATTGGCCAAACCAAAAATTCTGAAAATTTAATGGATATAAGATATATAAGTCTATTTTCAGGGAAAATTAACGACACTTGATTTGGAGTTTCGTAGCTCCAGTTATAAATGATTTAGTGACTATTGCTCAAGAAGACAGCTTGCAGTGAAATTATGATTATGTGGTAAACATTGACAAAAATTTGTTAATGAGTTGCTTATTGATTTCTTATAAGCTTACTATGATCTGTAGGTGTGGTTGGCTGAATATTGTAAGGGGTTAATACGTAGTTTGTATTTGAATAGTTAGATTAACGTGTTAGTAATCCAATTGTAGGCGGTTCATGTGTGGATCTCGTCAGGATATCGTCACAAACAGGTGTGTAACTAACACCCTCTTTCTTAGTCTGGATCGGCAAAAGTCGAAAAGTCGAAATGCCGAAAATCGGTATTTTGTAGATTTGCGAGTGTGCGAATGCTCGTGAGGTAAATCGATTAATGTTTTTGGTAAGATGTAAAATTTGGACTGCAAAGTGCATGATTTCTGTGCCCTCGATATTTTTGGGCTTAATGGGCCAAAATTGGAATGATGGGCCAACGGGCCCAATTCGGTAAGAACCCTCGGTACGTGATTCTGTTAGTACGTGAAAAGTAGGAATATGCATTAAAAAACCCTAAAATAGATAAATTACTGAAATACCTTTAAAAGTGGAAAATTTGCAATTTTACCCCTAGTAGATAAATTACCGAAATACCCCTAGGGTTAAATTGACCTAAATGCATGTTTGACTGTTGTTATTTACTGCATGCCATGTTGTTATTATCTGATGCATGGGATTGGGATATTGACGGAGGAAGTACTGGAAGTGGCTTGTCCACGTACTGGAGGCTTTGCCTCAATTTACTGTTAACTGAGCAGCAAGGCTGCAACTGTGGAGTGTTGGGCTGGGTGGGTTGAGCTATTCCCCACATGGAGTGTAGGGCTGGTACGAGTGGAGTGTAATGGTTGGTGGGTTGAGTAGTCTCCCCAAATGGGCTTGCATATGTTATTGATGTTGCATGTATTTTGAAATGGGCCTATGGGCCATACTGTTATCTGAATAAGGGGCTAAGGCCCAGTTTATTGTAATCTGAAAAGGGCTCTGGTCCAGTACCACTGTTACCTGAATGGGCTTAGGCCCAATAGGCTTGATCTGACTTGGGCTTTGAATGGGTTTTCCTTACACACTGAGTTTCCCCAAACTCACCCCTTTTATTTTCATCCACGTAGGAAATCCCCAACCATAGTGGGCTTGGAGCTGTGAGGGAATTCGGAGTGGCCACCCGTTCTGAAAGTTTGGTTTTCTTCTGGTGAACTGGACATCCTATTATTTACGTTGAGGTTTGGGTTTTTAAATGTAATAAGGCCGCTTAATTATTTTTGATGGTTTTAATATGTATTACTAAGATAGGTATTACTTATTTTAACTGTTGAAATTGGATAGCTTTGGGGCGCGTTTTCAAAAAAAAAACAATTGATTTCAAAATAACATGACAACAAGCAAAGCTTCCGCAATTAAAGTATTTTCCAAAATTAATCACTTTTCCTAAAAATGACTTAATCAAATCGGTTTCCTAGAAATATACATGACGTTAAGGTGTGGCAATGGCGGCGTGCATGTCTAGGATTGGATCCAAAGGAAGCTTGGTACTTAAGTAGTCAGATAGACTCACCTCCTCTTTTCCGGTTTCCTACCTGGTGCACAGCTTCCATTCACTTTAACCTATAATGAAATTATCTTTTAAAACACTAAGTAAGTTTTTCTGGATCAACAATATAAAATGTTTTGAACGCTTCGATGTGGCATGTCGGATCCGGCCATAACGTCTGGGCCGAGTTTTGGGTGTTACATTTAGTGGTATCAGAGCCTAGGTTGTAACAACTCGGCTGTGGAATGGGTTTACAAAAAAAGATTTTCGAAAACGAAAATTTTATAAAGAATGCGAAAAACTCGATTTTTAAAATTTAGATCTTTAGAAGGTGGTATTCCGAATCTCCGGCTCAAGTCTGTAAGTATTACTTTGAACTCTTATGAATATTTTTCTGACTTATCTGTCTGTACTGAAATTCTGCTAAGATACTCTAGATAGGATGATACTGAAACCATAGGAAAATCTAATAAGAGACTGAAACTGTAGCTAGACTTCGATTCTGCGAAAACAAACTCTGAACTACTGTCTGATTCATAAAACATCTGTAATAAACACTGGAATATTAATTGATGCATAAAAATTCGTAATCAAGATAATACGATATGAGTACAAGAGGCCGTGGACGGAGCCGAGGAAGTGCTCGAGCAAGATCTTCGTCTTCGAGACATATGCCAGCGGTGGATGCACCGATACCATCGGCAACGGAAGTAGAGTCTCATGATCGTGGTGCCGGGGATGACGCTCTGTCGTAGGCAATGCTTCGTGTTCTGGAAAGGGTTGCCGGGACAAGTTCGGGCAACAGAATTTGAGGATCGATTTCTGAACGACTTCGGGCCAACAGAGTGGAGATCTTTAGGGGTGTGTCTAGTATCGCCTCGAATGTGGCAGAATATTGGTTGGAGGCCACAGAACGAATTATGGATGACTTGGATTACTCTGTGGAGCAGAACCTGAAGGGAGCCGTATCGTTGCTACGGGACGAGGCTTACCAGTGGTGGCTCACTGTGAGAGAAGAAACCCCAGCTGATAGGGTAACTTGGGAACTGTTTAAGATGACCTTTAAAGGGAAGTATGTTGGAGCGAGTTATGTGGACGCCCGCAGGAAGAAATTCCTGAATCTGGTGCAAGAAGGTAAAACAGTTGCCGAGTACGAGGCCAAGTTTCTGAGGTTGAGCCGGTATGCCGTGGGCATAGTTGCTACGGAGTATGAGCGAAGTGTGCGCTTCGAGGATGGTCTTAGAGATGACCTCAGGGTGTTGATCGCTCCGTAGAGGGAGCGAGACTTCGCGGTCTTGGTGGAGAAGGCAAGGATCGCTAAAGAGGTTAAGCGTGCTGAAAAAGCAAAATCAGGAGAAGGATCGGAACCGTTTTTGGAGGGATTCAGGACCCTCGGGTGGTGCAAATAGGATTATTAAGAGAGCAAAAGTGAAAGAACCAGTTCGAGCAGTGCCGATGAATGTAGTCAGACTATCAATCTGTGGAGACTGTGGTAAGGTACATTTGGGCGAGTGTAGGAAACGCTTTGGTGCTTGTTTCCGATGTGGATCTATGGAGCATAGAGTATGGAACTGCCCTCAGAAAGCTGATCAGGTTCAAGTTGCTGAACAGAGGATTGCTCAACCTGTAAGGGGTAGACCCCAACCACCGAGAGGACGTGGACAAGGTAGGGGTGGAAATGGAAACGGTCGAGGTCGGGGGCACCTGGCAGGGGTGTCGAAAATGCTGAAGCTCGATAGCCAGCTTTGGTTTATGTAGCTCGTCGTCGAGAGGAGGGCGACGCACCTGACGTCATAACTGGTACGTTCTTGGTTTCTAGCATGCCATATACTGCTTTGGTGGATATTGGATCTATTCATTCCTATGTTGCATGTGCCATATCTGGGTTGTTGGGTGTGCACTCTGAGAAGATGGTGAGTGGGGTATATGTGTTAAGTCCTTTAGGTCATTCGGTTAGGGTAGACAAACTATATAGGGATGTAGCCTTAGAAACTCAAGGCAAGGTTTTCCCTGGAGATCTGATGGAGTTACCGTTCAGAGAGTTTGACCTCATTCTGGAAATGGACTGGCTTGTTAAGCATAGGGTGACTTTGGATTGTGCTGCAAAATGAATGGTGTTAAGGACCATGGAGGGTGAGGAGGTTATGATGATAGGCGAGCGAAGGGATTATTTGTCCAATGTGGTGTTAGCATTAAGAGTCGAAAAATGGATTCGGAAAGGTTATGAGACCTATTTGGCATTTGTAAGTCAGTCGGAAAGGGAGGGATTGTCAGTGGATAAGGTTAGGACTGTAAAGGAGTTTCAAAATGTTTTTCCGGAGGAGCTTCCAGGATTGCTTCCGAACCGAGAAGTGGAGTTTGGAATCGACTTATTGCCTGGAATGGCACCAGTGTCTATCACACCGTATAGAATGGCACCGAAGGAGTTGGTGGAGCTAAAGGCACAAATTCAGGAGTTGTTGGATAGGGGCTTCATTAGGCCAAGCGTGTCTCCATGGGGAGCACCGGTGCTATTCGTGAAGAAAAAGGATGGTACAATGCGGATGTGCATTGATTATCGCCAGTTGAACAAACTGACAATTAAGAATAAGTATCCACTGCCAAGGATTGACGATCTGTTTGACCAGCTTAGAGGGGCTTCTGTATTTTCTAAGATCGACCTCCGATCTGGATATCATCAGTTAAAGGTCAAGGAGGCAGATATCCATAAGACGATATTCAAGACTCGGTATGGTCATTACGAGTTTTTGGTTATGCCATTTGGACTAATGAACGCTCCTGCAGCATTTATGGATCTGATGAATCGGGTGTTCCAACCATTCTTGGATCGATTTGTAGTCGTCTTCATTGATGATATCCTGGTATATTCTGAAACTGAAGCGAAACATGATGAGCATCTCCGTATAGTGCTGCGAATGTTAAGGGAGAAGGAACTCTTTGCGAAGTTCAGCAAGTGTGAATTTTGGTTGAGGGAGGTAACCTTCTTAGGACATGTGGTCTCTGCCGAAGGGATTAAGGTGGACCCTCGAAAGATTGAAGCAATTTTGGAGTGGAAGCCACCTAGGACGGTGTCGGAAATTCGAACTTTCCTAGGGTTGGCAGGATACTATAGAAGGTTTGTGGAAGGTTTTTCTGTTATGGCAGCACCCTTGACAAAACTCATAAGGAAAGGAGAACCGTTTGTATGGACTGAGAAGCAGCAGGGAGTTTTTGAGAAGTTGAAGAAAGTTCTGACTGAAGCACCTGTGTTAATTCAGCCGGAGTCTGGGAAGGATTTTACTGTGTACAGTGACGCATCACACGTGGGTTTGGGCTACGTGTTAATGCAAGAGGGTAAGGTGGTTGCATATGCATCACGATAGCCTAAGCCTCATGAGGGGAACTATCTGACTCATGATTTGGAGTTGGCAGCAGTGATATTCACACTTAAGATTTGGAGACATTACTTGTACAGAGAAAGGTGTATTATATACACTGACCATAAGAGTCTTAAGTATTTGTTGACTCAGAAGGAGCTGAACCTTAGGCAAAGGAGATGGATTGAGTTGCTTAAGGATTATGACTGTTCGATCGAGTATCACCTAGGTAAGGCTAATGTAGTAGCTGATGCTCTAAGTCGTAGAACTGTATCTGATCTGAGAGCAATGTTTGCTCGTCTGAGTCTGTATGATGATGGAAGTCTATTGGCTGAGTTGCAAGTGAGGCCAACCTGGGTGGATCAGATTAAGGAAAAAAAATTGAACGATGAGTCTTTGGTCACTCGTTTTCAACAAGTTAAGGAAGGGGAAACTTCTGAGTTTGGGAGCCAGAAGAGACGATGCAACAATAATACCCTCTTCTGTTTGGATCAGGTAAATTTCAAGGACGAAATTTCTTTAAGGAGGGTAGAGTTGTAATGCCCCAATTTTCGGGAATTCTGTGAATGTTGGCATAGGTTTAATTATGTTAGTGGGCCTCTAGAAGGCCCAAGCCTAAGATAAAACCCGATAATTTTAGTTAATTTTTGTTCCATAAGAAAAAGGGAGTGAAATTATGAAATAGGACATATGTGAAAATGTTTGAAAATGCTATAGGCTAAATTGAAGTGGCCAAATAAATAGGAATGCAAAATAGGAGGATTTGCATGACAAACCTCCCATTTTACATGAAGTGGCCAGCCAACATGTTGTTGTAGACAATATGAGCACTTGATATCCATAATTTATGGTACAAATTGATACAAATTGATAATGGGTTAGGTAAATGTTCCATGATAATGGGTTAGGTAAATGTTTCATGATAATGGGTTAGGTAAATGTTCCATGATAATGGGTTAGGTAAATGTTCCATGATGGGAATTTCATGTTTTTTGTATTAAAGAATTAAATGGATGAAATATGAAATTTTAATAAAAAAAAGGGGTGAAAAGAACAAAGTTTTGTCCATCTTTGTTCATCATAGCCTAAAGTTAGAGAAGAGAAAGGAGAGGAGAAAGCTCTTGAATGTTCGGTCACTTGGGGAAGAAAATTGAAGGTAAGTTCATGGTAGTTTGCTTCTATCTTGATGTTCATGAGTTCTTCTTGATTCTACCTTAACTCTTGAAGCATATTTTGGTGTTTGGTTGTGTTGTGAGCATTTGGTCATGAATTAAAATGAAGGAAATGGTTGTTGTTTCATGTTCTTTTGATGAAAAATGGAAGATATGTGAAGTTGAGCCAAACAAATAAGCATGCATGTGCTTAGATGCTAAGGGGAAAAATCGGCTAATATGTTGTGCTTTAAAATGATGAAATGGAGATTATAATGGAGATTATACTTAAAGTAAAATCATAGATATGTGATGATTTATTGGTGATATACATGTTTAAAAAAAACATGCATGCAAGTTATGTGTGAAAGAGTGATTTGGTAATAAATCTGCTTGGGACAGCAGCAGTAATGTGACTTTGGAAAATCACTATAAATTGTGAGAGATGAATTAGAAGCTGAATAAATTATGTAATTAAATCTTGTTGAGTCTAGTTTCAAATGAAATGAACAAGAACATATTTTGAATTATGTACAATGAGAAATTTGATTCATAATGAAGAGTGGTCAGATTAGTCAAACAATGAAACATGCAAAACTTTGAGAAAAATCTGGTATTGATTGGCCAAACCAAAAATTCTGAAAATTTAATGGATATAAGATATATGAGTCTATTTTCAGGGAAAATTAACGGGACTTGATTTGGAGTTTCGTAGCTCTAGTTATAAATGATTTAGTGACTGTTGCTCAGGAAGACAGCTTGCACTGAAATTATGATTATGTGGTAAAAATTGACAAAAATTTGTTAATGAGTTGCTTATTGATTTCTTATAAGCTTACTATGATCTGTAGGTGTGGTTGGCTGAATATTGTAATGGGTTAATACGTAGTTTGTATTTGAATAGTTAGATTAACGTGTTAGTAATCCAATTGTAGGCGGTTCGTGTGTGGATCTCGTCAGCATATCGTCGCAAACAGGTGTGTAACTAACACCCTCTTTCTTAGTCTGGATCGGCAAAAGTCGAAAAGCCGAAATGTCGAAAACCGGTATTTTGTAGATTTGTGAGTGTGCGAATGCTCGTGAGGTAAATCGATTAATGCTCGAAATGTCGAAATATTTTTGGGCTTAATGGGCCAAAATTGGAATGATGGGCCAACGGGCCCAATTCGGTAAGAACCCACGGTACGTGATTCTGTTAGTACGTGAAAAGTAGGAATATGCATGAAAAACCCTAAAATAGATAAATTACTGAAATACCTTTAAAAGTGGAAAATTTGCAATTTTACCCCTAGTAGATAAATTACCGAAATACCCCTAGGGTTAAATTGACCTAAATGCATGTTTGACTGTTGTTATTTACTGCATGCCATGTTGTTATTATCTGATGCATGGGATTGGGATATTGACGGAGGAAGTACTGAAAGTGGCTTGTCCACGTACTGGAGGCTTTGCCTCAATTTACTATTAACTGAGCAGCAAGGCTGCAACTGTGGAGTGTTGGGCTGGGTGGGTTGAGCTATTCCCCACATGGAGTGTAGGGCTGGTACGGGTGGAGTGTAATGGTTGGTGGGTTGAGTAGTCTCCCCAAATGGGCTTGCATATGTTATTGATGTTGCATGTATTTTGAAATGGGCCTATGGGCCATACTGTTATCTGAATAAGGGGCCAAGGCCCAGTATATTGTAATCTGAAAAGGGCTCTGGTCCAGTACCACTGTTACCTGAATGGGCTTAGGCCCAATAGGCTTGAGCTGACTTGGGCTTTGAATGGGTTTTCCTTACACACTGAGTTTCCCCAAACTCACCCCTTTTGTTTTCATCCACGCAGGAAATCCCCAACCATAGTGGGCTTAGAGCTGTGAGGGAATTCGGAGTGGCCACCCGTTCTGAAAGTTTGGTTTTCTTCTAGTGAACTGGACATCCTATTATTTACGTTGAGGTTTGGGTTTTTAAATGTAATAAGACCGCTTAATTATTTTTGATGGTTTTAATATGTATTACTAAGATAGGTATTACTTATTTTAACTGTTGAAATTGGATAGCTTTAGGGCGCGTTTTCAAAAAAAAAAACAACAATTGATTTCAAAATAACACGACAACAAGCAAAGCTTCCGCAATGAAAGTATTTTCCAAAACTAATCACTTTTCGTAAAAATGACTTAATCAAATCGATTTCCTAAAAATAAACATGACGTTAAGGTGTTGCAATAGCGGTGTGCATGTCTAGGATTGGATCCGAAGGGAGCTTGGTACTTAAGTAGTCCGATAGACTCACCTCCTCTTTTCCGGTTTCCTACCTAGTGCACAGCTTCCATTCACTTTAACCTATAATGAAATTATCTTTTAAAACACTAAGTAAGTTTTTCTGGATCAACAATATAAAATGTTTTGAACGCTTCGATGTGGCATGTCGGATCCGGCCATAACGTCTGGGCCGGGTTTGGGGTGTTACACAAAACCTTAATTAAAACCTCACAGATGAAAGAAAATAATGATGAATAAGATGATAACTCTAAAATGTAGATAATCAACAATTAAACACCCTTACACAAAGTTACAACACTTGAAAGAATGATAGAAGACTTAACCCACAAGTGTGTTCAAGAGATATTTAGTAAAATATTTAGAAAGATTGGAAAATCGAGTTCTTGGAATTTAGGCTCTTGTTTCTATATTTTAATGAGGAGCTTTGACCTTGTGTTTAAGTCCTCTAATAACCTTGTGGACATTTGTAGCCGTTAGAAACAAAATGGAGTCAGTGTAGCCATAAAAACAAGCATTAAATGCAGTCTGCAGCTTTGTTGTATCGGTAGAAGTCTTTTTAAAATATAACGGTTGGGCTTGTTCTATCAGTATAAGTTCTCTTGTATCGGTAGAACTCTGAGGGTTTCATTTGGTGTCGATAGAACCTATTAGAGTATCTGTAACACCCCAAACCCAGCCTGGAAGTTTGGCTCGAATCTGGCATGTCACATTGAAGTGTTTTTCAAAAACCATGTTTCCATTAAAAACCCTTCTTAATAATTAAAAACTTATACGCTTTTTAAACCTTGTTAGAAAACCTCAGCTAAATAACATTCTTAACAACTTTGTAAAAATCTTGGCAGTTGCAGAAGCTTAATTTAAAAATAATTGCGAATACGTGATGTTTTGAACAACAGTAGTTGCTTTGGAAAACTGTGTTCTAATACTAGCAATTATAAGAACAATAAGTAAAATTTCAAATTTGAAATCCAGAAAATTACAACGGCTTTACTACAACCCACATAAAACATTTAAAAGTAATAATCAAAACTATAAAATAAACAGTGTGTGTGGCTTCCTCCGAGCCCCTCACAGCTCCGATCCGTCTAAGGCTGGAAATTACCTAAAAGGTTAATAAACGGGGTGAGTTTACGAAAACTCAGTGTGAAATCCCCTACTATATAAAAGGAACAATCAGTCATATAAAAGAATTAAAATTCTGGCCCCAGCCCTACTTACAGTTTCAGTATCAATTAGGCCTTAGCCCATTATAACAGATAGTACCAGATGGACCTTAGCCCATTACAGAATAAGAAACATTATCAGAACTAGAATCAAAATGAGAATCAGAATCAGAATCAGGTGACAGAATCAAAATCAAAATCAGAATCAGAATTAGGTAACAGAATCAGAATTAGTTTCAGGTAACAGAATCAGAATCAAAACCAGAATCAGAATTAGGTAACAGAATCAGAATCAGTATCAGGTAACAGAATCAGAATCAGAATGTGAATGCAAACCCAACCCAATCCATCCGTATACACCCACGTACCAACTTTACACAATGTGGGGAGACAACTCGACCCACCCATCTGCTACATACCACAGAATTTGCAGCGAGGCTGCCAGATATTGTGACAAAGTCACCAGATACAGATATTGTGGCTAGGCTACCAGAACATATATCTATATATGGCGAAGCCACCAGATTACAATGAGGCTACCAGATATTGTGACGAAGTCACCAGAACAAATATATGTGGCGAGGCTACCAGATTGCAGCGAGGCTGCCAGAACACTTCCTCCATCAATATAACCCGTATCCCATGCAACAGATATGCATGTCATGGCATACAACATGCAGAATCAAAATATCATGCCCATGTTTGAATCAAACAGTCACAGTCAAGTCATTCATATCACCAACATATATTCACAATAAAATCCTTCAACCACACAGTCCAAGTCAGTCACTTACCCACAAGGGCAAAACAATCATTTAACATCTTAACGGTAAAATGGTAATTTTATAAATCGAGGGTAAAATGGTAATTCTGTAAATTGAGGGTCGAGGGTAAAATAGTAATTCTGTAAATCGAGGATAAAATAGTGAATTTGTAAATCGAGGGTAAAATGGTAATTCTGTAAATCGAGGGTAAAATGGTAATTCTATAAATCGGGGGTACTTTGGTAATTTTACAAGTCGAGGGTATTTCAGTAATTTCACAAATCAGAGGTATTTTGGTAATTTTACGAACTAAGGGTATTTTGGTAATTTTACAAACTAGGGGTGTTTTGGTAATTTTATAGGTCGAGGGTATTTTGGTAATTCTACCCTACAGGGGCATTTCAGTACTTCTACCCTACAAGGGTATTTCAATAATGCTAGCCTACAGATATGAGATTCACATAGTCCAACCCAATATTTACTACACAATCAAACAACTTATCCAATTGGGCCCGTAGGCTCATTAGGCCCACATGGCCCCTTTCGGCTCATCGCAGCCCGAAGTAGCCATCCTATAGCTAGAGTAGTAAGAAATACACACTTGATTGGAGACTGGAGTTAATCCACGCTCTGAGCACTCTTAGCCAGCGCCCAACCCAACCGAGCACGCCACAAAGCGAAAGGGATCAGCCAAGAAGGGTACCTTTACTCTTATCATGGTTTTCTCTATTTAAAGCCAGCTTCGCATCCACTCTTATGTTAGCTTCCCAGTGTGGGATCCCTCCATCATCAGAGTTTAAATTCAACACCAACTCTTGCCGCCCCCTGTTAGCAAAATAAATGCTCTCTGCTTGCCATGGGATTCGAACCCATGCCTCCCCTTAAATGCTCTATATGCTACTTGCCACTAAGCCACAAGGCTTTTTGTGTCACAATTTCTCCAACAATATTCTTAAGGTCTACCTACTACACCCAGGGTTTGATTCACCTTAAACCAAAATTTTTGCTAGAGTCCAGGTTTGAACCCAGGACTTCTCCAACACTTCTCAGCACACTTAACCACTAAAACAAGCCTTCAACTACGAAATTTTCATGCACAACAGAATATTATAAGCTGCCTTCAACCGCTCCCATGCTCAAAGCCCAAAACTTCTAGGCCCAAATTCAGGGTGTTACAACTCTACCTCTCTTAAAGAAATTTCGTCCCCGAAATTTCCATCTAACAGGGTAGTCGTGTAACATCTACCCACTACACTACCGCTACGCACTTTGATCCTACTATCACTATCACACTTCAATTAGAACTTGAAACATCTCATACATACAACACTTATTCACTGAAGCAGACACATATTTATCAGACATATATACAATTTCTATATCCAAACATCACATCCACATAAAATAAAAACCAAATTTAAATTCAGACCAATATCTAAGGAATCCACAGTATTTCAATTTCTAAACAGATAAAAGTATTCAGAAGACTTACGGATTCGGCGCCGGAGACTCGATGTGCCACACTTTTTAAGAGAAATACTTCAAACAGACCACGTGGTTGAAAATAATTTTCTAAAATTCAACCTTTGAAAACCCAATCCACAGCCGAGTTGTTGCAACCCAGGCTCTGATACCACTAAATGTAACACCCCAAACCGAGCATGTCACATTGAAGTGTTTTTCAAAAACCATGTTTCCATTAAAAACCCTTCTTAATAATTAAAAACTTATACCCTTTTTAAACCTTGTTAGAAAACCTCAGCTAAATAACATTCTTAACAACTTTGTAAAAATCTTGGCAGTTGCAGAAGCTTAATTTAAAAATAATTGCGAATACGTGATGTTTTGAACAACAGTAGTTTCTTTGGAAAACTGTGTTCTAATACTATCAATTATAAGAACAATAAGTAAAATTTCAAATTTGAAATCCAGAAAATTACAATGGCTTTACTACAACCCACATAAAACATTTAAAAGTAATAATCAAAACTATAAAATAAACAGTGTGTGTGGCTTCCTCCGAGCCCCTCGCAGCTCCGATCCGTCTAAGGCTGGAAATTACCTAAAAGGTTAATAAACGGGGTGAGTTTACGAAAACTCAGTGTGAAATCCCCTACTATATAAAAGGAACAGTCAGTCATATAAAAGAATTAAAAGTCTGGCTTCAGCCCTACTTACAGTTTCAATATCAATTAAGCCTTAGCCCATTATAACAGACAGTACCAGATGGACCTTAGCACATTACAGAATAAGAAACATTATCAGAACTAGAATCAAAATGAGAATCAGAATCAGAATCAGGTGACAGAATCAAAATCAAAATCAGAATTAGGTAACAGAATCAGAATCAGAACCAGAATCAAAATTAGGTAGCAGAATCAGAATCAGTATCAGGTAACAGAATCAAAATCAGAATGTGAATGCAAATCCAACCCAATCCATCCCTATACACCCCCGTACCAACCTTACACCATGTGGGGAGAAAACTCGACCCACCCATCCGCTACACACCACAGAATTTGCAGCGAGGCTGTCAGATATTGTGACGAAGTCACCAGATACAGATATTGTGGCTAGGCCACCAGAACAGATATATATATGTGGCGAAGCCACCAGATTGCAGCGAGGCTGCCAGATATTGTGACGAAGTCACCAGAACAGATATATGTGGCGAGGCCACCAGATTGCAGCGAGGCTGCTAGAACACTTCCTCCATCAATATAACCCGTATCCCATGCAACAGATACACATGTCATGGCATACAACATGCAGAATTAGAATATCATGCCCATGTTTGAATCAAACAGTCATATTCAAGTCATTCATATCACCAATATATATTCACAATCAAATCCATCAACCACACAGTCCAAGTCAGTCACTTGCCCACAAGGGCAAAACAATCATTTAACATCCTAGCGGTAAAATGGTAATTTTATAAATCGAGGGTAAAATGGTAATTTTGTAAATCGAGGGTAAAATAGTAATTCTGTAAATCAAGGATAAAATAGTGATTTTGTAAATCGAGGGTAAAACAATAATTTTGTATATCGAGGGTAAAATGGTAATTCTATAAATCGGGGGTACTTTGGTAATTTTATAAGTTAAGGGTATTTCAGTAATTTCACAAATCAGAGGTATTTTGGTAATTTTACAAACTAGGGGTATTTTGGTAATTCTACCCTACAGGGGCATTTCAGTACTTCTACCCTACAAGGGTATTTCAATAATGCTAGCCTACAGATATGAGATTCACATAGTCCAACCCAATATTTACTACACAATCAAACAACTTATCCAATTGGGCCCGTAGGCCCATTAGGCCCACATGGCCCCTTTTGGCCCATCGCAGCCCGAAGTAGCCATCCTACAGCTAGAGTAGTAAGAAATACACACCTGATTGGAGACTAGAGTTAATCCACGCTCCGAGCACTCTTAGCCGGCGCCCAACCCAACCGAGCACGCCACAAAGCGAAAGGGATCAGCCAAGAAGGGTACCTTTACTCTTATCATGGTTTTCTCTATTTAAAGCCAGCTTCGTATCCACTCTTATGTTAGCTTCCCGATGTGGGATCCCTCCATCATCAGAGTTTAAATTCAACACCAACTCTTGCCGCCCCCTGTTAGCAAAATAAATGCTCTTTGCTTGCCATGGGATTCGAACCCATGCGTCCCCTTAAATGCTCCATACGCTACTTGCCACTAAGCCACAAAGCTTTTTGTGTCACAATTTCTCCAACAATATTCTTAAGGCCTACCTACTACACCCAGGGTTTGATTCACCTTAAACCAAAATTTTTGCTAGAGTCCAGGTTTGAACCCAGGACTTCTCCAACACTTCTCAGCACACTTAACCACTAAAACAAGCCTTCAACTACGAAATTTTCACGCACAACAGAATATTATAAGCTGCCTTCAACCGCTCCCATGCTCAAGGCCCAAAAGTTCTAAGCCCAAATTCAGGGTGTTACAGTATCGGTAGAAGTGCAGGGGATACTGAACTTTGGCTACTAACTTGACTTGTTTCAATAGAAGTCTTCAATGTATCGGTAGAAGTGCTGGAGATGCTGAACTTTAGCTACTAACTTGACTTGTTTTGGTAGAAGTCCTCAAGGTATCGATAGAAGTGCAGGAGATGCTGAACTTTAGCTACTGACTTGACTTGTTTCTGTAGAAGTCCTCAAGGTATCGATAGTAGTCTCAGGCCAAAACTACCTTGCTTACTAGAGTGCGTTCTACTAATAGAAGTCCGGGTTGTATCAATAGAACTCCCAGTTCTACGGTAGAATTCTGTAGCTTTTTCAAGGTCTTTTCATATTAAGTTTTTCTGATAGTTTTCCACCTAAGTATCGGTAAAAGTCCTTCAAACTTCAAAAACTCGTTAAAAATAAGTTTTGTAACAATTTATTTTGTCAACACTTTGAAAATAATTTTAAGGACTTATAAACAATTGTTGCAAATTTAAGTAGGGAATTTTTAATATACTTTTTGTTATATCAAAATACTTAAAAAACTAGAGCTAACTCAATGGCGCCATCATCCACCATTTCAACAGTTATAAATGCCTCAAATTTAAGCTATTTTCACATCTTTTTATGTTCACCCTTATTTATTTGCAATATGTTAGAAAGAGAGTAAGGAAGCTCTCTCTCCAAATTCATTTTACATATCTATGGCTAGGAAATGATTTTAGGTCTTTTTTTTGGAAATGTATGGAAAGGAAAAGAGAATGATGTGTTAAATTGAAAGTAAAAAACAAGAGGCAAAGGAAGTAGGTTCTAGTTTTTTGTTAAAATTCTAAAATTGATGCAAAAAATGAAGAAAAAATGATGAGTAAGATTAACATGATATAGGGTAAAATTTTCTGGAGCAAAATGTTGCTATTACTTTCATTGTTGATCAGGCTAATCTTAACCCCCTCCATCAAAATGAAGATTCGATGAATCTGAAGAATAAGAAAGGAATAGGATACCATTGAATAATTCATTCAATGAAGCAAACTCATGCTTCACTGTTCATCCAAGAGTAAGTGGAAATGGAATACCCAACCAAACATTATGTAATTGCCCCTAAATTTTGTTTAGAAAATAAAATTACCTTTTGATCAATCAATTTTTAAAAAGTTATATAATTTTGGCAAATATTGCACAAAGTTTATGAATTGGGAATGGGTTGAATAATTTGAGGTGTATTGGACACTATTTTTAAGGATATTTCGTTGTATAACATATCTCTAAGAATTCAACAAAATCTTTTATTAGAAATAGGATCAAGAATCAATGATAAATTACAATAAAAAAATACTCAGCAATCTCAAAAGAATGGAGATGATGAGGTAGAGAAGAAGAAAATAGTTATGCGGTAATTTTAGGGTGAAAGTGAGCCATGGGATTTATGGGACTTTTACCAGCTAAAAATAATAGAGGTACGTTGATTAACTTAACTAAAATTATTTAAAAATGGTTCAACAAAATCTAAACTTAGCTATGTATAGGTGTTACTAGTTAAGTAATTTATTTTTCTTGGACTCTCAGAAATTTAGTAAAAAAGAAGTCCAAAAACAAAATGACTCAAATCTACATTACATTAGCCATTTAGGCTCAATGCATGTCTCCTTCCTTTCAACTTGGTTCTTATAAATATAATAAAGTATAATGATTTATAAACAAGAATTTCAAGGTTTTCTTAAGGAATGTGAGACTTAATTATTTTTAAATATCTTAATTTCCAATAATCCCCCACATAATTCAAAAGAACTAAGGATAAAATTTTGTTGAGCACCTTCTATTGAGATATAATGCATTGACTTTGATGTCTTTTGGACTTTGAATCAGAATTAGAAAGAATGAGATATAATTTACAGAATAATTTGTGAAACATAAATTTTTTTTATGAACTAAGAATTCTTTACATAAATTAAAATTCTCATCAATCACATTATACATGTACTATTGTTGTTTGATGCAGTTGTGTGCTAATAGGTTATATGTGTGCCTGGTTTTTATGAGTGCTATAAAGGCTCTATCATGAATTTCATAGAAGCAACCCCATTTCACACTCATATAGATCAATCCTTCAAGTATGTTCTGCAAATTAATACATCACCTATAAATGATATGAATTTGTGTTAAAATTATGTCGATAATGATAATGGATTTCAAAGAAAGAGAGAAAATAGAACACACGAAATTTTATGTAAAAACCCTTTCGAAGAAAAAACCACGGGTAGAGGAGAAGAAAATTCACTATATCGAATTCGAATGATACAAGAGGAGTATATACTATGTCTATTTATAGGTTTGTAAAACCATATTCTAATAAAAGTCTAATAAAAGTAATGCAGTAAAGTTAAAACACCTTATTCTAATCAAATATCAAATAGAGGAAGTAAACTTCTATATGGATTCTACTTGCCACTTGTATTTTATTTTAGCAGAATTTGGGTTACACAAATCTAACAATTTGATTAAGAGATTTTATTCATTTCCACTTCCTTTGCAATTGTAGCACTATTTACATTATAGGAGGGATATAATTTTACAGTACTTAACGAATTAACTAATAATTTTACCATTACTCATATGAACATAATTCATGAGATCTCCAATCACATATGAGCATAAAATTGGTGGATACCTTTAAGGGTGACATTATTAGTGAATAGTATATGGATTCGATTAGATTCTTAAACTAATGCTACAAGAGGAACTTGAAGAAAAAAAAATTTTGTTCTTTATTGCACAAAATTGACTTTCTTGATGATTTCCAAGATGAAGTATATTTTTTTAATTTTTAATTTTTCTTTTAAAATATTTTTTTAATTTTTAATTTTACTTTTCTTTTTTAATCCATCAAAAGTTATATATTAACAAATAATAACTTAAGTACACTTCTAAAAAAAATACATATATACATCATTTAATGGATATGAAAATAAATAAAAAATTAATTTTTTTATAAATTATAAATGAATTATCATTTGATACATTGGCTGAGGAGTTTTTTTAACTTCACAAGTGGATTTAAGAAACTTCCAAATGTCCTTAATTGATATTTTAAAAATAAAACCTAAATAAATAAGACTCATGCTGATTTTTCTAAGTACGCTTGTGGAGTTAAAAAACTCCACCTCTAGAATATCAAATAATAATTTATTTACAATTTATAAAAATTTTAATTTTTGTATAAATTTTTAAATTTTTTTATAAAATTTTATTTTTGAAATTGCTTAATTTATTTAAATTTTATTTTTGAGTATTAATATTTTCTAACTTTTATATTTTAAAAAATATTCACATTTTTTGATTTTTTATTATTTTTAAATTAGTTACTGATGTGTCATTAATTCCATGTCAACAATGTAACACTCTGATACCCAATTTGATTGCAAACTCCGAGAAAGGTGCCACATTTGTTGCCGGAACAATTACGATCAGACTATATTTGATTTAACACCATTAAACATTCAAATATAAGTAAAATATGTGTATAATATGATACATAATCATTTTCGAATCTTATACAAGCTTATGAAAGCTCTATTGCTAATCTGAGGTTGAATTAGGACCATATTGTAAAGAATTCAAAATGTTGTGTTGACAGCACGACTTTGGGGGTTTCTCGACGCAACGCAACTCACTGATTAGTTCTTGTTGCGATACTGAGAGTATATCGTTGAGACGTAACTCTCTATTTGTTTCTCATCGTGACGTTGAACATTCACCATTGTGACGTTACCGAATGTTTCCAAAAGAACCCAATGGTGCATGTAACCTTCCCAACTCGGCCTAGACGTTAGGCCCGAATCTAGGATACTACATCGGCCACCGGAATGGCCTAGTAGTGATTAGGGTTTATAAAACTACCATTTTAAAACAATTTTTTAATTTAGTAGAAAACTTAAAATATTTTCAAAAAAAACTTCTTTAGTTGAAAGAAAACAATTAAAACAAACTATTCTATACATCATGTTTGCTTTTGAAAACCTCATTTATTACCGGTTTATTAAATACTCAAGTTCTATTTATAATTTAGCAGAGGAAAAAGTGATATTTACTTACATTTTTAATAAAAACCAGGGTTCAAGAATATCTATTTAATAATTAAATATCATAAAATTAAATTAATTGTCATGCAAGCTGTAAATAAACTAAAAAAATCAAACCTGAAGTCTCATGCCACAGTTCAAAATAAAATAATACAAACTCTGAATAATAATAAAATACCAAATAATATATCTAAAATATTAAACAAAACCAAGTCGAGACCCTCCAGATGCCGTGTTTGTGTCTTAACCTAGTGGGTTATCTATAAAGATGTAAAGTAAATGGGAGTGACTTATAAAGCTCAGTGTGAGTTCATTCACAAGAAAACCAAAACAAAATTGTAGACAAAGCACGCGGGCTAGCAATTCTGAGAATAAAAAAAAATCATAAAGCACTTTAGATTAATGATATATTATATCATCACTTCACTATACTATTTCAGAAAACACAATTTCAAATGCATATGTTAATGTATAGCAATGCAAGTTCAATTTATCAGAAAGGTCCTACCTAACTCCACTACACAGCTCACTTATGAGTTCCTCAGAATTCATTTACCATATCACTTCAGGTTGTGGATGATCCACCGCTGATTTGCAGATAAATGCCACTTGTTGTGGATACACAATGTAACCGCAAATAAAAGCTGCCACTGGGTTTATAAAAATTGTGGGTGAACTACAACTATTTTTGGATAAACACATTTGCATTTGAGTTAACACTTGGTTTGAGATCAAACTAAAATTTTTAGTTACTGCGACTTATTGTGAGTGCACAACATGTTTGCAAATTAAACGAACTGCCATTAGGTTTGTGGACAAGCCACCACTTGTTTGCGGATTATTAAACTGCCACTCTTTCTTTTTACAAATAATCCCTCTCATGGAATGCAATATGACATACTTTATAACATAATAATGCAAAAATTCATAGACATGCTTGACCAACTGCGTGCACATTAAAACAACTAATTTATGAAACAATTTTTAAAGCTCGGTTTTACTGCAAGCATACAGATCAATTGTAATATTTATAGTGTTACAATGGAATACTATAGTATTCCAAGGATTTAACCCAAAGGAGTCGGTGATCTAATAATTTTTATTTAAAAATAAATGCAAGAAAGGAGTCTAGCTAGCTACTTACTAATTGCTATAGAACAACAGAGCATAAACAAAGATATTTAACACTAGTTTCTAAATTAACTATCCAAATGAATAGATTGCAAAAAGCACAAAACTAAGAAATTATCAAATAAATAACTAATGGTGGTTGATTGATTTCGATGTGGTTCACTGGTTCTCAGATAAGGGACTTAAATTGCTTAAATTACTAAGTGGCTCCATTTTATCTTCCAATCTCAATTTTACTGACTTAGACAAATTAGCTCCAATTTATCTTCTGATCTCACCGGTTAATCCGGGACTATTGAATGGGTGTACAATAAGATTACCTTCTGATCTCACTTTATCTTGATATTCCCTTAGGGGTGTCACTACCAAAGTTCTTAGTTCTGTTCGATTTAGTCCAGTTTATTATGATTTAGTCATTTATCAAAAAATCAACTTACCCATGTCTCTATCAACCAACCCTCTTGGGTTTAGTTACCCATTACCATATTGAAGTTAACAAACATGAAAGAAACAACTAAGATGTCCATAAGCATCAAACGCAAGAAAATAAAGATAAAATACTAGATTTTTAATGGAGAAAACTAAAAGCAAAGTAAATATGAACAACTAGCAGCAAGGTAAGAAGTAAGAAACATTAAATGTAGAATCTTTAACAACTAAAACTAAAGAAAATTGAAATAACATTAAGCAAAGATTAAAGAGTGGTTACAAGAAAGTTTGAAGTCTTAATATGTAAATAAAACTAAATTACAACAAGAACTAACTTGAATAATAAATATGAAATCTATTCTAAAAATAAAAAAGAACACCTAAACTAAAAATGAAAAGAAAAAGAAAAGAAAAGAAACCCTAACGCTAACCCTAACCTAAAACTAAAGAAAAAGATGATAGAAACTAAAGTGAAAAAATTCTCCCTTTTGATTCAGCCAAAAGTGGCTTTAAATAGATGGTTTCAACCTAAATTTTAGACCAAAATGCCCCTAGGTGCTTAAATTTGATTGGTGTAACCGTTAGACAAAACTGCCCCTATAGTCATTTTTTGTTGCATCAGGCAGGATGTTGCAACATCCGGAACTGGATGTTGCAACATCTTGGGATATCATAATATTCGGTTTTAAATATCGTGATATCTAAGTCAGAATTCAAATTTAGAGCCTTGGGAGTCTTGATATCGTGATACCTATCCTTGGTATCAGGATACCACTGTAGGTGGCCTCTATTCTCCTCATTTTAGCGCTATTAGGGATACCACGACTTCCATGCTTCAATATTGTGATACCCCCTTCTAGGTGATGTTTTCGCTCACATTTGGGCCTTTAATGACTCATTGCAACACTCAACCAACTTGTTAGGTTCCCAATGGCACGATTGGCCAAATTAGGTCACAAAATGAGCAAAAACGAGACATTTTCACTTATAACCTAAAAATATAAAAATAACAAAAATAACGAAAAACTATGTTAAAAACTCTATTTTGCTTAAGAAAGAGCTCCGTAAGTGTGTCAAAAAGGCCTAATTTGCCCATTGAATTGTAGCAAATCAATGCTTAACATTTATTATGTTCAACACTAGCAATAGACATGTTCATCATGTATTTAGTGAGGCGATAACAATAATAACAATTTCACAATTTATCAATAATGCTATAACATTAAGTAAGGTAACACATGTTCATTCATGGCATCATAATGATTCACCTAATCAATATCGCTAAACACATTATAACAGTGATCATTCAAGTATATAAATTATAGATTTTCGTATAAACACTAATTCGGGGATCAATTAAGTACACAAAAACTCTCAGGAACACTTCAAGGATCAAGTAGGGACTAAACTGAACAAAACATAAATTTCTAGGCACAACTGTAAAACAGGGGGCACATGGCCATGTGACCAGGCCGTATGAGAGGCTGTAGGCCATGCGGAAGGGTTACACGGCCGTGTGGCTAGGCGTGTAACAGAATGAGGCCGTGTGGAACATGCAAAATAAGGATACAAAGGAGACACAATCGCGCGGAAAGGTCTAGGCCGTGTGATTCACAAACTACACTAGGTTTTCAGGGCACATGACCGTGTGAGGGTCGTGTGGTCCACACATGTGGCCCACATGCACGTGCGATTGGCTGTGTGGCCTTATTTCGAGGCTCGATTTGCCCCAATTTGCTTGTAAAAGAACACAAACTTGTCTCTAGAAGCTCAATCAACGTCCCTCTCGATAAAATTTGATCTAATGCATCTAAAATGGGTCTTTCAAATGACATTTACACAAGGATTAATGGTTGATTCCAAGATAAAATAACATTGTTGAAAGAGAGAAAGATCGTTTAATCGACTGCATGATAATAATTAGATAGAATTCCTATAAAGATTCGAGATCAACCATCAGAATTGAAATGTACTTTCTGATTCTTGGAAACGATCAGAGAATGTTTCTAATAGAGATTATGGGTCCAGTTGAAAAAAAAAACGAGTTGAAATCGAGAATAAATTTTGATTTGGGAAACAAATATAATTTAAGTATTGGAATGAAAAATTTGATAAAAAGAAAAGAAGGAGAAAAGAAAAGAAAAGAAGAATATAAAGGGAAAAAAGGGAGAATTCAAGTTGAAATAGAAAAGAAATCAAAATCCTAGGGTAATTAGAAAAAGAATGACTAAATACTTAGGGTTTTCAAATCTTAAGGGGTTGCATGGTAAATTACCCAAATTTGGCCAAAATTTAAAATGAAATGAAGGAGAATGACGTGGCCTGAACACAAGTAAGAATGAGAAAGGAGTAGATGTAACACCTCTTACCCTGCCCAATCGCCAGACCCGAGTAAAAAGATGCTACGGGAAAATTCAACAATCGATAACTATTTTACTAAACAAAACTCAATTATTTATTATTGAGATCCTATATAATCAAACATATTAAAAACTTAAACTCTATAAGTACCTAATTCTCAAATCCAAGCATTTAATAGGATATATTTACAAAATTCTAAAGTTTTAAAGTTAATAATGAAAATTAGTAGTTGGTATCGATACTGAATCGATACCTTTCTGGAAATCGATACCAAAATTGAATATCTTTTTCTTCACAAAATAAGGGCATCGATAATTATTTTAGGGTATTGATATTTTATGAAAAACTATTGATACTCAAATAAAAATTGATACAATTTTGGCATTTTGTTTGTTTTAAACCTGTTCATATGGTTAAGTATCGATACCAGACGCCAAAATATCGATACGTAAGTTTAAATGGTAAAATCTCATATTTAAAAGTTCATTTCATTCCATAATCACCTATCACACAAGAGATAATAATTTCACCTATTCGGACACTTAAAAATCTAACCAATGTAGCCTCATTGATGCCACAATTCAATATCCATATCAAATTCATATTTCATACCAATTTAGATTTCATTCAAAGTTCTCAAAGACTTATAATATCTCATGCCAAATTTACCATTACCATTCAAACCATTCACAACCATTATATCATATTTCAATTTCTTCCTTGAGACTTATGCCAAATATCAAAAATCAAGTTCACAAGTAACCTATTTATACCAAAGACAAAAGCACATATACAAGCAAATTAAAACAACTTACATTAAGCTAAAATATAGCATATGAGGTAAATATCTAAACATATACAAACACACCTATTACATGTCATATAACCAAAAAGTAAACATCCAAAAACTACCAAAAGATATCTGGATAGTGTGATTTTTCGAGTTGATCCAACCACCCTATTTCCATAAAATGTATTCTACAAAGAAACAGAAGAAATAACACAAGTAAGCTTTACTAGAACTTAGTAAGTTTAACAGTTAAAGCAATAAACTTATCGTAGAAATATATATAATTCGCACATTAACATTTTATAAACTATGATATTGTCAATCACAACCATTCAACGAGTAAGTCTTAATAGCAATACACTTAATGAACAACCTATTTAATTGTAACACCTTGATTTTGGGCCTAGTTCGAACAGTGGTTTCGGGACCACAAATCCGACGATGAAAATTTTATTTTTTATTATATTTTTATGGTCTACAATTTCACGGAATAATTTCATAAAAAATTTCGTTTGAAAATTTTGACGTTCGGGCACTTAATTTAGTCAAAAGGACTAAATCATAAAAAGTGCAAAAGTTGAGTTCTACATACAAGAGATGTCCAATTGTTATGAAATTTTAAATTGAGGGTCCTTAAATGGTAATTAGACTATTTGTTAATTTCTGGACAAAAGTAGACATGAAATGAGTGTAATAAAATATTTTAAAGTTAGGGGTATTTTGGTAAACTAATAATTAAAAGAATTAAAAAGGGAAATAAGCCAAATTAGCTATCATCTTCTTCATTCAACCGTTTCTACCAGAAGCAGCCATGGTTAAGGTTTGTTCAAACTCCCAAGCTCGATTGTAAGTGCTCCCTAGCCCCTTTTTAAAGTTCTTTACATTTTTGAAATCCCGGTAACTTGGTTAAGCTTATTCTAGCAATAATTTAACCTAGGGTTTTTATTTGGAAAAATACCCATAGGTGAAATGTGTTTATTTTGATGTTTTATGGTAGAATATGAAGCTCGAAATTGTGTTAAACAACTTTTACTAAGCGATTTTACGTGAAAACGAGTAAAACGACATAATCGGTAAAAATACCTATGTTCTTAAGTACATGTTAGAGTGCGAATTTGATGTTTCTATAGAAGGAAAAAATGATCAGCATATAATAAAACATAAGGAAATAGGATGAAGTTTAATTTACAAGTTTAGGGGCAAAAATGTAATTTTGACAAAGTTTAGGGGCAAAATTATAATTTTTCTAAAATATGATTTTGGGTTAATTTGAATAATGTGAGTCCTAATTAGGCTATATTTGAAATGATAGAGCAAGGAAAAATCAAAATTCGGGCTAAAATCGGAAAATATCAGATTATGGACAAAATGGTAAAAATGGCCATTTTCGCATACGAGGTAAGTTCATATGATTTTTTTTATAATGCAATGTGTAATTTAATGTTATTGCCTTGATATTAAATGAGGTGCAAGTTCATGTGTAAATGTTGGTAACAGAATTGTCATTTTAAGTAATTTAATGTTATTTATATGATATGATGATTATTATCATGAAATATTATGCTTTGTGGATTATTAGAGTAATATGCAAATTATGTGAGCTACTTGATAAATATGAAATGCTATCAAGTATCGGTTCTGACATTCCGTGGAAGATAGCAAAGATGTGTGATTGAGGAAAATCCCGTTTGAACATTGGGAATAGATTAGGATACAAGTGACATGTCACTAGGATATTTGAGTTTCGAACTTGTTGAGTTGAGTCCGAGTTCACTTATGGGTAGGTTACATGGTAGCTTGGCTACACATATATTCCGCAGGCTATTGAGTTTGTCTAGCTGTGGGCATGGCACTTATGTGCATGCATTCCGTGTATCCGATTATATTTTAAGTGTTCAATGGGTAATTTGGCGAAGTATTCATTGATGATCCCAATGAGATAAGCCATTGGTGAGTATGTCTTTGAGTTATGTTACAAGTTGTACAGGTATGTATACTAAACTTATGTGTGATGCCTTGACATGTGATGATCTATGATGTATATAGTATTTGGTGAGTATTATGAAAATGAAATGATTTGGAATAAGTCCTTGATACATGATGACATTGAGATTATGGATTTATGCTTATGAAGCATAATCTTGTGTTCTTACAATTATGAATGAAATGATATTGTATGGATTTGGTGAATAATAGTAATTAATGAGTAAATTTAGCCTTGGCAGTTTTGGGTTACTGCAGTGGTGCAACTTTGGAAATTCACTATAAATTTTGGAAATTGAATTAGGGGCTGAATAAAATATTAGGTTAAAGCCCAATGAGTCTAGTTTCACATAGAAGAAACAGTATATACAATCAAAATTTCTATTACGATATATTTAAATTGTTGTGAGATAGAGTCTGAATGACTTCGTGATCCCCTGTTCCAAATTGAGAAAATCTTTAAAAATTGTATAAAAATAATTATGGTTTGTAATTTATATTAATAAAATCCTAAATGAGTCTATTCTCTAGAAAGATAGATGAGAGCATTATCATAATTCTGTACTATGAGAAAAATAAATTTTAGTGAAGAGAGGTCAGAACTATTGGACAGCAAAACAAGGGAAAATTTAATGAATAAACTGTACTAATTGGCTAAACCAAAAATTCTGAAAATTTTATGGGAGAAAGGTATATGAGTCTAGTTTCAAGGAAAATTAACAAAACTTAATTTGGAGTCTTGTAGCTCCAGATATAAATGAATTAGTAACTATAACTTGGTAAAATAACTTAACCTGAATAAGAGTAAATTGTACTATTATGATGTTTTACTTTAAAAAAATGTGGGTAATTGCTTATTAACTTCATATGGACTTACTAAGCGTAAAGCTTACCCCTCCTCTCTACTTCTTTAGTTTTGGCAGGTCAGCTCGGGGTTGGAGATCATCGGAGGCAAAATCACACTATCAAGCTATCATTTTTGGGAGAAATAATTCAAATATTAGAAATATCAAGTGAGTGACATGTATAGGAAGTTGGTTTGTGATATGTATTATTATTATGACTTTGACCATATGTATCGGTCTACATTGAGTCATCGTATATGATCATGAGATGTGGTCCTTATCCATTATGGTTTGTAAGTTTAATTAATCATGCCATGTCTTATGTTTTGATGTGATGATATAGTTAGCTTTGTTTGTTATGCATGATTGGTAATACATCAGGTAAGTTAAATGCAGGCCAATGGATCATGAATTAAATGGAAATGAGTAATGTTGCCTTAAAAATGGATGTTTAATGGACAAATTGGTAACTACATTATGATGATATAAAATGAGAGTAAGATTTAGCATGTCTAGTTTTAGTTAGTGTAAGAAAGTATATTATATACAAGATGGTAAGCAAATATGTTTAAAGTGAATGACATGTTATTGCATGATTATGGATTGTAAGTGCTCATTCATGCCACATTATATGTCTTTAAATATGAGTCTATGCATGTGTTCGAAAAATTTTGAATTAAATGAAATTTTATGGCCCGTTTTTCGTTTATGTGTATGGTTAAGTCTGGTAATGCCTCGTACCCTGTTCCGGCCTTGGATACGGGTAAGGGGTGTTACATTAATAATACTAGATCATTCAATATTAACTCAAGTTAATGTATTAGAAAATCATATAATAATTAAAAACTTGTTCGTTGAACAATATAATGGATTCAGATACGCGGTTAACCATCCAGAACACACCAGAAAGCTTGAGTGAGCTTAACCAACCAAGAACACAGCTGGGCACCAAGTGCCTAACTCGTAGGCCAACATCCCTTTGAAACACACCTGGACACCAAGTGTCATGCCTGAAGGCTTTACATCTGCCCCCGGTAACACACCAGAATCACTAAAAGTATAACTCAATAGCTCGTAACAAATGTTGGACTTCGGTATATTCAATAAATAGTAACGAATCAATAATCATTATCTCATCGCAATCAAACCCATATTGCACGCATTAAAACCTATTAGCGTGCCAATTGTATCTTATCCTACGTTCATCGGCTCAATATAATATCGAATAACAATGTTCGAGTCAATTAATTTCTCAACTCACATAAACTTATTTCAATTAAATTATGTTAAAATATTCAACATCTCAATTCATAGTTAATATAACATTTAATTTAATACGAAACTAAGTCGTACAAACTTACCAGGGCTAAACTGCAGAGACAATGAAAGTTTAGAGACTACTCGACAATTTTTCCTTTTCCTCAGTTATCTACTTGTTCTTGATCTATAAGATAGTTTATTTCAATTTATTAACCTCAATTTCATATAATATTCAAATTAGTGCAAATGATTTCCTATTTATTAATTTTCACATTTGCCCTAAACTTTTATACTTTATTCAATTTGATTATTAAAACTGAAACTTGCTTATTTTCACAATTAATCCTTATACCCAATAAACCGGATTCAATTATACCAAAATACAATCCACACATGCTGAAATTTTCCAAGAAAACCATGCTTATTTTAATTTATTTTCAATTAAATCCTTAAACTTAAAAATCATACAAAATCACTTAAAAAAATATTTCTATTTAACATCCAAGCATAGTAATCCACCATTAAACTTCAAAAACACACTAAAATCATCAATGGCATCTCCCAAAACATTTAACAGTTTTACAAATTAACCCACAGGTTAGCTAGATTAAGCAAAAATGATCTCAAAAACATAAAATTCATGAAAAACAAGTGGAAAAAACCTACCATGCATATGAATAAGCTTTGGCCGAAAGCTTCCTTCACCTTTCAATGGTGTTTCAGCTATCAACATAACAAAATGAAAAAGATGGCACTTTGGTTTTACTTAATTTTAAGTTTAATTAACTATTTACCTTTTTACCCTTTAATTTTAAATCAAATTTCATTTCAAAACACACTTAAATCGTCCATTAATATATACATTGTATATTCACCTTTTAAATCCATTATTATACCTTTCAATTGTAACTTTTACGATTTAGTTCTTTTTAGTTAATTAACTATCTAAACGTTAAAATTTCTTAACCAAAATTTAATACAACACTAATGAACTTGGAAATATTAAATAATTAATATTTACGGATTGACACATCAAAATTATGGTCCCCAAAACCACTGTTTCCGACACCACTGGAAAATGGGTTGTTACAGTAGATGTGTAACCATTAGGTTACTGCCCACTCTTGATAGATTTTTACTTCAAATGATATTTGCTTTAAATTTATTTTTCATCCTAGTTGGCTGAAAATAAAAATCAAAGAAATGGGAGAGGAATGGATAAAACCTAAGACCTCTAGAGAGTGCTAGAGGTGATCATGGGCCGCATCGGGCTAGGCCCAGACAACATTTTAGGCCCATTTTCTAGGCCCGGGCCTGGACCAAAATATGGGCCTAAAAATTTATCCAAGCCTAGCCCGAAAAAAATTGCTAAGCCCGAGCCCTGCCCAGCCTGGTCCATATTAATTTTTTTTGCTTATTTCATTAAATAAAAAATTTTAAAACAAATATTAAAACAAGAAACAAATAAAAAATGAGACTAAAACAATTGTAACAAATTATAACTAAAATAATAACCAAATTAATAATAAAACAAAAGTTTTACCATATCGAAATAATATTAAAAACGACAATAGACAATATAAATTATGTTGTAACCCAAGCAAATAGCACCAAAATAAAATAGTTGCAAAAGAACAATAAAACAACACCAAAACAGCATCAAGGTTTATGGTTGATACCACTTTTGTACCACGCAACATAACAACTCCTGAGTTAGTTGTAACCAAAGCAAGTTCAAGAGAGAGAAGGGCAAGGCTCAAGTCCTTCGGTTGACTGCCAATATCAACTGAATCTCCATCCCCACACTGATCCCTATGAAGAGAAATTCTCCATATCTGGAACAAGGGTACCATTAAAAGGAAAATATAAGAAACAATAGAACCTACATGTCCAAGAGAAAGAGATCCCATGTTTATATGCACAAGGAAAAGAAAAGAAAGAGAAAAGATTGATAGCATCATAAAATTACTACTAAAACTCTAACATGAGATTCTAAGAATCTTTACTACAGCATAGGGAACTCAATGTTTAAAATGAAATACCAGTTCAACTAAAAGTAGAATATGTGAATGCCAAATCTTCCATGTACTTGAATAAATAATTTTGCAAGAATATTAGAAAAAGTTGTACCTTTAAAAGCTGTACTTTTTGCACCTCATAAGTTCTACTATGATTTTTCTTTTGGCCTAACTTAACATATTCTACCCAAAGAAATACCACTTAAAAAGTTTTATGTTAGTTTTAATTAAACCATGACATTTGCATCATAAATGCATTAGTCTACATTTTTTTGCCTAACATATTCATGTCAAATATATAATGGACATTTCAAAGAAGATACTAATGTGAGAATATAACCTTTGTTGTATAGTATAGGGGAAAGCTTATATTCATGTCAAACATGTACCTATACCTAAGTATAAAAACAACATTAAAATAGCAACAAAACAACACCAAACAACGTAAAAATAGCACAAAAAATAGCACCAAACAACACAAAAAATAGCATCACCAACAACACCAAAATAGCACCAAAAACCTGCAAAATATAATCAATCAACCAGACCAAAATATCTATACATTAACCAATCAATATATTTAATTTTATAACAAACTATAAATTGTAAGCTAAATTAAATTGTCAACAATTAGAAAGGAAGGTAACCTAAAAAGCAATCGAAGAAACATCATCCTCATCGTCCTCATCGTCATCATCATTCTTGCAACAAATTTCTAACATGACATAAGAATAAATAATTAGATAATCAAATTGATAAAAAAATAATATAAAATTACAACAATAAAACTAGAATAACAATTACCTGTTGAAAATCCTTTAGCTCGCATCCAATCATCCAAGAAAACAATGGCTTGAACCGTTTTTGGCTTAAGTGAACTCCTCAAAGGTGTGATAACTTTCTTACCCATGCTAAAAGCCGATTCACAAGCTACAGTCGATATTGGAATTGCCAAATACAGTTTATAATCATCACTCTCATCAAAATCTCCCCCAAAATCAGCACTATTAACATTGTGTTCATCCAAACAAGAATTAACAGGATTTTATCCAAAACATTAGAACTCCCAGCCAAAAAGGAAGACGTGGATTTGGATTTCTTAACATACTCGTCAAACAAGAGTCTAAGATTGCTAAGAATGGTTTCAACAAAATCTGAAGCATGAATACCATAGATTGTAGTAAAGCAATATTGCACATAATTCAACTTGTAACGAGGATCTAAAATTGCAACACATGACAATATCAACGAATACTCAGCCCAATATTTATTAAATTTTTCTTGCATTTGCTTAACTATTGGAGTTAAAAATGACTGTATCAAACAAGACCTTGTGAACCTTCCAAACCCCTCTAAAATAAAGATTAGCTGTTAGATAATTAGAATAAAAAAACACAAGTCACATCATAAAAGACTTTCAAAAATTTACAAAGAATAGCAACATTTCTCTACTCCTCTTTAGAAAGTACAAACATTTGATAATCTTTATCCCGTTGGCCCTAATAATCTAGCACATCTTTATAGTAAAGAGAAGATTCAAGCATCAAATAAGTATAATTCCATCTCACGCACACATCTTGACGCAATTTTTTGGTCACATTCAAATGAAAACTTTTGTCGGCCACATCATAAAATCTTTTCTTACAATTCCTGACTTTTTTATATACTTAATTCCATTTCGAATCTTCCCAACAACATCATCAGCAACCAAACCAACTTTAACTATAAGATTCAATATATGTGCACAACATCTAACTTGAAAAAAAGCACCATTACACAAAATAGCTCGGTTTGCACGAAAACAATTTTTAAGACAAGAAACCATAATATCATTATAAGAAGCATTATCCAAAGTGATGCTAACAATTTTCTTGTCTATACCCCATTGAGATAAACATAAAACAAGTTCATCCGCTATGTTCAAACCATCATACGGAGGAAATAAAGCTCTAAACCTTATGATTCTCTTTTGTGGCTTCAAATCTTTGTCAACCCAATGAGCAATAATGCAAATATATTTATCATTAGTATGCTCCAAGTTCCAATTATTGGAAGTTAGACAAATGAAACCAAGTGCTTAAATTAAACCAGGTGCTTTAGCCAACTCTTCTTTAACACAATCTCTCTCTTTTGCATAATACATTAGGACATCCCTTGCAGTTGTATGTCTACTTATATTCTTAAAATTAGGACTAGCAATTCTCATCATGTATCTAAATCCCGGTTCTTCAACTGTCCTAAATGAATACTTGCCACACACAAGAAAAGTAGAAACAGCTTGATGACACTCATCAACATCAAACTTGTAGTTTTTTATAGATGGAACACCTCCTAATGATGGTTAAATGGCTATGGTGTATTGAGTGATGTCCTTATTAACTTTTTTCAAACAGCTATTTTGATGACGTCTTAAATGAGAGGTTTCACTAGAAGATTTAGCAGAGAAGATAGTCTTATAGTGATTACATTGTGCCTTCAATTCATTTTTGTTCTCGCATTCAAGCTTTGTCATTTCATCCCACACCTTTGAAGTGGTAGACTTTTGATGTTTGAGAGCACTTTCATACTTATTAAACCCATCGTCCACAGGTATAGGAGTGTTCGAACTAGCCATAGTCATAAAAACTCAAGTCCTAAAATCCAAATAAACTAAAAGATTATATAATTGTTCAACAATTGTATATAATATGTGAATTATTCCATATTATTATTTACTATCATAAAATGTTAGCCCAACATAAAATCAATTGGATATAATGCATGATTAGCATAACATAAGAAAGATAGAGAAAAAGGGAGAAAATGTGTGTCAAAATCTGATACATTTACATATATATAGAAAAGACAAACATATAAATATCGGGCATGCAGTCGGTCAAATTGTTGTTTTGCAAGAACCTAGAAGACGCGAAGAACCGGGTCAGGTATAGAGAATCAAAACAAGTTCACATGGACTAACAAGTGATAATAGTATAGGATGGAGCATGCGTAAAAGTAGTATACACATCTGCTATCAATGTTATCCAAACTCGGAGTGAATAGTAACACGGATGCTTTACAACAAGTTGCAGGTTTAGCACTGTGATTTTATGGCTTCATAAAACTACATATTATAGTATCAAAATTTTAAATAAAAATATAAAATTAAATAGACTAAAATATTTTACATCTTATCTAGTTACAAATAATTATCAATGCATTAGTTACACTAAAGTGGACAAGTGGTTTCAACTTTCAATTAATTAAACTTGACCAAAACAAAGTCATTAAGAAAATTATTGTATAGATATGAATCATCAATAATAAATTTTTAAACTGGTACAGTTGGTATACTGAGTTTATCACAACTCGATGTGGATCATCAAAATAATTTAATTTCAGCACAACAAACCTAGCTACCTAACGCAATATATACATGGATTTCATCACTATTTGAAGGACAAGAATTGATGTGGGGGCCTTACATAGATTAGTATTGTAATATATTAAAAATCTACAGAACAAAAAGAAAAAGAACAAAAGAAAAGAGCTAAATATAAAATACTTAAAACCCAACCACAAATTTTATCATTTAAATCATTGCCTATTGATGAAAAGAAAAAAAAGTTTTGCTGCAAAAACCATGTAGATCATGATCATAGGTTAATAAGCTAGCTAGCCGTATATGTTTATTGAATTGCTGGAAGTTCATGGCCTTTTCACTTTTCCCTAACATAGAGAGAAATTGCTTATCAAATTAATAGTAAAAGTTGTATAATATGATCTCTTTTTTTTTTTGGCTTCAAAACCAAGTGTTTTACAAATCAATCTTTTTTGGTTTGTTCATTAATTGATAGGGTAAACCAAATCAAACACAACATCTGGTCCTACATATGCGAGAATTCTGGTACTATAGATTTGTCCCATGCAAGTGGGGAACTGTCCTATGCTTTTAATTTCAAAACTTTATTTTTTTGTGGAATTTTTCCAACCATGGATGTATGTATACATGTGTATATATATATATACACTCTGCATTGGAACTTTCACTTTACAAAGAAGGCTACATTTATCTGCCCAAAAGGAACACCCTACTTGGAGATGTATTGATTGGGTATAAAACAGGGTACAAAATAAAATCTCTTACACCCCTACCTAGAAGATCTTGTAGTAATGTGTAAAACAACTATAACCTACTTTAGATTGATGCAACTGCATGTATATATATGAAAAACAACATAAATATGCATATAAAACAGTAAGAGTAATGAGACAACTGGCTACGTATATGCAGACAAAACATATATAGACATAATTGTGGAACAGGGAAAATAAATAAACTAACTTGGGCTTATAGATATTTCTTGCCAAAAATAAACTTATTTTAGTGGAGATTGGATTTAGCTGAAATTTTTTTAGCTCTTTTCAGCTACTTCAATAAACTATATTATTACATTAAAACCGAAAAACAACTATATTATCATTTTATATAAATAAAAAGAATAGTATTTAAATCAGTAAAAAGAGAAAAATATAAATAAAAAACAAAAATATTACCGTAGAGACACTAAAAAACCCGATCCAATCCCACCAGAAGTTCACGTTTCTTTTTTATCTACAATCCAAACAAATAATAATTACAAAAATGAACTAAAAAAAAAGAAGAACAAGAAAAAAGAAAGAAATACTAGAATCTTCACACATGAATTAATATTTAGCTAAACCTGATTTGAGGCCATTTTGATCTACAGACAATAGGATTGTTTTTTTGGGGGGAATGACTAGAGTTTACGCCAAGTGGCCATATTACAACAAGAAGCTTAATCCATGAAACAAGAAGAAAAGAACTTGTAAAAATAGAAACAACTTAAGCTATAATGATAAGAGAGTAAAAAATGTAGCAATGATCTGATTTGATATATAGATCTACAAATGAAAGTCAAAATAGGAATTTGAGTGGTGGATCTATGACCAAAACGGATTCACACAATATAAATTTAAAGCTAATATTATTTTTTGCTTAATTACATTAATATGCAATTCAAACTAATTTACTAATCTATGTATGTTTTCGACAAATATTCTGTAATATAATAGACACATGCAATACAAAAATCTTCTAAAACATCATTCTTGTCTACTAACAACAAGTACCATACCCGTATCAGCCTTATCTGCAACTCTATGTTATTATAGCAAAACAAAAGAATATTATGGAGTGTTATCATAATACATATATACATACATGCACTTATGCAATAGAACGGAAGAAAAGGGTTGGATAACTACTGGTCATTTTCGCTATTAGGCAAAATGAACTAAAAAAAGAAGAAGAAGAAAAAGAAAGAAATACCAGACTTACGCAAATTCCTATTGACGAAATACTAGGGCTAGCTACTGGATTCTAGAATTTGGGATTTTGAAGCTTGATTCTGGAATTGGAAAAAAGGGAGGGCACGATCTGACGAAAGTGAAACATGAAAGTTAAAAAGTATATTTTATTAAAAATAATATATATATTTAATTTATAATTCGGGCTGGGCCGGGCCAAAAGTTTTACCCGAGGCTCGACCCGTTTTCTAAATGGGCATCATTTTTTGCTCAAACTCATATTTCAGGCCTATATTTTTACTCAAACCCTCTCATTTTTCAGGCGGGCCGTCGGGCCGGGCTGGGTAGCCCAACCCATGATCACCTCTAGGGAGTGCACTAACTACTAAACCATCAAGCCTAGGTCAATTACTTAATTATTTATTTCATCCAACCTTATATATTTTGGAATGTGATAGAGCAATTTTAATATATCAGTTGTATACATCCAATACAAATTCTCTTTATCACCTAATTCATATTCCATTCATGCCTTATTCAATATATCAACCAACATATGATATTAAGAATACCATTTATATCTTATAAATCAAATCATACATAACTTAATTAACCAATATAATATGCATATCACTTTAACATGCGAATGTCAATAAAGTTCACAATCATATTCAAAACCATAACAACATAGATATGCATCATTTCCAAATCAGATCATTTGATTTTTCAAAATTTGTTTTGGTCTTCCAGGCTCGTATAACTGGTTCGTATGATATTTCTCATGCTATTGATAATCAAATATCATATATGTGTACCTATCGTACAATTTCATAACATTTAATAATTTCAAGTACCATTTAACCAATTCATAATTTATATCCCCTATTAACGCGACTTGGATTTGAACGGATACACGGATACCAACTGACATACCAATTTGGCACCCAATGCATCACCGGAATGTCGGAAGCATATAGGTTGCACCCAACGCTCAACGGTATAACTGAAGTAAAAGTTGTTCCCAGCACTCATCGGAACATCCAAAGGAAAATTCCCCCAATGCTCATCAACATATAGTCGAATTAACCCATACTCTATCAATCCTATGGTATGCTAACTATTTTCGACTCTTCCTGAACAATTAATAATAATCCAATTTCATCAAATAGTTCAATTCACATTACATTATTCTTAATTCACGATCAAACCATCAATTCATCGTATACACAATATATTTAAACTCAATTCCATACCAAATATCATATATCCATTAAATCACACTATTTTCAATTCTATTCAATTTAGTTCTTTATCTCGATATTCAATCTCAATTATAACAATTCAACTCAAATAACCATCATCAACTCACCTCAATGCCACATTATGAAAAATATCACAAATATGCAATAAGTAAATTGATTCTGAATTATAGAAATACAAACTGATAGCTCATGTCACTCGTAGTCGGCTCTCGCCTTTCTTTTCCCTCTCGATGGTTCGACACCATCTTTAGCTACTAAAATAATTTAACAATACAAAATATCAAATTCTATATCAAACCACATTCAAATACAAAGCCAAACATATTTTTAAATTTATTCAATTTAGTCCCTAAACTCTGAACAAGTATAACTTTTGATCTAAAGCTTCAGATTAAAATCTGATTTCACATATACTCATTAAGGACCTTCTACTTTCTACTCCTATCAAAATTTTATGAAAATTTTTAATTTTATTCAATTTGGTTCCTAATGTACGAAACTAACCATTAAGCTTTACAATTTAGTCATTTTTAATTCACACCAAATTCATCTATCTCTCAACAATGGAAACTTTCAAAAACTTTAAAAATTGGACAAATTGATACATGGGCTAGCTAAATTAAGCTCTCATGATAAAAAAAAATCTATAAAATTCAAAACAAAATGGCTTAAGGACTTGCATGAAATTGTTGCCAATTGTTTAAGGGTTTTCGAAGCTTTCCTTCTTCATAACCATGGTGGACGATGAAAATTTTGGAAGATGATGATAATTTTCTCATCTTTCTACTAACTTTTTACTTATATACTTTGATATCTTTCTACTAACTTTTTACTTATATACTTTGATTAGTATTTAATTAATTAGTTTAATTATAATTAGGTTCTCTAATCATCTTTTAATTAAGCTCAATGACATCTCACATCACCATCCGCTATCCACTATTTAAAATTAATTTATTAACCATTTTGGTCCTTTGGATAATTTCTATTTAGGTACCCAAAGAAACTTTCCAATACTATGGGTGTTCACAAATAACTTAACACAATAATGATGAAATTTTGAGCAATACAGCAAAATGGACAAGAAGAGAGTTTACAAGGTGCTTTTGGTTTTATTAAAAACTCAACAAAAAAGGGTGATATTCTAGTTTTGGATTAAGATTTTATTGAAAGAAATTGATATAAAAAGAAGTGATAACATAAATACCACTCGGAAACAAAAAGCCACTTGATTAAATTTGTCAATTTGATTGTTAATCAAAATCCGACCCTACAATGTGTTAAGTTATATATCACATCACCATCATTTATACCAAAGATACCACATATGTTATAAGTCATATATGATGTTTATTTAGAAAATTTCCTCATTATGCTTTGAATATAATATTAAAAAAAAATTTAAATATAATATTTATATTGATATATGTTACATTAGGGAAGTATTTATACTTACAGATAGATTGTATTTTGGTCTCTCTATTGAAAAATAAATAAACAAATTTTT
The DNA here is from genome assembly GCF_007990345.1 of Gossypium hirsutum. Lineage (NCBI taxonomy): Eukaryota > Viridiplantae > Streptophyta > Magnoliopsida > Malvales > Malvaceae > Gossypium > Gossypium hirsutum. The sequence goes on from NC_053431.1 coordinate 111,550,053, forward strand.
ATATATTTTGGAGCGTGTAAATTAGCTGCTCCGTTATATTTTATCTGCTAAATAATGACGTAGAGCGTTAATTTCTAATTTGATCTCTGAATTATAGTTAAAATGTCATTTTGATTTTGTTTTAATATGATTTTTAATATATGTTAAATAATTTTAATAGATAAAATTTAAATTAGACCAAATGATATTTAATAGCTTTTGATCTATTAATTATAAACTCTTTTAATCATGAAGTCATTTAACTATAACTTGTGCTAGTCTAATAACTTTGTCATAAATGTATTACCTTCGTAGAATATTTTAAATTTCTTTAATATAAATTTATTTTCCTAATATGATCTTATTTTATCTAAATATCACAAATTAACTTGATTTTCAAAATTTTAAATTTCCGCTATAACAAAAAACTGTTTTGGTAACTGTATTTTTCCAACTTCAAATCCTCATGACTCGATTTACTCAAGTCGTTTTTTGCAATGTCTAATTTGTAAGAATTAACGATCTGTGATATGTTATCGGTTAACCAAAAGAATAATATTATCGGTGTTGAATTTCTTGATGGCTAATGCCTATAGCCGTAGACATTTGCGGTTTTTCCAACATTTTTTCTGGTGGGTTCATATTGTTTTTCTTAATGTATTTTCTTGGGTTTTTTTTCTTCTTCCTTTCCGCGCAGTGATTTTATATATCAATGAGTTTCACTCTCTTAAACAAAATTAACTGAATGCACTTTACATAACGAGTTAATATATATTTTGCTAAGGGTTAATATATCTGAATCAAACCACATCGTATGATCTAATAGATATTTAACACGTATGTTTTAATAAAAAAATAGGAATTTAATTAGAATAAAAAAAATACTTAAGTACTAAATTGAATATTGAAATTAAACTTGGATACTTAATCAGGACAAAAAAAACCTTTCGTATCAAATTGAAAATAAAAAAAACTTATATACCAAATTAAATATTGAAATCAAACTTAGATATCAAATAATATTTTAATCCTTTTTCTAAATATCAAATCGGTAATTACATTACAAATATACAATACATGCCTCATATTTTGGGTAAAGGTTTCATAGAAACTCTTATATTTAAGGGTAGATTGCATTTTGACTTCTTTATTGAAAAAACAGAGAATAAATTAGTCTTTATACATTTCGAAACGTGCAAACTAGTCATCTATAAAATATAACTGTTAAGTGATAGCATGAAATGTTAATTTAAATGGTTAATCTTAATAATTTATATTTATGTAAAAATATTTAAAAAATTACATAAATTTTAATATATTTTAAATAATTTTAACAATTTATATTTATTTTAAAGATTAAAAAAATAGAATTATTGTTAAAATTTTTAAAATAATTGATGCTATTTTTAGGTATAATTCATGGACCAAATTAATAATTAACCATTTAAATTAATTTTTGATATTATTATTTAATAAATAAAGTTTGACGGAAAAAATAATTTATATATTTTTAAAATATATAAAAATTAATTAATTTATTTTATTAGTAAAGAACTCAAAATGCAATCAATCCCCAATTTGATGCCCTCCACGATCAAAAGAGTCAGTCGCAAATGAATGCTAGGCTCGGTAAGGAAATAAGGGATAGAATGGTAATTGCAGGGGCTTTAAAATCTTTTAAAAAATCCGAAAGCTGATGCCACACACCGCCCACATGTATGAGCATTGCGCAACGGCCCATTTCATTTGCCATTAGCCACTTGCCGGCGATATATTCTCGGAGATTGCCCTTTTTTCCCTCTTTCCTTTTTGCGGCAACATGACGACGTCGTTTCGAGCCTTCCCTGCTGTTACAGCTCCCCCACTTCCTTCGCTCGGCCCTACCGCTTCCTTTCCTGCTCGCTCCCCCTCACTTCCTCAACGCCGGTCCTATCTCTTTCACTCAAATATTTATTTTCCTATTTGATATTTTCACTAATTAATTTTATGTGGTCTTTTTTTATTCCCAGTAAAAAACCAAAGCAATGAGCTTCTGTTGTTTTTCCCTTCAATATATCTTTCTTTTTTTTTTTCAGTTTGAATTTATCATTTATGCATGTCGATTTTTTTAACATATATTTTGCAACTTCTTACCTTTTTTTTTTTAAATTTTTAGGATGATTATTGTTAGTATGTTATTGAAATTTGATTTGATTGGTCCCTTTATTACTTTTTTGGGGTAATTTGGAAATTGAAGAAATTTTCTTTATCTTGAAGAAAATTGAAAATTTTTTGCCCACTTTCCAGCCTATGATGTTATTTTCTGTCTATTTTCAACACGACTGCAGCTTGTGCAAGTTTGGTGTGAAATGTAGCTATGCAGAAGCAGGAATCAGTGATGACTCAAGATCAGCTACAATAGATGTTGTGGCTGATGTCAGAAACGAACGGGTATGCCCGGACTGGATAAGTCGATATTTTGGGTGTTAGTAAGCGCAAGTTACTTACCAGACATGTTTTTGTTTGTAGATTGTAGTCTTAGGAGGAAGCGGCTTTGTTGGTTCTGCAATATGCAAGGCTGCGGTATCCAAGGGCATAGAGGTTATAAGCCTAAGCAGGTGTCAAAGATTATCTCAACTTCTTTAACTTCCTTATGTTGCCTTTTCTGTGTGATTAAGAGCTTAGTGTTATTTATAAGCTTTTGAAAAATTATTTATTATAAGATGTTTGAAAGCCTAAATTTCGATTGTTATATCAGGTCAGGGCGTCCTACTTACTCGGGCTCATGGGTGGATCAGGTTAATTGGGTACCAGGCATGTTTAGCTTCCCTTGAATACTTTTTACCATCTTACAATATCTATTCAAGTTGTAATGCAGAATCTCCTATAGTATAACATTGAACGTTAGGGTCCTGAATTTGCTTTTGGAACTCTCTTCCATTTGGTGTGGATAGCTAATTATATTGCAAGGATGACATGATTGTATATGATTAGTTCTCTTATAGAAGTTCGAGAATCAACATTTCTATATTGGTCTCATCTTTCAAGTGCTGTAAGAGAGCTACATATCTCTTATTGTTGCTGCTTACATTTTGCATCTGTCCTACACTCCTACTATCCTTTGAGTAGACCATTGTTGACCAACAAGACCTTACTTGGGTTTGGGTTTATGTAGAATCTTTGTTACTCTATTCATTTTAGTCTTAGTTCAGTTGTCACTTGTCAGTATTTTCCATGAATGCAGTTTAGCAATTTAGCTTGCTGTTTTACAGGAGATGTTTTCTATGCAAACTGGGATGAAGTACTTGTTGGGGCTACAGCTGTGGTTTCAACGCTTGGAGGTTTTGGCAGTGAGGAGCAGATGAAAAGAATTAATGGCGAGGCTAATGTTGTGGCTGTAAATGCTGCAAAGGATTTTGGTAAGAATTGCCTGTGATAACTTATATATCTAATTACTTAAGTTAAATTTGTGGTAGAGAGCAGATCCTCTGTAATTTTTATGTTTTTCCTTGCAGGGATTCCAAAGTTTATCTTAATCTCAGTGCATGATTACAACCTACCATCATTTTTACTATCGTCTGGATACTTCACAGGAAAGAGGAAAGCTGAATCAGAAGTACTATCCAAATATCCAAACTCGGGTAATTTTTAATGACTAAGCTTATTGGTTCTTTCTCACTTACTATATAAGATTTTCTAAATGCCTGACTAATTACATAAAACTAATAGCAAAGTAGTAAACAATTAGCTGGTAATGTCAAAAGTGACTTCAGGATGAACAAGCAGTCTTAAAATTTAAGAATGTTAATGCACACACCTGATTTGAAGCTAGCCCTAAGACTTAGAAGGAAAGGGAAAAGGGGGAGGCTAGGGAACTTGGTAGCGTCTAAATGAGAATTCCTGAAGAAGAGTTATCATCAATACATGTTCAACTTTAGAAGGATCTTACTCTTCTACAACTCGCGCCTGCATGAGCATCATGTATCTAATGCCACGTTTTTAAGTTAATTGTACTATTAACGCTCTGTTTTTTTCTGCCTTAGTCCTTTATTGAGTGTCCAACTGTTTTCTTTTTTTGGTTTTGGAGTTCAGGTGTTGTCCTAAGACCAGGGTTTATATATGGAAAGAGACGAGTGGATGGTTTTGAGCTTCCACTTGATCTGGTTGGGGAACCACTGGAAAGAATTCTTAGTGCTGTGGAGAACTTTACCAAGCCTTTAAATGCTATTCCAGCATCTGATCTGATCTTGGTTCCACCAGTTAGCGTAGATGACGTTGCTTATGCAGTCGTCAATGCTGTAAGAGATGATGACTTCTTCGGCGTTTTCACCATTGAACAAATCAAAGAAGCAGCAGCAAAAGTGAAAGTGTGAATCAGTTCTACACATTAGACTAGTTGTCATAAGCTCTCTAGTATTTCAACATCCACCATACATCACTTGATCTGATCCTTCAAAATGTGACTAAACGCAAGTTGAGCTGTTGTAAAGTTGTTCAAAAGTTCACTCATATATAATAATCAAGCAGAATCATCTATTATGGAGCTTTGAATCTTTTACAAAAGCATGTGCAAATTTAGCTATTGTATCTGGTGCTTGTCATTGCCTACTTTTAAAGACAACATTAAATCAACAATTGTATACAGAATGTATGAGTGGCATGGGAGATTGATGATTGAAGCTGGATTGGCAAAAGGCTACAATTGCAAAAAGGTAGTGGTAATCGTAGAAACTGATACTGAGAAGGATGGAAGACAGTTAGCTGAGCTTTGTTGTAGGAAATATTTTGTTAAGCTCAAGTTGTATTAATAGAAAATCCAACGTGGTTGGCTTAACTGGGCTGCCTTATCTGGCCCAGGTAATAACTGAGATGTGCCTTCTCCTACTGTGCTTTGTAACATAATTCTGAATGATGCGTTTGGATTTTTTTCTTTTTTCAAAAGAAAGATTTCATAAAAACCAGTACAGCAAGAAAGGGCCTAAAGCCCAAAAGATACAAATGTCCAGGCCCAAAGGCTAGGCCTAGTGACTAAGCCATCAGAAAGAGAGGGGGGGGAGATCGGGAAACCGCTAGATGGAAGCCGTTCTGGCTTTGAAAGTGAGTTTACCTCTAGAAAGAGGACGAAACAGAGTGAAGCCCGAGAAAACCATGGACACCGGAGATTGTCGGCACCGATTACAAGCCAGACGTTGCAGGAGACAAAGCCGAAAAGACCCTCCAATCAGTTGGCCATGAACGATCACCAAAGCAACACTGGTGAGATGATACTAACAACCTTCAAAACTCAAAATCAATGGAAACTCTAGCTAAACAAAGTCGAAACAGGCTGACCCAAAACTTCACAGATAGGAGGGAAGAAAGTAGTAAAAAAACATCCAAGGTACTCACATGCCACCATAGAGGTGGCCGGAGACAAAAAGGGACGGGGCCTTTAGAGAGCAAAGACACGACCGTTCATTGACAAGCAAGGGTTATCAGCCAAAAGAAGGATTGGCTTTGGGTTATTTGCCAAAAACAGAGGTCAAAGAGAAAGACCATGATGATAGTTAAAAAAAAAGGAAAAACTACTAAGATTGTCATTCAACTATTAAATTTTCTCATTTTAGTTATCGAAAATAAAAAAGTTCACAATTTATATACTCACCTTACACAAGTCATTCATTTTGGTCACTTCTATTAAAAACTCTAATAAAAATTTGACATGTTTTTTTATAAGTGGACCAATCATTGGATGTTACGTGGCATAATTTACCACTTATGAGTGTTACATACCACTTCAAAGGATTAAAATATAATTTACCCAATACTATTATTAACCAAAATAAAATATTATATTATTTTCTAGATTTGGGTTATGACCCATCCCATCCATTTGATGGCCATTAACTTACCCCAGCTGTCGTCAATCGAGCATCGTCTGAATCTGTCTTCTCCCGAGTTGACTCAGTCGTTGCTTCCATGTTCTGTGGTTGATGAGGATAAAGCTTTCTTGTTAGCTCTTTTTTCTGCTAATGAATTTAATTTTTAGCTTGCACCTTGATAAGGCTCCGAGCCCGAATGGAATGAACCTAACATTTTTCCAACATTGTTTGCCTATTATTGGAAATGATATATTCACATACTGCTATTAGTGGTTGGAGTAAGGATTTTTGCCGGAATCCCTTAACGACATTTTAATTATTATAATTCCAAAGAAGGATAATCTGACTCAGAGTCAAGATTTTCACCTTATTGCTTTGTGCAACGTGTTGTACAAAATCATCGCAAAATTTATTGCTAATCGGTTGAAGATCATTCTGGCTAAACTCATCTCCCTAATGCAATTGGCTTTTGTTCCTAGTAGGTTGGTTATCGATAATGTGTAAGTGGCTTTTGAACTCGTCCATCATATGAAGTCTAAAAGTCGGGGTAAGATGGGCAAGGTTGCGATGAAAAGAGATATTAGCAAAGCCTATGACAAGATTGTTGGAAAAAATCCAGTTCGAAAATGGTTTTTTTATATAGCGAAAAAAAAAATTTGAAAACCAACCCGATTTGTGATATTTATAGCAATAAACATGTTAAAAAGGAAAGTAGATTAATTTAATATATGCTAGCTATAAGATTATTGTAACTATAGAATAATTAACTTGTATAGATTAGGAAATGATTAAATTACTATTGTTGGGCTGCTATTACCTATATATAAGTGTTGTATCACAATTGTAAAGATATAAGAAATAACATTCTTTTTTTATTTCCCATCTAGTTTCTATTTGGTATCAGTGCTGGAAACTTTTTCCTAGCTCCCATAGAAACCCTAAAAAATATTTTTAGCAGTCCTTAGTCATGTCAGAAACTTTATCAAACTCTACTTTCTCATCTGCCTACTCAAAATCTACTAGAAATCATGTTTCCAACTCTGAATCGCATTCTATTCAAATCATCAATATCAAATTAAATGGTGATAATTTTTTGCATTGGTCTCAGTTCGTTTGAATGTATATTCGAATGCGAGGAAAGATTGGCTACCTGACAAGAGATAAGAAAGGACTAGTAAATGAGGACCCCTCTTATACTCTTTAAGACACTGAAAATTCCATGATTATGACATGGCTTGTAAATTCCATGGAGGAAGATATTAGTTTGTGATATTTTACAGCCAAAGAACTCTGGGATAATGTTAATCAGATGTATTCTGATTTGGGAAATCAATCTCCAAATTTATGAGTTGACTATAAAAATTAGAAAGATTCTTCAATGAGAGGAAAATGTCACCAAATATTTCAATCAATTGAAAAGGTTATGGCAATATTTGGATTTGTTTAATGATTATGAATGAAAGTCTCCAGAAGATTTCAAAAACTATAAAAAGATGGGAGAAGATCATTGCATTTACAAATTTCTTGTTGGATTAAATGTTGAATTTGATGAAGTAAGGGGAGAATTATAGGTCGGCAACCTCTACCTCCCATTGGTGAAGTATTTGCAAAAGATACAAGAGAAGAAAGTCGTAGAAACGTGATACTTGGAAAAAGGGAGACTGTTATACCACTTGAGAGTTCAGCCCTAATGACTTATGATGCCAATAAAGCACAATTGAGGCAGTAAGGAAAAAAGTCTCAAGTGTGGTGTGATTTCTGCAAAAAACCACACCATACTCGAGAAACCTGCTGGAAAATTCATGGCAAACTAGCAAATTGGAAGAGTAAAAGATCCGGTGATAAGCCTAATCTACAAGTGAAGCTAAGACAGGTCCATTCAATAAAGAGCAACCAGATCAACTTCTAAAACTGCTAAAATCCAATTCCTCATCTAGTATTTCTATAGGGAAATATGCCCATTTTGTAGTAAACATGTAACTGTTTTCTATTTATTTGAATGATGAATAAATAAATAAAGTTAATTTCACATTTCATTATTATATTTTTTGTATTTATGTCTTTTATATTTTCCATACATAGTGAAATTGTGGCAAACAAATATTAGCTCATTGATTGTCTAAAGTTCAAATTGAAGATAAGTGACATTGTAAAGAACGTTTATATTGCGAGAAAGACAACTTACTTCAGTAGATAATCTAAATGAGTCTGTAATCCCATAAAAGAATTAAAGTGAGCATAAATCAAATACTGAGAAGGATTATTATGTCGTCTACAAATCCAATTGGGGAGATGACTAGTCTTGGCTATCGGAGCAATTGACTCTACGAGTAGAGACATAGATGTATTTATTGATAGAATGATACATTGGACTGGACCCAAAATGAATTAATTCTGAATCTGTTTGTGAATTAATTCACTTGTGACGTTCATGGTGTGATTTACCTAAATCTTGAGTTAGTCCTTGACCATACGTATGCAACTCATGTGCTTTGATATAAGTGGAGGCTTATACTTTAAAAGTGATCGAGCCTATAACTGGTATGTTAGGTACATGGCTTATATATGTTGTGGCTTTACTAACAACAGTGGAATTCATAGCTCAATTAAAGAGTTAACGATATCCTCTCATTGGCATTGTGTGGATTGATAAATATGGAATGTGGCCACAGGTTGCTTGTTCGAGAGCAAGCAATTTATTAGAGTCATTTGTTGATAGTGATCGTATTAATCTTTAAGAAGACACAATTTTGACAATGAGATAAAATATGATTGTATTGAGTGAACAAATTTAACTCAAAGGAATCAATGATATCATATGAGGGTAACACACACACGACGAGGTCATTAGATAAATTAGTTGGACGAATTGCTTTCGTAAAGAGTTTATAATAAGGAGTTTTCAATCATGGTACTTCTTATGGACTGACTCCGTGATTAAGTAATTTTGAATTATCGGAATGACGCTTTTTTCCATAATTGCAATCACTAGAGCCTAATTTTATATATCCGATTGGACCCTGTGTTAGCTCAACAAAAGCTCGATCGAACTACATTTGAATCAAAAAAATTTTTACGACTTTGGAAATAATTTAATTGAGTCGATTTATTCGATGTGGAATTAAATTAGGTAGTCGTGAGCATTGTTCAACTAGATAATTTGATTAAAGAATTTTCTTGAAAAAATAATTTGGATAATCTAAGTGATTTTTGGAAAAATTAATTTTGATCAAGTGAAATTAAATTAATCAAATCAATTAAAATTAATATGATATTTTTGGAAGTTAAATTTCAAGTTAGACAATTGGCCCAATGGATAATTAAATTTGAAAATTGGACCTGATATCGTAAATTGGGCCAAAGAGCCCAAAACCAAGACCAAGACCCAAAAATTAGTCGAACCAAGCCTCGTATGTGAAATCGGGCCGGCAGTCCAACCGATGGCTAGACCAGACCGGTCGAGTTGTCATTGACCCAAATCAAACCGGCAGTAGCCGAACCGACTCAGGGTGCTATAAGTATCGCACTTGCATCACCGGACATGGTGATGCCGGTGGCTATGACAGCAGTGTCCTGGTGGTCGGTGGTCGGCGGCCGACGACGGTTGGTTGTCGATGTTTGAGAAGTGGAAGAGTTACACTCCTACATGGACTCTACCAGAGAATTTAATTTCAAATTAACTATTTTAAAAAGAATATTATTTTAATAGTTTAATATTAAATTAAATTTAATACTTATCTCAATAGGATTTTATTAATTTAATATTAAAGTGATTAAATTTAATTATAGTTGAACTCTCTAAACTCTCCTTATATAAAGAGAGCCTTGGGTCATTATTTACACACTTGAATTCAAGATAAAATTGTAGAGAGAAAATTCTCTGAAAAGATTATTCCAAAAAATTTCTAGAGATATTTTTATTGTTTACAACTTGACCCAAAAGTTTAGAGAAATTGTAAAATTACCCCACTGGTAATTTTTGTGAAATTTTTTTTGATTCAAAGCGAGCCCACACTTGGCAAACGTGAGTTTGAAGATAATAGAGAAGACAACTCGATCAAAGTGTCCATCTTAGACGAATCGAAAAGGTACAATTTTGATTAAGTGTTTATTACTTTAGATATCACAACCAAGATATTACTTTGGAAAATTTTTTAAAACTCTGGTTTTTCCCTAAATTTATTTTTCGCTGTGTTTTTCTAACCCGTTTTTCCAACAATTCCTAGTGGTTGTCTCGCTCAAATATGTAGCAACTCTAATGCTCTATCTTGTAGTCAAAATTCTTTGCCATGAATCATTGATTTAGAAGCTTCTGATCACATGACCTCTATATCACACTTGTTTGATACCTATTCACCATATTCTATGAAAGAAAAAGTTAGAGTTGCAGACGGTAATTTTTTGTCTATTGCAGGAAAAGGAAAAATAAAAATTTCAAAGGATATACATCTGAATTTTTTTTAATGTTCCTAATTTTTCCTGCAACCTATTATCAATCAACAAATTAACTAAAAATTATAATGTTATGTTGTTTTCTTTGATTCTCGTTGTGAGGTTCGGGACGGAACTCGAGGAGGATGATTGGCAATGCTCGGATGATTGACAACCTATATTATTTTGATGATTATTGTTCTACGAATAAAACAACTCAAGGCTAGAGTGGTATTAGTTCAAGTTCTGTTCGCGACCAAATTATGCTTTGGCATCATAGATTAGGACATCCTTGTTTTTCCTATCTAAAATACTTGTTTCTAGAGCTATTTAAAAATTTGAATTGTTCTTCTTTTCAATGTGAGAGTTATGTTTTATCCAAAAGTCATCGTGCAACTTGTTTTAAAAAATCATATTGTGCATCAAAACCATTTTACCTAATTCATAGTGATGTGTGGGGACATTCCAAGGTTACCATCATGTTTGGAAAAAAATGGTTTAACTTTTATTGATGATCATACTCGTCTATGTTGGGTATATCTGATGCATGAAAAATCAGAAGTAAAAAATGTGTTTTAAGAATTTTATAAAATGGTTGAAAACCAATTTCAGTCTAAGTTCAACATTCTTCGTTCTGATAATGGAACCGAATATTTCAATGATTTTTTGGGTACTTTTTTAAAATAAAAAGGCATTCACATCAGTCTACTTGTCGTGATACTCCTCAACAAGATGGAATTACAAAAAGAAAAAATAAACATTTACTTGAAGTGGCTCGTGCCATTATGTTTTCTATGCAAGTTCCAAAATATTTGTGGGGAGAAGCTATTTTGACTGCATCATATCTTACCAATAGGCTGCCTACTTGTGTTCTGAAATATGTCACACCTGTAGATCATTTTAAAAGGCATTTTCTTGAGTGTAGAATCTATTCAGATTTGCCATTAAAAATTTTTGGGTGCACTATTTTTGTTCACATACCTAATAGGTTTTGCTCTAAACTTGATCCAAGAGCAAACAATGTGTTTTCATTGGGTATGCTTCGAACAAGAAAGGTTATAAGTACTACAATCCAGTAACTTTTTTTTTTGTAAACATGGATGTCAGATTTTTGAAAACTAGCCTTATTTTTCTACAAAATTTTTCAAGGGCAATAAGAAAGAGAAGTGAAAATTTTTGGGAAAATTCTACACTCTTGCCAAATTCTATTTTTAATGATTTATCATCATCTCTAGAAATATTAACTCAAGATGTTAGGCATAAGGAACATCCTAATCTATTACATGAGTCACGAACAGGGGGAGAAAAACTACAAAAGGGAAAAAATCAATCCTGAACTTGAGCTCTTGGTTTATTCACGGAAAAAAAAAACTCAGAAAAAGGGTAATGAGTTGCTGATCACTCTACCAAAAAACCGTTCAAAATCCTTGGGGGAAAGTTCTACACCTGATTCTAGTAATCTCAATCCTATTTTGACTTCTCCACCTTTTCCTGTTTCTATCTCTAATTCTGATTCATCTCTTTCCAACAAACCTTTTGATCTTGACATCCCTATAGCCCTTAGAAAGGGAACTCGAACATGTACCCAGTATCCTATTAGTAATTATTTATCCTACCATAAGCTTTCAACTTATCATAAAGGATTTGTTAGTAAATTGTCTAACGTGTTTGTTCTGACAACTATTCAAGAGGCTTTAGATTATCCAAATTGGGAGTTAGCAATTATGGAGGAAATGAATGCTTTGAAGAAGAATGGTACTTGGGAGATAGTAAATTTACCCAAAGATAAACAAATTGTAGGATGTAAATGGGTATTCAATGTGAAATGAAATGTTGATGGAAATATAGAAAGGTATAAGGCAAGACTCGTTGCTAAAAGGTTCACCTAAACCTTTGGCATTGATTATCAAGAAACTTTTGCTCCTGTTGCGAAACTCAATTCAATTCGATTTTTATTGTCCTTAGCTGTGAATCAAAATTGGCTCTTACATTAGTTGGATATTAAGAATGCTTTTCCAATTGGGGATTTAGAAGAAGTCTTATTGATTTTACCTTCGGGTTTTGATAAATGATTATGAGAAAATAAGGTCTGTAGGTTAAGAAAGTCTTTATATGGGCTCAAACAGTCACCCAGAGCCTGGTTTGAACGGTTTGGAAGGACGGTAAAAGCTCTTGGTTATTGTCAAAGTCAAGCAGATCATGCCATGTTTTACATGCATCTAAATATAAGAAAAATAGCTATTTTGATTGTGTATGTAGATTGAGATGGAAGCACTACTGATCGAAAGTATACATTAGGTTATTGTACTTTCATTGGAGGAAATTTAATCACTTAGAGAAGTAAAAAGAAAAAATGTGGTAGCTAGAAGTAGTGCTGAAGCTGAATTTAAAGCAGTTGCCCATGGTGTTTGTGAAGTTTTATGGATTAAAAGGCTAATGGAAAATTTAAGAATTTCATGTTCTTTGCCCATAAATGTAACACCCTTAACCTATCTCTGTCGCCAGAGTAGGGTTATGAAGTATTACTATACAAATTGGAACATTTAAGTTCAAATAAAAGCAATTAAACAAATTAAATAAAACATTAAATAATTCCTTTTAATTAAAGTAAATATAAACTTACAGGCCTTAAATCGAGCCTACGAAGCCCTAAAAATAGTTTGAGAATGTTCGAGGATCATTGTGAAACAAATAAAAAAATTCTGGAAAAATTGAAAAATTTTGGAAACAAGAGTCACACAATCGTGTGGCGAGGCCATGTGACATAGCCTAGGCCATGTGATTAATCAATGTATGGGACACACAGCCGTGTCCCAACCCATGTGTTCACCCATGTGGGTATTTGAAATAGAGTCACACGGCCATGTCGTGTGTATTCAAAGTTTGGTCACACGATCGTGTCACTAGGTCGTGTAACTCTTTGAGATTGTGTGGTTCATCGTACACCTAAAAATATAAATGACAGATGGCTGGTGGGGTGGTCGTATGCGGCACACGATCGTGTAGCGTGGCAGTGTGTGGCACACAACAGTGTGGCAGCCGGTGCCCTAGGCCATGTACTTCCTATTTAGCCCCTAATGCAAGCCCAATCAAGTACTAATTCTTACACACCAAGACACACCATATCTAGCTTATTTCACAAGGTTAAAAACATATTCAAGGACATCAAAAACATGCCAAAAATCATCCATCCTATTTCTAATCAATATGCCATCAAAAGGCATCCCAATTTTCATATCAAACTTAATCCAATTCAACATCATCAAGTTCATTCACTTAACATAAATCATACATAGCAAACAACCATTTCATTAGCATAGTATACAACCATAATCTAACTACTTAAAAAAAACATGCACAAACCCAACATCACCAATTTATAACGTCATTTACAAACCAACAACAATTAAGGCATTTAACTACAAATTGGTTTAGCACAAACTCAAAACAACTAAAGGACCAAGATAACATTTTAGCCCTATACATGCCATTTATAACCATTAGCCAAATTAACCAAAAACAACCAAAATGATGGATGGATAGTGTGATGATGCTCTGACGAGAATTCCAACCAAACGAGCTTTCCAATAATCTACAAAAAAGAAAACAACTAAATAAGCAACTAGTGCTTGATAAGTTCATGTAGAATTTAAATGTAAACTTACCAATTTAACTCAATTTATATAACTTATATAATTTATAAAAGTTCTATTAGTAAGCTTATAAATTTAACGATTCCTATTTCCAACCACCAAATTCAAATGGTTAGTGAACTTGTACATATATAATCAATTCCAACATTTCAAGAAACACATATTTGGAATTTATCAACTTATAAGCCATTCAACACTTTTCGAATGTAACATTTATACAACTCAAAGAATATACAAGTATATTTCATTTTGTCCATCAATCATATAACTTACCATGAAATCATGTTCACATGGAGGAAACCTTTAATACCCGATGAACCATATGAAAAAACATCGGATACTCGGGAAATGCTCACATGAGCTGTGACTGTAACATGTAACCGTATATGCTCACATGATCTATGAATTGGGCCTGTTCGAATGAGCTCTGGGTTGGGATATTAAGCTACACGATGTTGCTCACACGAGTTGTGGAGATTCCGCAACAAATGTAGGACCTCAGCCATCGATAGGACATCCGATACCAACACTCGAAACCGTATAATTCTTAATGACATGTCATTTGTATCCTAAGTGTTCACGAGGCTCAAACAGGACACTTTTCATATCACATATATATAATCCACATTATCAACAATTTCATCCATTGATTATGAATCAATGTAGTCCAATTTAACATATAAATCACATTAAACATTAAAATTAACTAAAATAAGTATCCTTTAATAGAAAATAATTCCAAAAAGAAACAGATTAACTATTGTACGACTTTATCGATACCAAAACGATTCTTAACACGAACTGACAATTGCTCCACTACTTTGGCTTTTCTGTGATTTGAGTCCGTTTGAGTCGTGTCTTAATGTGTATTGATTTAATTCAATTAAATAATTCAAATAGCTTAAAATAATCAATTCAAGCTTATAGCCCATTTAAATGTGAATTTACAAAATTACCTCTAGCATTTTAATTTTTTTACAACTTAGTCCCTAAACTCGAAACTTGCAAAATTACAAATTTTAGCCACTCAACCAAGCTAGCCAAATTTCAAAAGAATTCTAAAAAACCAATGTTTTTCATCATTTCACATTATTTTCATTGAATTTTACTATTTTCTCAAGTAGATCCCTAAATATTAAAATCATTAAAAATCACTTAACAAAATACTTATTTTTAAATAGCAACCTTAATAATCTATCAACTAAATTCACAAAAACTTCCAATTCATTCATGATAAAACCCTAGAATTTTAACAATTTTACGAATTAACCCCCGGGCTAGCTAGATTAAGCTAATACGATAACAAAACATAAAAATAAGTAAAATCGAGATTAAAAAAACATACCATGCAATAGTTTGAAGCTTGGTCGAATATCCCCCTAGCTAAAAATGGTAATTTCAGGTCTAAATTAGCAAAATGAGGAAGATTATGGCTTTCCATCACTTGTTTTGTTTAATTTAATCGTTTAATTATCAATTTACTACTTTATCCTTATGGTTTTTAACTTAGTTATTAACAAAAAATGTCCATAATTGTCCAATAACTATACTTATGATATATTTACCTACTAAGTCCATTGATTTACCTTTTGATAACCATTTGACACATTTAACAAATAGAAATCAATTTTTGCAGCTTTTATGATTTAATCCTTTTTACTTAATTAATCATTGAAATTTTAGTATAACATCAATAAATACTCATAAATATTAAATAAATAATAAAATATTAATTCTCTCGTTAGAAATGTGGTCCCAAAATCACTGTTTCTCACGCCACTAAAAACAAGTTGTTACAATAAAAGTCTATTGCAGTAACAAGGCTGCAATTGCAATTGATCACAACCATGTTCTTCATGATTGAATGGAACATGTAGAAATTGATAAGCATTTTATCAAAGAAAAACTTATAAAGGGATTGATTTGTATGTCATACGTACCAACGACTGAACAGATTGTAGATATACTTACAAAAGGACTGCACATGAAGCAATTTGATCACTTAATTGGCAAGCTGACAACAGAAGATATTTTTAGACTAGCTTGAGGGGAGTGTTAAAAAGGAAAGTAGATTAATTTAAGACATGCTAGCTGTAAAATTATTTTAAATATAAAATAATTAACTTGTATAGATTAGGAAATGATTAAATTACTCCTAGATTGTTAGGCTACTATTACCTATATATAGGTGTTGTATCACAATTGTATAGATATAAGAAATAATATTCTTTCCTTCTTTCCCATTTAGTTTCTATTAAACTCTAGATTGAAATCATACCTATGTTACGGATCATTGTCATTCCTGGTTTCAATCAAACGATCTTCTCCGTTATTTCCAGTGTAGGCTCGAACATCACGAATCAAATAAAGAAACTAGAAATATTTTTCTTTTATTTTGGGGTGAAAATGAAAATTCTCTCTTCAAAATAGAAACCGACAGACTCATTATTCCGAAAAACATATTTAATTCTTAGAGAGTAAAAGTCGCTCTATTTTTAGGCAAAATAATGACACAAAATTCCAAGGCACCGGAAAAGCGAGTTATAGGGCCTCCATCTTAGTGAACCAAGTTCGTAAATATTTATTAGGAATATTTGTGAGGCTAGTTGTGTGTTTAATTAGGCTTTAATTAAGTGAATTTAGCTTAATTAAGAGAAATTAGGAAAAAAGGCTAAATTGAATAAGGGGTAAAAGTAGAAGTATAGATTAATAAAAAGAAAGGGGGACCAAAATGACAAAATACCATTCACCATAAATGAGGCAGCAAATTTTGATAAAAATCTAAGATTTTTATTTTTTTAATTATTATTAAATTATAATGTATATAGTTATTTTATTTATATGGTAATTTATATTAGTTATAGATTAAAAATATTATATTATATGAATAAATCAAAAATTTGCCAAATGTATGGTGATGATATTGTACAATTGTAAAAAAAATATATGTTCATTTGTAATACTTATATTTAATTAGTAAATATATATTTATTATTTATTATTTCTAAGTAAAATATATTTATTTTAGATAAATAATTAAATTGTGAGAATATTTTTGTATAATTAACAAATTGGATAGTGACAATTGTAATAATGTAAATATATACATTTGTATTATATTTATTTATTTACTTGAAAATTAAGTAAAAGATAATTATTAATTAAATAATTATATTATGAGATTTTTGTGTATGATAAACAAATCAAGTGGTGACAAATGTAATGTAAATATGTGTTATTAAAAGATATTTATTATAATTATTATCATTATTAACTAATATATATATATATATATATAAGATATAAAGGAAATGAAATAAAGAAAGAAAGCAAAAGAAAGAATAGAAGAAGCCATTCGAAACAAGAAGAAAGAAAAGGGAAAGAAAAGAAAAAGGAGAGGGTTTGAAAGTTTAAAGCTTTAATAGGTAAGTCAATTAAGTCCTTTTTATTTAATTTTGATGTTTTAGAAGTTTTAGAACAAGGTTTTGGTTAAATTAAGTTGATACTTTGAAAGTTCATAGGTTTATAAGTATAGTTCATGTTGAACAAAAAGATGAATTAGAGATTTAATTGAATGAATTTCAAGTTAGATTTTGGTAAGGGATTGAATTGTAAAAGAAGCTATAATTTTTGTGTTTAAAGGACTAAATTGAAAGAAATTTTAAATTATAATTTTATTATGAACATTAGACAGCTAAGTGAAATATGAAAGGAAATTGAATAGAAATGAAGTATGGATTGAATTACAAAAATAAAAGAGTTAATTAGGATTAAATTGGAATTAAGGTATAAATTGAATAGAAATTCAATCATTCATTATAAATTAGTGCTGTAATTAATAAGTGTAAATTATTATTATTATTTTCATAGTTAGCAAAGAACTCGAGGCATCGAAACCGAAAGGAAAGGAAAAGTTATCGAGGAATAATCAAACAAATTCGGGTTTGTATTACTATAATTCAAATCTATTTATTATTAATTGTTATATTTTAATTAAAATGCATGGCAAGTAAAATTAGGTAAGCAATTGACATGATGATATTGATTTGAATAAAATTGATTCAAAAATGTTTATCGCTATTGAAATTGAATGTGAACAAATTAGAAATTAAAGTGATTTGAATTAAGTAATTGAATTATGAATTATGTGAATATTTGAAAGTATATTGATTGGAAATTAAAAGTGATTTGAATTGAATCAAATTTAATTGAATGAAGAAAATATGTGAGTATTTGAAATGTATATTGATGGAACATTAATTACTGATTTGAATTTGATTGGAATATGAATTAAAAATATGAATTAAATAAAAGTGAAATAATTTATGAATATATGTGAATATGTGAACTGTGTATTGATTGAAAGTGGTTTGAATTGAATCAAAATATGTATTGGTATTGAATTGTTTATTGATTAGAAAGTCGAAATGTGAATTTGAATTGAATGAGAATTGAACTGAATGGTGAATGTGTTGTATAATTGAATTGTATATTGATTTGAATGTGAAATTATAATTGAAAAGAGATCTTGAATTGGAAATGAAAGTGAATTGAGAATTAAAATACCCTATTAACTAGTCAGGTTGAGTCGGATATAATCGACATGCCATAGGATTTGGAAGAGTATGGGATATATCGGCTTTGTCGATCAAGCACTTTATATGTCGTATATCAGACACTTTATGTGTTGTATTTCAGGCGCCTTATGTGTCGTATCAGGCACCTCGTGTGTCGTTTCAGGCACTTATTGTCGTATACTGATCAGGTACTATGTACCGTTTTAGGCACAATGTGCCATACTAGAGTGTTTGGGTTGAAATCCGTGTATCCGTCAAAGTCCGGGTTTGTTAATAAGGTGAATAACTGAAATGAGAAAATTAAATAAATTTGATTGATCGTACTATTAAAAATATGAGAAAGAAATTATGAGTTGAATTGTGAATGGAATTAAGATGTAAGATTTGAAGCATGAACTTAAGGTTCATGAATTTGCTAAATATCGAATTATTGATATTGAAATCAATTGAATAAATGAAATGAGGAAATCAAATGAATTGATCGATTGAACTATTGAAAGTATGAGAAAGTGAAACTATGAATTGAAATGTGAATTGAAATTGAGATATCGGAATAAGAAGTGAAAATAGAATAAATTGGAAATAATGAAATAGTGTATGAGTTAGTTGAATTTAATCTTATGAATTAATTATAATTACTTTTATTGAAAAATGTTGGTTTAAATAATTATTGAAAGACTAATGTTGTAAGGTTTTAGATATGGAATAGAATAAGTTTTTGAATTAGGATATAGAAATGAAATATATGAAATAATGATTTTATGAAATGGTTATTGATGAAATGCATGAAATGGATATTGATATAATAAGAAGATATCTATATTAAAATAAAGAAAAGCTATTTAAGATATATATTATTAGAATAAATTTAAATTTTAAATGCATGAATGATTTATTGAAGGTAAAATAATGGTAAGATTTAATGTGTATATATATTGTTTTTACCTTAAGTATTTGAATTATAGTAATACAACTGGGTGTATACTTAGCGTACGGTTTGTTTCCGTGCGCAGATTAGGTACAGAAATTTTGAAGAGTTTTATTTGAGATTACAAGTCTTCATCTCATCACATCTTCAAGCAACAAGAGGGTACATTTTAAAATTTTGAATAGAATAGTATGTACTTAGGAAAAATTTAGTATGTCCCAAGTAGTAGTAATGGATTTAAATATAAATTATTTAAATTTATTATTTGTCCGTTTTTATGTTCAAATATAATAGTAATTAGCCAAGAATTACTTTGGTACCAAATGTAATATTCCTATATCAGGTTCCTTGAGTCGAACATGGTATAGGGGTGTGGCATAGAAAAACAAAACCCTAATTCAACTAGGATGTAGATGGCAACAACCTTAGTTCATTATACTAGGGCTTGTTGTCCGCCCTTATTACATAAAGGGGCTTTTGGGCCTTTTCTATATCGAGTCTAATTACAAGTACTTCCCGAGCTTTTAATCAAATACTTTATAATTTGATCCAACCAATATTTGTTTTTCTATTTCCCAAAAATAAACTTCAATATATTTCCAATTAAATAATTTTCTTAACCCAATTCTAATTTTATTAAAATCATAACGACTTTACCGTAAAAGAATCTATGAGAAAGTATATTTAACATTTTCGCATTCAATGGTTCACTATAACCAAATAATTTATTTCCATTTTCAAACTTCATTTAATTCAAAAAAACATAAATTCATTTTTCAGGTCATTTTCATTTTGGAGAAAACCACATTCATTTCTAGATGATTTCATTTCTCCATTTTTATTTTCATTTTGGAGAAAACCATAATCATTTCCAAATGCTTCCTATTTCTCCATTTCACCATTTCTATTCATTTATGTTCATTTGATTTAACATGCAATTCATTTATGGTTTCAGCGAGCTAGCGAAAAACCAATTGGACATATGCAATTGAGGCTCAAATGATTTATAATTAAGTTTCGGCTTTTCACCTAATAATTATTAACTCATTTAGTCATGAAGTCATTCCATTATAGTATTGTGACTAACCTCTCTCCAACGACATACCATTACAAAAGCAACTCAATCAGTACTAGTCTAATGACCTTGTCATAAGTGTATTACCCTCATAGGATATCCTTAATCTCTTTCAGATAATATTTGTTCTCCCAATATGTTCATATTTTATCTCATGGTAATCATTACATCTTCATTTATGAAAAGTCAATTACTATCAAATAGTGATCAATTACGACCTTACCTTATTTTCCCTTAACCACTAAGCCAATAGCTCATTCTTGAAATAGTTTTATGAGCTTATAATTAAAAGTCAGAGTGTGACAACTCTTGCTCCACTAACCCAATTTCTTCTAACCTGATTTTCGGGATGTGACATCACATGTCTCACATCATTTCTTTCCAAAGTAACACTTATACATTTAACCTATATAAATGCCACATAACCAATAAAGAACATTTCAAAAGAGGTTACAGGGTTGATGTTGGATAGTGTGAGCTTTGTAGAGATCCGATAGCCATGTTTTGCAAAATGTCAACTACAAGAAACAGGAAAGAAAACAGAGTAAGCTTTATGAAAGCTTAGTAAGTTCATATAAAACATACACACTAACTTACCTTGTGAACCAGAAATATAGTTATATAACTAAGTATTCATGCCATAATTAATCTTGACATTTCATTTCACAAGAAATAGGTAAGTCTTTTATATATTCATTGTAACACCTCTAATTCGTATCCGTCACCAGAACAGGGTTACAGAGTATTACCAGAATTTTTCAGAACATTTACAATTAATTCATAACATTTACTATTCATATTTGAAATCATGCATAATCAATCATATTATCCCTCAAATGAACCCTCGAAGCCCAAATTATGCATTAGAAGCAAGTCGGGACCAATTTGAGAACTCAAGAAATTTTTCACTAAATTTCAAAAGTTTTCTCGTGTACAAGGGTCACACGCCTGTGTGGGTAGGCCATGTGATTCACATGGCCAAATGACACAGATCACACGGTCGTGTCTCCAACCCGTGTAACTCTCTAACTTGCAAAACATTAAGGTGCAGCTTTCACACGGCCAAGACACACTCCCGTGTTTTAGGCCGTGTGGCACATATAGCTGAGACACACGCCCGTGTCTATGCCCATGTGCTCAATTCTGAGGATTCTATTTCTCAAATTTAAGATGTAGGGGACACACGGTCGGACTACAAGTCAGGCCGTGTGTTACACACGGTCAAGACACACGCCTGTATATCTACCCGTGTGGACGAAAATAGTCCATTTTAAGGCCACTTTTATCACCCTTTCTCAAACCAACCTGCATACACATTTCCTTACACCAACATAACTCAACCAAGTAGCCAATTCAAGTCAAATATCAAGTTTTGAACCTAATGTGTCATCACACTACTCATTTGCATAACTTACCATGTAATTCCATTCATTGACTACTATTAGATACTATTAAATACATGCACATAAACCAACATATATGTATATGAACCGTTCATAACCATATTACAAGTTTACTTTCTTTTCATTTCATCCTATACATGCCATATAAACCATAAGTTGTTTTGTAAAATTTACCAGTGAAATAGTGTGGCCCGATGTGTTGATCCGATCCTCCGAACTCTTATTAATCTACAATAAACATTTAACACAAAAAAGTAAGCTTATAAAAGTTTAGTAAGTTCATAGGCTCAAAAATAAATCTTACCGAACAAATAGTAACAAAACATTAAACAGAGCATTTCATTAATATTCCCTACCAATTACAATCTCAAATGATGAATTCACTTGATTGAGCTCAATATAAGAACTGATTGAATTCTATCACTTTAATTCATATAACACTTACCATTTATTGTCAAATTAGAGAACATCTTACGGATTTGACTATATTGTTTGCTTAAAGCCATAGTCCAACTATGATTTTACACATATATTACCATGACCTTGCCTGTAACGCCCCCGTACCCGAGACCATCGCCGGAGTCGAGCACGAGGTGTTAACGGACTTAATTCATTAATTAAACAACTCAAACAATTTATTTTTTAAAATTTCTAGACAAGCTGGCTAACTGCATCATAGTTGCTTAAAAATTCATATCTCGAGTTTCGAAACTCAAAATTAAGACCCGTAAATTTTTCCTAAAACTAGACTCATATATCTATCTACTAATTTTTTTCTAGAATTTTTGGTCTGGCCAATTAGTACAGTTTATTAGTTAAAGTCTCCCCTGTTTCAGGGTTCGGCTAATCTGACCCCTGTGCACTACGAATCAAATTTCTTTCTGTACAGAAATCCAATGACTATGCCGTTTGTTTCACTTAAAAAATATACTAAATAAGGAATCCATACATATAAATTGTAAGTCCTAATTATTTTTATACAAATTATGGTGAATTTATAAAGTCAGAACAGGGAATCCAGAAATTGCTCTGACCCTGTTTCACCAAAACGTAAATATCTCATAAAATACAAATATTTTACCTATTTTGTTTCTTCCACATGAAAATAGATTCATTAAGCTTCAATTACATATTTTATTCATCATCTAATGCTATCTCTAATATTTTTAGTTATTTTTCAAACTCACGTCACTGCTGCTGTGTGATTCTATTTTATAGCCAATTTCACCATTTTATGGATTTCATAGATTAGTTAGCACATAAAGCATACGTGTTATTAAATATAATCTTGATTAGCCACTCCAATAGCTAATCATTCTCAAACATTTCCATGCCATCCTTGAGCTATATCATAAGATTATATACACAAAAGGATTATAATGCTATACATGCCATATTCCCAAAATATGCAAACCACCATACCGAGATGGTCCGTTGATAGTGTGAGCGTGCCTCCGACCGTCCTGATCTCTAAACCGGTTTGTCAAAACTACAAGGAATGGAAGGGAAGGAGTAAGCATAAATGCTTAGTAAGTTCACATGCAAATAAAAAATAACTTAACAAAGCAATTATACCAACCAACATTAGCATAATATCACCAAAACATATATCACATTTCTATTCATCATTCATCGTTTTACTACATTATTGGTGTCGTATCAAGTCTCAACCCGAGGGTTAAGTACATACTTGTCCAAAGTGCCCACTACATAACACTTACCAATACGACACTTGTATCTTGAGTATTCTTCCATTTCACTAGAATTTTACCTGTTGAACACATCGGAATATAACTCGGATACATGGAAAGTTTGCACATAAGTGCCACATATGTAGCCAAGCTACCATGTAAACCGCCCATAAGCGAACTCGGACTCAACTCAACGAGCTTGGGCGTTCGCATCCATAAGTGAACTCAGACTCAACTCAACGAGTTCGGATGCCTAGTTACATCTCACGAACTCGGACTCAACTCAACGAGTTCGGATGCCTAGTTACATCTCACAAACTTGGACTCAACTCAACGAGTTCGAGCATTTGCATCCATAAGTGAACTCGCACTCAACTCAACGAGTTTGGATGCCCAAATATCCTAATCTATTCCTAAGGTTCAACGGGATTTTCCTCGTTCGTACTCCTTTACCATTCTCCTTGGAATATTAATGACGATACTTCGGTAGTCTTTCACATTTTTCACATAATTCATAAAATTTTTGCATGTTGTCCAACAATGATCACAAAGCATAGAATTGCATGATAACAATCATAATATCGTATAAATAGCATTAAATGATTTAAAATAACAGTTATATTACAATATTTACATATGAACTTACCTCGTATACGAAAATGGTCATTTTTACCATTTTGTCCACAACTTGGTATTTTGCCGATTTTAGCCCGAATTTCAATTTTCCTTGCTCTATCATTTCAAATATAGCCTAATTAGGACTCATATTATTCAAATCAACCCAAAATAATATTTTTGAAAAATTACAATTTTGCCCCTAAACTTTCACATATTTACACTTTTGCCCCAAATCTCGTAAATTAAACTTCATCCTATTTTCTTATGTTTTATGATATGCTGATCATTTTTCCCTTCTACAGCAACATCCAATTCTCACTCTAACATGTACTTATGAACATTAGGTATTTTTACCGATTATGTCATTTTAGTCGTTTTTACGTAAAATCACTTAGCAAAAGTTGTTTAACACAATCTCAAGCTTCATATTCTACCATAAAACATAAAAATTCATGCATATCATTCATGGGTAAATTTTTAAATATAAACCTTAGCTCAAAATATTGGTAGAAACAGGTAAACCGAGCTACGATGATTTCAAAAATGTAAAGAACATTAAAAACGGGCATAGAAATCACTTACAATCAAGGCTTAAAAGTGTTGAAACCCTAGCTATGGTGGAGAGCAAAATTTTGGAGCAACTTATGGAGAAGATGATCATTTTTGTGTTATTTTTCCCATTTTATTTCATTTAATATCAAAATGACCAAAATGCCCTTCCTTATTAAACTTTCGAAAATTCCATCCATGTCCAATTTTTGTCCATAAACTTAGAAATTGGTCAAATTGCTATTTAAGACCTCCTAATTAATATTTCAAAGCAATTTCATACTAGAAACTTCTAGAATGCAAATTTTGTAACTTATTCAATTTAGTCCCTAACTTCAAATTAAGCACTTTATGCATAGAATTTCTTCACGAAATTTTCACACAATCATGCAATCATATCATAGATCTAAAAATAATAATAAAATAATTATTTCTATCTTGTATTTTTGGTCCCAAAACCACTATCTGATTAGGCCCTAATTCGGGATATCACAACTCTCCCCCTTTTAGGGATTTTCGTCCCCGAAAATCTTACCGAAAAAATGGTCTTCATTTAGATTCTTCAATTTCATATTCGGTGCCGAAGAACTTTCACTCAGGCGGTGCCTCCAATATATCTCTTTAATTTCTCATATATTCTGAAAGCCTACGGACTCATCTCTAAATTGTTCTTAAATTTTCAACCCTTCTCAGTTTCCCTTGTCATCTTGACATAAAACCCAGATCTCAATTTGGTTAATGGAGAATAAAATTCCAAGAAATCCAACAATCAAAGGGACCTGCACTCTTCCAAAATTAATCATACAAATTTTCATCATCGATAAATCACAATCTAATAACATCTGAATCAAATTACAGTACATGTCATTACTCTCTAAATGAATAGGCAAATTTTCACTGTAAGCTTCATACAATTCTTTCTGTATAAGCCTCGAAATAATAATACCATGAATCAGATCCAATCTGAAATTCAACATCAGAAGTTGATTCTCACTATACTCTTTTAGTTTACTACTCACTATCACATTTTCCTCTTTCCGCTACGGAAATAATTATGATATAGCCTCGAAAATAATCCTTCTCATTCTCATCCTAATATCAATACTGGCAAAGATAATTCTGGTAGATCCTGATACTCGGCTTTAACCCCATCAACAACTCAAATTTTCTGTGACATCAAATGCTTCAAACTATCACATTACCATATTTTCATGAAACACATCACCATTCATACAACAGTGCATTACTGAAAATTAGGAAATCTTTACTCAATGCAGACTAGTCCAGTTCAGACGCTTTGGTTAGCAATATTCTCATCTGTCCAAACCTTGCTAACATGTAATAAACTTTTCAGCTTTCGTAAGATGAAAAATTTATCATTCTTAGTAGCTCCAACTCATATCAAAATTTTCTAAGAGATATACACTTATCGTTCAGACTATTTGCCTTTCACTCGTAAAGAAATGAAATTCTATTATCAGACTTAAAAAAAATGATCTTGACATAATTGTCATATGAAATCTTTCAAATAAATAATTCACACAGATTAAACACCCAAGCCGATCTAAACACCGTTGAATGACATTTCAAGTAATCCTTTCTTCTAGTTACTAAACAATTCATCATGCAGCCCTTTACTATTCATTTCTTACGCTAATCAAAACCATCTCAATTGCATTAGCTCAAGTAACCAAAATATCTCAATTGAAGTCATTAATTATAATTGACTTACTTGAGAGAAGTAATCCACCATACCGATTGAAACTCGCACTTTTATCACTTATGCCTTTACTATTGTCAAATCCTTACACAGAAATTTGAGAAATTCCAATATTAAAATCACCACATTACCAAGATCAAATCAAAAGTATAGTCATGCTTGTCATGATTATCACGAGCTGAAGAGCGCACTTCGAACATAAGTCATAATTGACAAATTATGGAATAAAGATAACAAGAAAACCGATTAAAGAAATCCAAGATTAAGAAACCCAGAATAAAGAAATCCAACATACGATACTATGCTGGAAAATCAAAAACCTAACTCATAGGAAAATATAGAAGATCTTGAAAATTCCTCAGAAAAAAGAAGTCCAGAAGAAAACATCATTTAATCCCACTGGAATCAAATATAACAAGAACAATGTATCTTCCCATACATATATATCAAATAGAGCATTAAGTAGAAGAAACAGTATCGTAATATCATGCATATCCTCTCATCAATTCTTATCAGACGAAATGCAATAAAATGCCCGAGGAAATACAGTAATACAAATTATAAACCAGTCGGACTACCAATGCATCCATCTAACAACATTCCCATATAACAAGAATTTCTTCAAAAGATCAACAGCCATAGAAATTTTTTTTTGAGACGGATAAATACATAGAACATCTTAGAAGAAACTGTTAAATCTGTCTAGCCGTAACTGTCACACTCAGATATTACACATTTCAAATATCATTTTCCACAACTAGTTCTGCCATCACAAATTTCATGTTAGACCTTTCACTAAAGTAGACCAGTTCTGAATAAATTTTGATTTACACTTTTCTCGACCTTGTATCTGAGTAATTCAATTTACCAAAGTAAATTCATTCTTTAACTGGGACAGTGCATAGCTCCAATAATCTTTATATCAACCTAATACTTTTCTAGCTCTAACTTTATTAACCAACTCATTCTCTGTCTGTAATCATGTTTATGATTATTCTATCACTGAACACTTTGGTTTCCCAACCGGAAACTTATTCAGTACAAATCACATGAAATTCCATTATAAGCTCCACTTCGGTAAGGGGGAGGGGTTGTAGGGCCTCTGACTCGACTTTCTCATACATATTCAGATGACACAATTTCCATCATCATAACAACATCATCAAAATCATATCATTCATTCAGGCAATGCAGCATTTATGTTGGTTTACACAAATTTTCTAGTTATCCCATTTAGACAAGTATACTTATGCATGCGTCCTATGTTTTCTGGATAGCTTGACTTATCCATTCATTTACTCAAACGAATCATACTCATGACATCATATAAGGGCTAAACAAACATAGATATTTGCATCACAATCGTAACTTTCATTTCGTGCATTATCATATACATATCATTACAATCGTATAATTCAATCCAAACAATTTAACATAGATAAATTCATTTCATTATAATCATTTATCTCATAAAAAATATCATTGACATTCATCAACATTCAACGTTCAATCAAGGCAATGACATTTTCATTCATATCATGATATTAGGAACCTTTACTCATACCTCTACGAATTTCTCGTTATCCCGTTCATCTTATCCAGTAAGCCAAGTGCACTACATCATATAAGCATTAAGCAAGTATGGATATTTATCACAACATGAACTTTCATCTCACGTGTTATCACATATATATATATCATAAACTTTTATTCATACTTTTTTGAATCGAGACTCATCATAATCGTAATTTTATTCAAACACCTTCGCATCACATTGAGCATGGTCAGTGCAGCTCGGTTGGAGAGTACCTCTGTCTAAACAAGACGGTGCTTATACGCGTCGGGAGGCATAACACTATCACGGATCCGTGGCATGTATAGCGAGACTCTTACACATGCTAGGTTAGTCCGAGAATCGACTAAACCATAGCTCTGATACCACTAAATGTAATGCCTCCGTAACCGAGACCATCTCCTGAGTCGAGCACGAGGTGTTAACGGACTTAATTCATTAATTAAACAGCTCAAACAATTTATTTTTTAAAATTTCTAGACAAGCTGGCTAACTGCATCACAGTCGCTTAAAAATTCATATCTCGAGTTTCGAAACTCGAAATTAAGATCCGTAAATTTTTCCTGAAACTAGAATCATATATCTATATAATAATTGTTTTCTAGAATTTTTGATCAGGCCAATTAGTACAGTATATTAGTTAAAGTCTCCCTTGTTTCAGGATTCGGCTACTCTGACCCCTATGTACTACGAATCAAATTTCTTTCTGTACAGAAATACAATTACTATTACATTTGTTTCAATTAAAAATAGACTCAATAAGGAATCCATACATATAAATTTTGAGTCCTACTTATTTTTACACAAATTATGGTGAATTTATAAAGTCAGAATAGGGAATCCAGAAATTGCTCTGACCCTGTTTCACCGAAACGTAAATATCTCATAAAATACAACTCTTTTACCTATTTTGTTTCTTCCACATGAAAATAGATTCATTAAGCTTCAATTCCATATTTTATTCATCATCTAATTATATCTCTAATATTTTTAGTTATTTTTCAAACTCACGTCACTGCTGCTGTGTGATTCTGTTTTATAGCCAATTTCACCATTTTATGGATTTCATAGATTAGTTAGCACATAAAGCATACGTGTTATCAAATATAATCTCGATTAGCCACTCCAACAGCTAATCATTCTCAAACATTTCCATGCCATCCATGATCTATATCATAATATTATATACACAAAAGGATTATAATGCCATATTCCTAAAATATGCAAGCCACCATACCGAGATGGTCCGTTGATAGTGTGAGCGTGCCTCCGACCGTCCTGATCTCTAAACCGACTTGTCAAAACTACAAGGAATGGAAGGGAAGGAGTAAGCATAAATGCTTAGTAAGTTCACATACAAATAACAAATAACTTAACAAAGCAATTATACCAACCAACATTAGCATAATATCACCAAAACATGTATCACATTTCTATTCATCATTCATCGTCTTACTACATTATTGTTGTCGTATCAAGTGTCAACCTGAGGGTTAAGTACATACCTGTCCAAAGTGCCCATTCCATAACACTTACCAATATGTCACTTGCATCTTGAGTATTCTTCCATTTCATTAGAATTTTACCCGTTGAACACATCGGAATATAACTCGGATACATGGAAAGTTTGCACATAAGTGCCACATATGTAGCCAAGCTACCATGTAACCCGCCCATAAGCGAACTCGGACTCAACTCAACGAGCTCGGGCGTTCGCATCCATAAGTGAACTCGGACTCAACTCAACGAGTTCGGATGCCTAGTTACATCTCACGAACTCGGACTCAACTCAACGAGTTCGAACATTCGCATCCATAAGTGAACTCAGACTCAACTCAACGAGTTCGGATGCTTAGTTACATCTCACGAACTCGGACTCAACTCAACGAGTTCGGGCATTCGCATCCATAAGTGAACTCGCACTCAACTCAACGAGTTCGGATGCCCAAATATCCTAATCTATTCCTAAGTTTCAATGGGATTTTCCTCGTTCGTACTCCTTTACCATTCTCCTTGGAATACTAATGACGATACTTCGGTAGTCTTTCACATTTTTCACATAATTCATAAAATTTTTGCATGTTGTCCAACAATGATCACAAAGCATAGAATTGCATGATAACAATCATAATATCATATAAATAGCATTAAATGATTTAAAATAATGGTTATATTACAATATTTACATATGAACTTACCTCGTATGCGAAAATGGTCATTTTTACCATTTTGTCCATAACTTGGTATTTTGCCGATTTTAGCCCGAATTTTGATTTTCCTTGCTCTATCATTTCAAATATAGCCTAATTAGGACTCATATTATTCAAATCAACCCAAAATAATATTTTGGAAAAATTACAATTTTGCCCCTAAACTTTCACATATTTACACTTTTGCCCCAAATCTCGTAAATTAAACTTCATCCTATTATCATATGTTTTATGATATGCTGATCATTTTTCCCTTCTAAAAAAAATCCAATTCTCACTCTAACATGTACTTATGAACATTAGGTATTTTTACCGATTATGTCATTTTAGTCGTTTTTACGTAAAATCACTTAGCAAAAGTTGTTTAACACAATCTCAAGCTTCATATTCTACTATAAAACATCAAAATTCATGCATATCATTCATGGGTAAATTTTTAAATTTAAACCCTAGCTCAAAATATTGGTAGAAACAGGTAAACCGAGCTACGATGATTTCAAAAATGTAAAGAACATTAAAAACGAGCATAGAAATCACTTACAATCAAGGCTTAAAAGTGTTGAAACCCTAGCTATTGTGGAGAGCAAAATTTGGCAGCAACTTATGGAGAATATGATCATTTTTGTGTTATTTTTCCCATTTTATTTCATTTAATATCAAAATGACCAAAATGCTCTTCCTTATTAAACTTTCAAAAATTCCATCCATGTCCAATTTTTGTCCATAAACTTAGAAATTGGTCAAATTTCTATTTAAGACCTCCTAATTAATATTTCAAAGCAATTTCATACTAGAAACTTCTAGAATGCAAACTTTGTAACTTATTCAATTTAGTCCCTAACTTCAAATTAAGCACTTTATGCATATAATTTCTTCATGAAATTTTCACACAATCATGCGATCATATCATAGACCTAAAAATAATCATAAAATAATTATTTATATCTCCGATTTGTGGTCCCAAAGCCACTATTTCGATTAGGCCCTAATTCGGGATATCACATTGCCATGGTCTTGAACATATCACAATTGCATAGCCTCGCTATGGTCTTTCACTTTATTATGATGCCATAGCCCTGCTATGGTCTTACACGTACACACTGACGGTCGCTAAACTAACTAAAAACTCGACTAAGGCAAGTGCACCTATCGAACAGTAGTATAGTTATGGTGAGACCGAAAATATCGTATCCACAAGGACTAAAAGTACTAGTAATTACCATCTTTTTATTATCTAGCCTAAGAATTAAAGGGATGTTTTTTAAACTAAGGCTAATTATCTAATTGACTTAAAAATACGATAGTATGACGGAGACGAAAGTTGAAAAATACTTTTGGAAAACCAATGAAGAAGACAATACCCAAGGAAGAATTCACCTAGACTTCACTTATTAGTTCTGAATTAGACGATTTATTCACTTGACTTAATCCGTAGAAATCCCTGATTTATGTTATTATCTTTCTCGAGACTAAAAACAATTGACTCTAGGTTGATTAAATGAAATATCTTTCTAATTAAAACCCCTATTTCGTATTAACTCGATCTATGGATTCCCTTATTAGATTTGACTCTAATTCGGTAGATTTATGTCTTCCTATCTCTAGGATTGCATGCAACTTCGCTTAATTATGGGGGATCTACTCTTAAACAGGGACTTTTGCTCCACTAAATAAGTACATCAGAACCTGAATTAATATCCTGAAATATTAAAACAATGATTAAAACTCACAATTAAGAATAAGAACAAGTATTTATCATATAATTAAAATAGTAATAAGATCTGTCTTAGGCTTCATCTCCCTTAGGTATTTAGGGAGTTTAGTTCATAACAATGGAGGAAAACATCTCAAAATTAGTAAAATAACAAAACATAAAGAAACCAAAAAACTTCAGTAGAAATTGAATGGAGATCTTCAGTCTTGAAGTAATTCCTGCTTCTGAGTTGATTCCAATGGTTGTCTTCGAGTATTTTCTGCCTTCTGCTCTCTGTGTCCCTTTTGATCCTCTTCTAGGGTTTTATATAAACTTTGGAATGCTTCAAAACCCTAAAAATTAGCCTTTTTCGAGTAGAATTAGACTTGGATTTGACAAAGACACGACCGTGTGCCACACCCGTGTGAAGGTGCTGAAGCTGTGTGTAATTCTGAGTTGGTTTTTAGTTGACACAATCATGACACATGGGCGTGTGACATGCCCGTGTTTAATACACGGCCGTGTGACATGCCCGTGTGTAATACACAGACGTGGGGATTTCCCATGTGGAACTGCCCAGGCCATGTGAAACACTGAATTAGGCCCATTTTGTCCGTTTTTGGCCCGTTTCTTGCTCTTTTTGCTATTCTAAGCTCTCCTGAGTATCAAACATGAAATTAAAGGATTAGGAGCATCAAATTCATTAAATCTTATGATAAACCTTCTAAAAATATACCAAGCATGGGGTAAAAATATGTATATATTATGGTTTATCAAATGTCCTCACACTTAAGCATTTGCTTGCCCTCAAGCAAAATTCTCAACTCATAATTAATTCTTCTTAACTTATAATTATCATCAATAATGTTTCGAAATAATCCACAGATAATCATACATTGAGAATTCAACTAAAGATTCATTTAAATCACTCAAAGTGTTCAAGGTCCAATAACTAAGCACTTAATTGTCAAACATGAAAAATTATTACTATAGGTTTGCATGAAAATCGAATCTCCACCACTATAAATGAGATGATACATAAATCAAAAGGTCTTTAACAGGGTTTTAATGGGGCTTGGTTAAAGTTGTGGATAAAAGCTGAAAAAGACGGTTAGAATCGAGATTAATTTAATAAATTACCCAACTTAAAAGAATAAAGCTAATTACTGAATTACAAACAAGTGCCAGAATTAAAACTTTCTAAAATGAAGTGAGCTTTCCCTCAATATAATAACTTTAACTTATCCAAGCTCTATAAAACAATATGTAACTGAATGAATATAAATATACAGGTTTTTTTTCAAGAATAAGAACAGTATGGAAAGTACATAATAAGAAATAATTCAACAACTGAAACGAACGAATATTGTTAGGTAACTAATCAAATCTTGGTAAAAATAGAGTTAATAAAAAGGGAGAAATTCTTAATGAATAAAAAAGGGTTAAGTTATGGGTTAACATTAAGGGGAAAATCAAGAAAAAATGGTTACGGCTCAAAGGGGTTTACTAAGGGTCAAATATGTGGGTAGGCTTTTTATGGAGTAAGTAGGTTAAATCCTAAGCGCCTTTATCATCTCAGTATATCAAATCAAAGGTGTGGTCTCAACATGCATAATCGAAGCAAGTTCTAGAATAACAAATTAATGTTGACACACTCATAACCAATAAAAATAAGTGAGCAAGAAAGATATATGCTCTAGAAGGCTCAAAATCTCATGAAAATTATGGGGATTTGATGTCAATCCTGTAAATTCAAAACTTCAAGATAATACCTCAATTCCGGGAAACAACCTAGCAACTTTAATTCTCAAAAGTCAACTTGTCATGCTTGATTCTCTAGTGGCTTAAAGTTAGACAATCAATGCATACTTACCTTTGTTTTGGTCCAAAACATATC
Source organism: Gossypium hirsutum (assembly GCF_007990345.1). Lineage (NCBI taxonomy): Eukaryota > Viridiplantae > Streptophyta > Magnoliopsida > Malvales > Malvaceae > Gossypium > Gossypium hirsutum. The sequence continues at coordinate 111,583,890 of NC_053431.1, forward strand.
AGTAAAAATCATAAGTCAATCAAAATTCATTCTAATAGTAATATGAGAAAATTATTTGAGAACAAGATATAATTCATGGATTTTCTGATAATCATAATATCATAATCTCCCCACACTTAAGATGTACATTGTCCTTAATTTACAAATATAGATAATAACAATAGAAGCATAATATCATAATAGAGGGGAAGAAACGAAACTGCCCTGAATTTGAATGTATTCCTTGGAATAGTGGAAGCGGATTTGTAGACATTGTGAATGAGATACATGTGGAACTAGGCAGAGGTGAAGGTGGTGGTAGAGGTTGGGTTCCACAATCACAGTGCCAAGCGAAGAGGTTATCGTGGTGGTCGGTGTCATGGTGGCTATAGTCGTGGTCTAGCAGGACATGGCAGTCGTGGATTCTCTTTCCCCATAGGATTGTTTGTATATTCCTGAGTAGCACCAATCGATTGATCCTTTTGAAACTGGATAGCACCAGTAATATTTTAAGGAGTTATATTGATGGGGTTGTTATGGTTACTCATAGAAAAACAACCATAAGATTAAGATATTTAAAATATACTAATCAAAGTCTTTTTAGAACATAAAAAGTGGAAATAGAAATAAAAATAAAAGGAAAAATAAAAGAAAAAGGAAAAAAACAGCTAAAGTGAAAATAAATGGACTCAAAAATCCTCATCGACAGTTGGATCGTGAGGTGGCGGTGCTGGAGGCGAAATGTGAAAATGCTGGCAAATCTGCTGCAGAGTCGCCTCTACGCTGTCGAATCGCTGAGTGCAATATTGCTCAAATTGACCCAGGTGGTTAGAAATTTCTGTCAATAAAGCAGCTGCATGAATTGGTAGGTAACTTGGCAGTGGCAGAGAAGGTGGGTCCTCATGGAATGAAGGGATATCGTTAGGAATATCCTCAGGGTCATCCTCATCGGTGGCTTATGCTAGTCGGTATTGAGGAGGATCGAACCCATGACGATACTCTATCATCCTCATGTGGAGCATACTCGAGATGCCCTGTGGGGACATCTGGCCCATGAGTATGAGTGATAAGGACTGTTCTAATGTGTTCAGGAGCCTAAATTGTCGAGCTAGTCGAGTCATATAAGGGCCGATGTTGATGACTCCCTTTCAGAGTCGTTCTGTCTGATGGCGAAAGGTAAGGGCGATGAAGTATGCGAGATTGAAAATATGCCCTTGTCTCATGCTCCATAGAAAGTATGCGTCGTGAGTGTTAACAACGTCGGTGCTCTCTCGTCGCCCTATTAAGGTGTAAGCTAAAAGGGCGTGGAGGTACCGCAATAGATGCCAGTAGCAGGCATGAGGGCTGCCCAACAAGAGGAAGGTGTGTAATAGATGTGACAGTGGAGATGGGGAAAATTGTCGGCCTCCATGAATTCTTCTGTATAAAGTCCCAAGGCAACTCCGAATTCTGGGACACTCAGTTGCTGCACAAGACCCCCAAGATGGAATTGGACTGTGCCTGGGTTGTCATACTCTGCCATAACTGTTTGTAGCTGAAAGGTCGAGCAAAGTTCTAAAGTCAGCTATAGGTATGTTGGGTTAATAATGTTGAAGAATCAGTCCCAAGGATCAGTAGCGAGAAGGGCCCAAACTGAGTCAGCCAAGTGGACTTGCTCTAATACAGCCCAATCAATGCATCAGCCAACACCAAGGGGTCAGACACGTAGAATCTGCAACAATTCCTCCTTGGGCCCTAGTGGAAATTGAAGGAATGGATGGCGTTTCTCAGTGGTGGCACCGGAGCATGTCGGTTTTGGGCCTTTCCGCTTTTTAGAAGTGGGGCCTGCGGACTTTTTCCCGCAAGTATTTGTCATAGTGTCCTGCGAAAGCAAACACAGAATTCAATTTGGACAAATCAACATAATAGGCAAACTAGTAAGCATCCAAATTCAACTTTAATCAAGCTGACGAAATAAGTAGACTCTTCATACCTAGTAGAAAACTAACTAAATGATTACTGAATATATATAAATATAAATGAGCCAGCAAAATATGTATTAAATCAACAAAACAAATGACCCTGAAATATAAATGCAGAATATTGCAAACATTTAAAACTAACTTAGGCAGAAAATTATCAATAAGAACCAACAATATCAGTGAAGCAATAACAATGTATAGAATTAATAGGATAAACAGGAATAAAGTAATAGGAGTAATAATACTAAAAATAATAATAGTAAGGAAACAACTAAAATAACGTAAAGCACTTAGAGGTGCAAAAGAGGAAACTGATAGTGGTGGTCGGTGGTGGTCGTGACGATGTACGGTGATTGAACGGTCGGTGTTACCAGTTGAAGGTATGGGTGGTTGTGTGAGTAGAATGGGGGAATGAGGAAGGAAAGGAGAGGTTTTGTGGCTATGGGGGGTGAACAAAGAGGGAGGAGGGAGAAGGGAGAAGGGACAAGTGTAAGAAGGAAAGGATAGTGGAAAAGATTCGTCGCCGGCGACTCATCAGAGAATGGTGGCTGGAGTTGGAAGGATGAATAGTGAAAAGTGCGGTGGGGTGAGTGAATAGTGGAGTTTTAAATAGGAATAGGGGAAATTAGGGTTAGGGATTTGATTTAAAAGGGGGACACGGTCGTGGAGGCCCTATTTTGGACCACACGGCCATGTCCCACACCCGTGTGTCACGTTCCCAGCCCGTGTTTTTTGTGAAATTGTAAGTCAATATCGTCCACGGCCTGTGGCCACGCCTATGCACAAGGCCTAGTCGTATGACCCTGTGCTCATTTGTTCGTTTCTCCTATGCCCGTGTTAGGTTCACCACGCCCGTGTCTTGATTTGTACTTATGGTCTGATGTTTGAAGTCAGTGTCACACACGGCCTGTGGACACGCCCGTGTGTCTAGGCCATGTGGTGCGCACGGTGGCGTCACACAGTCATGTGCTGATTCGTTTGCCTCTTCCATGCCCGTGTAAGTGTCAACACACCCGTGTTATGTAATCAAGATTGCCTACGGCTTTTGGGCACGGCCGTGGCATAATCCCGTGTTGCATTCTGACTTGTTGAAAGCTTCAGTGTTTGTGTAGGTTACCACACGGCCTTAGGCACACCCGTGTTCATGACCGTGTGCCTTACACTGTCGCCTCGCACAGACGTGGTGATTTAATGTATGTCGTACCTCGGCTGATTTTTAGGGAATTTAAAGTGCAGTTTCAACACAGTCAGGGCCACGCCCGTGTCCCTTAGCCGTATGATGTACACAGCCGTATGGTACGGGCGTGGCTTTTTGTCGTAGCCCCTGTGTCATCCTGTCTTTGGAAAAATGTTTGTCTTATTTTAACACGGCCATGGACACGCCCGTGTCTCTAATCTGTGGTGAGCACGCAGCCTAGGACACGCCCGTATGTCCGGCCGTGTGTGTCAAAATACCTACAGTTAGATTATAAATAAAAAAATGAAAGAAAATATAAAGTAATTTAGTGGGGTTAGTGCTGAGGTTGCCTCTTGAGAAGCACTTATTTAGAGTCTAGGCTCGACTTTTACCTTGTGGGCTGATTTAGATAGGTTCGTGGAGCCGTAGCTCCTCTCCTTTATCTTTAAAATCCTTACCGTTATAAATTTTGAGACGATGTCTGTTTACCTTGAAAGTGTCATGGGTTGGATGGCTTACCTCTACTGTGCCATATGGAAAAACGATTTGGACTATGAATGGACTTGACCATCGTGATTTTAACTTCCCAGGAAACAATTTGAGCCTTGAGTTGTATAGTAGGACAAGATCTCCAACTTCAAATTGCTTGTGTTGCCTTAAACGAGCATCATAGCGGCACTTCGTGGCTTCCTTGTATAATAATGAGTTCTCATATTCATTAGCTCGCCATTCATCTAACTCATTCAGCTGCATCAATCTCTTCTCACCTGCGAGTTTGGGATCAAAGTTTAGGAATTTTATAGCCCAAAATGCTTTATGTTCTAGTTCAAATGGTAAATGACAACTTTTCCCATAAACAAATTTGTAAGGAAATGTTCCTATGGGGGTCTTATAAGCAGTTCTATAGGCCAATAAAGCATCGTCTAATTTTACTACCCAATCCTTCCTATTTGACTGTACAGTCTTTTCTAGGATACGTTTAAGATCTCTGTTTGTGATTTCGACTTGTCCACTAGTTTGAGGATGGTAGGGGGTAGTTGTTCTGTGGTAAACTCCATATTTCTTAAGGGTTTTATCAAATTGAGCATTACAGATATGAGTGCCCCTATCACTGATAATTGCTCTAGGTGTTCCAAATCGAGAGAAGAGTTTCTTAAGGAACCTCACCACCACTCTAGCATCATTAGTAGGTAAAGCTTGGGCTTCTACCCATTTGGACATATAATCAACGGCTACTAAGATGTATTTATTCTCAAATGAGCTAGGGAATGAACCCATAAATCAATACCCCATACATTAAATATTTCACATGAAAGCATATATGTTTAGGGCATTTTATCTCGTTTAGAAATATTACCTGTTCTCTGGCATTTGTCACAAAAAGTAACATGCCTGTTGGCGTCTTTGAATAGTGTAGGCCAATAAAAACCTGATTTGAGTGTTTTATGTACGGTCTTAGTCCCACTGTAATGTCCTCCAATCAGTCCTGAGTGGCAATGTTCCAAGATCTTAATTGCTTCTGACTTTGACAAACCATAATATATACATATTTTTACCACATGCTTGGCATATTTATGGATGATTTTTCCTTGGTTTCATTGAATTTGATGTTTCTAACCCTTTGATTTCATGTTTTATACTCAGCAAAGCCTAGGATAGTAAAAAAAGTGAGAAACGGGCCAAAACGGACAAATTGGGCCTAAATCAATGTTTCACACGGCCTAGACACTTTCACACCGGTGATCCACACGCCCGTGTATGACACACGGGTAGACCACACGCCCGTGTGTCATGGCCGTGTCAACATTAATCGAAGTCAGGATTACACACGGTCGTGTCCCTGTCAAGCCTAAGTCTAGTTCTACTCGGAAAAGGCTAATTTTGGGCTATTTTGGGCATTTGAAAGCCTATATAAACACCCTAGAAGAGGATTAAGGGGAAGACGGAGAGTAGAAGGCAAGGAAGTACTCAAGAACAGCCATTGGAATCACCTCGGAGGCATGATCTACATCAAAACTGAAGATTTTCATCCAATTTCCTAGAAGTTCTTTAGGTTTCTTTATGTTTTGTTGTTTTCCATAATTTGAGATGTTTTCCATTATTATCATGAAGTAAACTCCCTAAATACCTAAGGGAGATGAAATCTAAGACGAATCTTATTACTTTTTGATTTATATGATAAATATTTGTTCTTATTCTTAATTGTGAGTTTTAATCCTTGCTTTAATATTCCAGGATAGTAATTCAGGTTTTTGATGTGCTTATTCAGTGGAGAAAAAGTCCCTGTTTAAGAGTAGATCATTCATAATTAAGCGGAGTGGCATGCAATCCTAGAGATAGGACGACATAAATTTGTCGGATTAGAGTCAAATCTAATAAGGGAATCCATAAATCGAGTTAATGGGTCTATAGGGTTTTAATTAGAAAGAGATTTCAATTAATCAACCTAGAGTCAGTTGTTTTTAGTCTCGAAAGGGATATTAACATAAAGCAGGGATTTCTACGGAATAAGTCAAGTGAATAAATCGTCTAATTCAAAGGTAATAAGTGAAGTCTAGGTGGATTCTTTCATGGGTATTGTCCTCTCAATCGGTTTTTCAAAAGTATTTTCCAACCTTAATCTCTGTCGTAATCTTAGCTAATTAGATAATTAGTTTTAGGTAAACATTCTCTTAATTTTTAGGCTACATAATAAAAAGATAGTAATTACTAGTACTTTTAGTCCTCGTAGATACGATATTTCCGGTCTCACCATAACTATACTACTGTTCGATAGGTGCGCTTGCCTTAAGTCGAATTTTTAGTTAGTTTAGTGATCATCAAGTTTTTGGCGCCATTGTCGTGGACTAAGATATTGGGAACGCTTAATTTTTATTACTTTAGCCATTTTTTATTTTTATTGCAATTTAATTTTGTTTTTATTTACTAAATTTTATTTTCTTTATTTCCGCCATGTTTTTACAGTTTATGACTAGAAAAAACCCGTCAGGACCTCTACTTTTTGATGGTGAGATAGAGAGCACAGCTCGTAGAAATCAAAGAGAAATAAGACGAAGCCTACAATACATTGTGGAAGGGAAAGAGGACGATATTCACACAACAACCGATGAGATGGCTGAAAATCAGAATAATCCGCTACCTCCTATGGTTGCTACAAATCCAGTAAATCAGAATCCTGCTCCTCGTACTATGTATGATTATGCTAAACCTACTTTAACAGGAACTGAATCGAGTATAGTTAGGCCTGTTATTGCTGCAAATAATTTTAAACTGAAACCTAACACAATTCAGATGATACAGCAGTTTGTTCAGTTTGATAGTTTGCAGGACGATGATCCAAACAATCATTTAGCAAACTTTCTGGAATTCTGCGACACTTTTAATATCAATGGCGTTTCTGAAGATTCCATTCGCCTTCGGTTGCTTCCATTCTCATTGAGGAACAAAGCTAAACAGTGGTTAAACTCATTACCACGAGGGTCAATCACAACTTGGGAACAAATGACCGAAAAATTTTTGCTTAAATATTTTCCGCCAGCTAAAATGGCTAAACTAAGGAATGATATTTCTTCTTTTGTGCAAATGGATTTAGAAACACTTTATGATGCATGGGAGAGATACAATGATCTATTGAGAGGTTGACCTCACCATGGATTACCCCTTTGGCTACAAGTTCAAACTTTCCACAATAGGTTAAATCCCTCGACTAGAAAAATGATCGACGCAGCTGCTGGTGGAACTATCAATAACAAAACACCTAAAAAGGCTTATGAGTTCATAGAAGAGATGTCACTGAATAATTATCAGTGGCAAGTCATGAGGACAAAGCTGACTAAAGCAGCCGACGTTTTTAACATCGATTCGGTTACTATGCTCTCTAATCAGGTAGAACTTTTGAATAGAAAAATTAATGGTTTACTTGGCTCTTCACAGGTTCATCTAGTAATGCAGTACGATGCAAGTGGATGTGGAACGAACAATTTAGAATATCCATCCTACGACCCTAACATGGAGAATGAGTAAATAAACTATATGGGTAATAATCCTCGACCCCAAAATAATCCTTATAGTAACACTTATAATGCAGGCTGGAGGAACCACCAAAATTTCTCATGGGGAGGCCAAGGAAATAAAAGACCACCACCCCTTCCACGCTTCCAACAATATCAGCTAGAGAAAAAGCTGAACCTTGAGGAGATGATGACAAAATTTATCTCAATAGCGGAGACTCGTTTTCAGAATACTGAAACTACACTTAAAAATCAGCAAGCATCAATTCAAGGGCTCGAGAATCAAATAGGACGGCTGGCTAAGATGATTTCAGAGAGACCACCAGAGAGCCTACCTAGCAATACCGAACCCAATCCAAAAGAGCATATGAAGGCAGTTACATTAAGGAGTGGGGAGGTGTTAGCTGAATCTGAAAAGAAGCTGCAACCAGAACCTGACAGAAAAGAAGGTGAGGAGGAAAAACCCGAAGACAATGAAAAATCGGTGTTGAGGGAATATAAACCACCAGTCCCATACCCAACGAAGTTGAAGAAAGACTGCATGATGCACAATTTGATAAATTTCTCGAACTTTTTAAACAAGTACATATTAATTTACCTTTTGTTGAAGCTATCTCGCAGATGTCTACATATGCAAAATTTTGAAGGAGCTTCTAACAAATAAAAGAAAGTTTGAAGATTTGTCTACAGTGAAACTCAATGAGGAATACTCTTCTATACTCCAAAATAAACTGCCAACCAACTGAAAGATCTAGGAAGTTTTACTATTCCCTACTTAATTGGTAGTTTGAATGTTGAGGCGCTAGCATTAATTTGATGCCATATAAAATGTTCAAACAACTTGGTCTTAGGGAACCCAAACCCGCTAAGATGAGTATTCAACTAGCCGATAGATCTATTAAATATCCTAGGGGTCTTATAGAGGACGTACTTGTAAAAGTAGATAAATTTATATTCCCTATTGATTTTGTTGTGCTTGACATGGATGAGGATGTTGAGGTGCCTTTAATTTTAGGTCATCCATTTTTAGCCACCGTTAGGGCTGTTATTGATGTAGGTGATAGTAAACTTGTGCTTAGAGTAAGTGATGAAGAGATTATTTTTAAAATTTATGATGCTATGAGATTTTCTAGGGAACAGGATGACTCATGTTATTTTATTGACTCTATTGATCATGCTACTCAAGACTCTTTACAGGAAATCATACATAAAGACACGTTGGAACTGTGTCTTGCCCAATGAGAGGAGGTAAATGATGATGATTCTGAGATAGGTAAGATAAAAGATAAACTAAATTCCAATGAACCTTCATTGAGACAGAAGAGCTACGAGGGTATTGAGGTAAATAATGAATTAAAATTAAAACCCTCTGTTGAAGAACCGCCTAAATTAGAATTAAAACAATTACCAGATCACTTAGAATATGCGTTTCGTGGAGATAATTCCACATTACTAGTAATTATTTCTTTAGATTTACAGCCAACTGAAAAAGACGAGTTACTCAAAGTTTTAAAGGAGTATAAAAAAGCCATAGCCTGGAAGATTTCTGACATAAGAGGGATTAGCCCATCTTTTTGCACACAAAATTTTAATGGAAGATGAATTCAAACCCTATGTGCAAGAGCAAAGATGGTTGAATCCTAACATAAAAGACGTTGTAAAAGCTAAGGCAATTAAACTTCTAGATGCTAGAATTATTTATCCTATCTCTGACAGCTCCTAGGTGAGTCCTGTGCAGGTTGTTCCTAAGAAAGGAGGCATGACTGTCGTGGCCAATGAGAAGAACGAATTAATTCCAAAATGAACAGTCACGGAATGGAGAGTCTGCATTGACTATAGGAAATTAAACGATGCCACAAGAAAAGATCACTTTCCCCTACCATTCACTAATCAGATGTTGGAAAGATTATTCAGACATATGTATTATTGCTTCCTAGATGGACTCTTTAGTTATTTCCAAATCCCGATAGCTCTTGAGGATAGAGAAAATGACATTTACATATCCGTACAGTACGTTTACTTATCGACGAATGCCTTTTGGATTATGTAATTCTCCTGCTACTTTTTCAGCGATGCATGCTGGCTATTTTTGATGAACTCGTGGAAGACATTATGGAGGTATTCATGGATGACTTCTCGGTATTCGGTAACTCTTTCCATCTCTACCTTAAAAGTTTTAAACGAGTTTTGATTAGATGTGAGGAAACAAATCTTGTACTGAATTGGGAAAAATGTCACTTCATGGTTCGTGAAGGGATTGTGTTAGGCCATAAAATTTTTAGCAAGGGAATTGAAGTTGATAAAGCAAAGGTTAAAACTATTGAGAAACTACGTCCCCCTAATTCAGTTAAGGATATTCGTAGTTTTTTAGGTCATGTTGGATTTTATAGACAATTTATTAAAGACTTTTCTAAAATAGTCAAGCCTTTAACGAATTTGCTAGAGAAAGATGTACCCTTCAATTTCAGTCAGGATTGTTTAGAAACGTTCAATACTCTTAAGGATAAATTAATTAACGCTCCAATTGTAGTTACACCTGATTGGAATTTACCTTTTGAACTAATGTGTGATGCGAGTGATTTTCCAGTAGGAGCAGTTCTTGGACAGCGGAAAGAAAAGCGCTTTCAACCGATTTATTATGCTAGCAAAACATTGACAGCTGCACAACAAAAATTAAACGATGACCGAGAAAGAATTATTGGCTGTGGTTTTCGTATTCGATAAATTAGACCATATTTAATATTATCTAAAGTTGTCGTTTACACTGACCACTTAACTCTTCGATACCTCCTTACTAAAATAGATGCAAAACCTCGACTAATAAGATGGATTTTATTGTTGCAGGAATTCAATTTAGAAATTTAAGATAAGAAAGGAGCAGAAAATCTTGCAACAGATCATCTATCCAGATTAGAAAACCCACATCTCAATGAACTGAACAAACATGAGATAAATGACTCATTCCCTGAAGAACAACTTTTTGCTATCTCTGACTCTGAGGAACCTTGGTTTGCAGACATTGCGAATTATTTAGCCGCTAACATTATACCAAAAAGGTTGACGCATCAGCAAAAGAAGCAATTCTTTACTAATGTGAAAAACTATTTTTGGAAAGAACCTTTTTCTTTTTCGTATATGTGCAGATCAAGTAATTCGAAGATGCGTTCCAGAGACAGAAGCGATTAATATTTTGGAGCATTGCCACTCAGGACTGACTGGGGGACATTACAATGGAATTAGGACCGCCTATTAAACACTCGAATCAGGTTTTTACTGGCCCACTCTATTCAAAGACTCCAACAGGTATGTTGTTACTTGTGATAAATGCCAATGAACAGGTAATATCTTTAAACGTGACGAAATGTCCCAAACGTACATACTCTCATGTGAAATCTTTGATGTATGAGGTATTAATTTCATGGGTCCATTCCCTAGCTCATTTGGGAATAAATACATATTAGTAGCCGTTGATTATATGTCTAAATGGGTGGATGCCCAAGCTTTACCTACTAATGATGCTAGAGTAGTGGTGAAGTTCCTTAAGAAACTTTTCTCTCGATTTGGAACACCTAGAGTAATCATTAGTGATAGGGGCACTCATTTTTGTAATACTCAATTTGATAAAACCCTTAAGAAATATAGAGTTTGCCACAGAACAGCTACCCCTTACCATCCTCAAACTAGTGGATAAGTCAAAGTCGCAAACCAAGAACTTAAATGCATTCTAGAAAAGACTGTAGAGGCAAATAGGAAGGAGTGGGCAAAGAAATTAGATGATGCTTTATGGGCCTATAGAACTACTTTTAAGACCCTCATAGGAACATCCCTTTACAGACTTGTTTATGGGAAGAGTTGTCATTTACCGTTTGAACTAGAACATAAAGCATTTTGGGCTATAAAGTTCCTAAACTTTGATCCTAAACTCGCAGGTGAAAAGAGATTGACGCAGCTAAACGAGCTAGATAAATGGCTAGCTAATGCCTATGAGAACTAATGATTATACAAGGAAGCAACGAAGCGCCGCCATAATGCTCATTTAAAGCAACACAAGCAATTTGAAGTTGGAGATCTTGTCCTGTTATACAACTCAAGACTCAAATTATTTCTTGGGAAGCTTAAATCATGATGTTCAGGTCTCTACGTAGCCCAAACCATTTTTCTATACGGTACAGTTGAGGTAAGTCATCCAACTCAAGGCACTTTCAAGGTAAATGGACATCGGCTTAAACTTTATAACGTCAAAGACAAGGGAAAGGAGCTACGGCTCCGCGAACCTGAATAAACATACATACTAGGTACAGTCGAGCTTAGAATCTAAATAAGTGCTTCTTGGGAGGCAACCTGAGCACTAACCCCACTAGATAACTTAGTTTGTCTTTCCGTTTTGTTTTATAATTTGAATGTATGTATTTTCAGCACACACGGCCCAGCACACGGGTGTGCTTTCGGCTGTGGGATCCCCACGGGTAGTAGACATGGGCGTGGCCCTAGCCGTGCTAAAACAGGACAAACATTTTTCCAAGACAGGATGACACACGGGCTATGATAAATAGCCACGACCGTGTGTACGACACGGTTAAGGGACATAGGCGTGTCCTAAACCGTGGTAAAACTGTACCTTAATTTCTAAAAAGATCGGCAGAGACACGGCCTACGATAAATTACCACGGCCGTGTGAGGGGACCGTGGGAGTCACCCGACTTGTCACACGAGCATGCTTGGGGCCATGTGAGAACTTGTCTAAAAAACTGAAATGATAAACAGAGTCAGAATAGACCACAGGTGTAGGCCACGGCCGTGCTTAAAGACCGTGCGCAAACCTGATTAATTGACACAGGCGTGTGAGGTTGAACACAAGTGTGGGAGAAATGAAAGGGAGCACTACATGGTCGTACGGTGTGGCCGTGTGAGTCACAGGGCCTAGACACACGGGCGTGTCCAAAAGTCGTGTGCGATACTAACTTAAACATCAACCCATAAGCATAAGCCATGAGCACGGGCGTAGAGAACCTAACACAGGCGTGAGAGAAACGGCCGAAAGTATACACGGTCGTGCGACGCAGACGTGTACACCCCACAGCTTGGGAACACGAGCATGTCAAAAGGCCCATGTGCGAACCTAACTATAATTCCAAGACAAACACGGGTTAGGAGCATACCACACAGGCGTGGCCCACAAAAAGTGTGGCCCAAAACGAGGCTTAAACGACCGTGGCCCCTAATTTAATCCCCCTAACCCTAATTTCTCCCTTGACCCTTCACTATTCATCATCTTCTTCAACAAACCCCCTTCTCCTTCTCCCTTTTTCCTTCTCTTCTCCCTTACCCCTTCCACATCTCATCACGCACCACCCCGCGTGCACATCGAGCACCACCAAGCACCACTGCGTTTGTCCATCCTTTTCTCTCCATTATCTTTATTTTTTTTACTATCTCTATTTTATTTCTTATTTCATTTAACTATTTTTGGTTATTTTTTACACTACTAATGATATTCATACTTGTGATTATTATATTTGTTTAGTGATTTTCCATTTTACTACTAATAGTGATTGACCTATGCATAATACTACATTCACTCATTCTTGGTCTTTTGTGTTTCATGGATTTCATTTCTTCCTGCTCTAACACATCATATTTCGTATTATCATTGATAAATAGTAATTTATACATATTTTTATCCCACACTTAGCATATTTATGGATGATTTCTCCTTAGAATTGGTGAATTCGATGCTCCTAATTCTTTAATTTCATATTTTATACTTAGGTGAGCACAGGAGAGTAAAAGGAACGACAAACAGGCCGAAAATGGAGAAAATAGACCAACATAGGAAATCAAAACGGCCTGGACTTCCTCACACGGGTAAGCCACACAGCCGTGTTCATTTGGCAGAATCGAAGCACGACTTACACGGGTAGACTACACGCCGGTGCCTATGTAATAGCCTTGAACTCAGATTGAAGAAATCGCACACGGGCGTGTCCCTGTCGAGCCCAAGTCTAGTTCTATTTGGAAAAGGTCACTCTTGAAGGCTTTTAGGCTTTTTAAGCCTATTTAAACACTTGAGGAGGCATTTAGAAGAGACACACGGAGTAGAAGACAAGGAATTACTCAAGGAAAGCCGATTGATCCATCTCAGAAGCTGGATTCATCGTCAAGACTGAAGATCTCCCTTCAATTTCCTTCAGGAGTTTTGGGTTTTCTTTATGTTTTGTTATCTTTATTCTTTTGAAATGTTTTCTTTCATAATTATGAACTAAACCCCCTAAATACCTAAAGGGAATGAAACTTAAGACGGATCTTGTTATTATTATCTGAATTGTATGATAAATATTTGATTTGTTCTTAATTATGTGTTCTTAATTCTTGTTTTAATATTCCAGGATATTGATTCAAGTTAATGTGCTTATTTAGAGGAGTAAAAGTCCCTGTCTAAGAGTAAATTTGTCGTAATTAAGCGGAGTTGATTGCACGCCTAGAGATAGGGTGACAAGATTTTGCCGGATTAGGGTGAAACCTAATAAATGAGTCCATAGATCGAGTTAATGCAACACTAGGGTGTTAACTAGAAAGAAAATTCAATTAATCAACCTAGGGTTAGACGTTATTAGGCTCGAGAGAGATAATAATATAACTTAGGGATTTCTACGGATCAAGTCAAATGAATAAATCGTCTGATTCAGAATCAAATAACAAGTAAAGTCTAGGTGGATTTTTCCTTGGGTATTGCCTTAATCAATTGAGTTTTCCCAAAAGTTTTTCCCCAATTTTCTCTCTGTGCACCCTTAGTTTAGTTAATTAGTTTAGATAAACAAATCCCTTAATTTTTTAGGCTAGGTAATAAAAAGAAAGTAATTACTAGTACTCTTGGTTCCTTTGGGTTCGACAATCTAGTCTTGCTAAAGCTATACTACTGTTCGATAGGTACACTTGCCTTCATCGTGATAATAGTTAGTTTCAAGAACGATTAATTATAAATTTTTAAAACCTATAGTGAATATCAAGTATCAAGTTTTTGGCGCCGTTGCCGGGGAACTTAAGATATTAGGAACACTCAATTTTTATTACTTTAGCCATTTTACTTTTATTGCAATTTATTTTTTTTAGTTTAATTCCACTTTTCTAACTTTTCTTTTATTTTCTGACAGGGTTTTCTAGTTTATTACCAGAAGAAACCCGTCAAGACCATTACTTTTTGATAGTGAGATCGATCACATAGCTCGTAGAAACCGAAGAAAAATAAGGCGAAGCTTAAGATACACAGAGGAAGAGCAAAAAGACAATATCTAAACCACAACTGAGAAGATGGTTGAAAATCAAGAAAATCCGCTACCTCCTGCGATTTCTGCTGATCCAGTAAATCAAAATCCTGCTCCGCGCACTATGTATGATTATGCTAAATCGAATTTAACAGGAACTGAGTCAAGTATAGTTAGGCCTGCTATTGCTACAAATAATTTTGAATAGAAACCTAACACGATTCAAATGATACAGTAATTTGTTCAGTTTGATGGTTTGCAGGATGAGGATCCAAACAATCACTTGGTGAATTTTCTGGATTTTGTGACACATTTAAAATCAATGGCATTTCTGAAGACGCCATATGCCTTTGGTTGTTTCCTTTTTTACTGAGGAAAAAAGATAAACAATGGTTGAACTCGTTACCACGAGGGTAAATCACTATTTAGGAACAAATGACCGAGAAGTTTTTACTAAAATATTTTTCCCAGGCTAAAACAGCTAAATTAAGGAATAATATCTCTTCTTTTGTGCAGATGGATTTAGAAACACTCTACGATGCATGGGAGAGATACAAGGATTTGTTGAGAAGGCGCCCTAACCATGGGCTACCACTTTGGCTGCAGGTTCAAACTTTTCACAATGGCCTGAATCCTTCGACTAGACAGATGGTTAACACAACTGCTGGTGGGACTATTAATAACAAAACACCTAAAGTGGCTTACAAATTTATTAAAGAGATGTCACTGAACAACTATCAGTTGCAAGTCATGAGAACAAAGCCGACGAAAGCGGCCAATGTTTTCAACTTCGATGTGGTTACTATGCTATCTAACCAGGTAGAACTCTTAAATAAAAAGATTGACGGATTGTGTGCTTCTCCTTAAGTACATCCAATAATGCAATGCAATACAAATAAAGTTGGAACGAGCAATTCAGAATACCTATCTTATGGTCTCAACATGGAATACGAGTAACTAAATTTTATGGGTAATAATCTTTGACCTCAAAATAATCCCTATAATAACACTTACAATGTAGGTTGAAGGAACCACCCAAAATTCTCATGGAGAAGCCAAGGAAATCAAAGACCTCAACACCCTCCAAGCTTCCAACAACAACTTTACCAGCAAGAGAAAAAGCTAAACCTTGAAGAGATGATGACAAAATTTATTTCAGTTGCAGAAACTAGTTTTCAAAACACTAAACTGCACTTAAAAATTAGCAAGCGCCGATCCAAGGACTCGAGAATCAAATTGGGCAGCTGGCTAAGATGATTTCAGAAAGACCACCAAGAGGTTTACCTAGTAACACCGAACCCAATCCAAAAGAGCATGTGAAAGCAGTTACACCAAGGAGTGGGAAAGTGTTAGCTGAATCCGAAAAGAAGCCACCACAAGAAGCTGAAAGAGACAAAGGAGAGAAAGAAAAACCTGAAAACAATGACAATCCAATGTCAAAGAAATATAAACCACCAATCCCATATCCAGCAAAGTTGAAAAAAGACCGCATGAATGCACAATTCAGTAAATTTCTTGAACTTTTTGAACAACTGCATATTAACTTACCTTTTGTTGAAGCTATATCGCAAATACCTACATATTCAAAATTCTTAAAGGAGCTTCTAACAAACAAAAGGAAGTTTGAAGACTTATCTACAGTGTAACTTAATGAGGAGTGCTCGGCCATACTCTAAAATAAACTTCCAACTAAATTGAAAGACCCAGGAAGTTTTACTATTCCCTGCTTAATTGGTAGTTTGAATGTTGATAAGGCACTAGCTAATTTAGGTGCTAGCATTAATTTGATACCATATAAAATGTTTAAACAACTTGGTCTTGGGGAATCTAAACCCACTAGGATGAGTATTCAATTAGCTGATAGATCTATTAAATATCCTAGGGGAATTATAGAGGATGTACTTGTAAAAGTAGATAAATTTATATTCCCTGTTGATTTCGTTGTGCTTGACATGGATGAGGATGTTGAAGTGCCTTTAATCTTAGGTCATCCATTTTTAGCCACTGCCAGGGCTGTTATTAATGTGGGTGATGGTAAATTGGTACTCAGAATAGGTGACAAAGAGATTATCTTTAAAATTTATGATGCCATGAGATTTTCTAGGGAATAGGATGACTCATGTTATTTTATTGACTCTATTGATCATGCTGCTCAAAATACTTTTTAGGAAATCATACATAAGGACACGTTGGAACTGTGTCTTGCCCAAAGAGAGGAGGGGGTGATAATTCTGAGATAGAAACTAAACTGAACCCCAATGAACCCTCCCCAAGACCAGCAGAATATGAGGGTATTAAGGTAAACAATGAACTTAAGCAAAAACCCTCTATTGAAGAACCTCCCAAACTGGAACTTAAACAATTGCCGAATCACTTGGAATATACATTCCTTGGAAATAACTCTACATTACAGGTAATTATTGCATTTAATTTGCAACCCAAAGAGAAAGACGAATTACTCCAAGTCTTAAGAGAGCATAAAAGGGTCATAGCTTGGAAAAATTTTGACATTAAAAGGATCAGTCCTTCTTTTTGCTCCCACAAAATTTTAATGGAAGACGAATATAAGCCATGCGTGCAAACCCAAAGACGACTGAACCCCAACATGAAAGAAGTTGTTAAAGCTGAGGTAATTAAGCTCCTAGATGCTGGAATTATTTATCCTATTCTGACAGTTCTTTGGTAAGTCCAGTGCAAGTTGTTCTTAAAAAAGGAGGCATGACTGTTGTAACCAATGAGAAGAATGAATTAATCCCAACAAGGACAGTCACAGGTTGGAGAGTTTGCATTGATTATAAGAAGCTAAATGATGCCACGAGAAAAGATCACTTCCCTCTTCCATTCATTGACCAAATATTGGAAAAATTGTTAGGACACATGTACTACTATTTTTTAGACGGACTCTCTAGCTGTTTTCAAATCCCAATAGCTCCTGAAGATCTAGAAAAGACGACATTTACATGTCCATACGGTACGTTTACTTATCATAGAATGCCTTTTGGATTATGTAATGCTCCCGCTACTTTTCAGCGTTGCATGATGGCCATTTTTTACAAACTCGTAGAAGATATCATGGAGGTATTTATGGATGATTTCTCAGTTTTCGGTAATTCTTTCCATCTTTGCCTTAAAAATTTAAAACGAGTCTTAATAAGATGTGAAGAAACAAATCTTATACTTAACTGGGAAAAATGTCATTTTATGGTTCAAGAAGGTATTGTGTTAGAACATAAAATTTCTAGTAAAGGGATTAAGGTTGATAAATCTAAAATTGAAGCCATTGAGAAACTACATCCTCCTAATTCAGTTAAGGCTATTAGAAGCTTTTTGGGATATGCTGGGTTTTATAGAAGATTCATTAAAGACTTTTCTAAAATAGCTAAGCCTTTGACTAAATTCCTAGAAAAAGATGTGTCTTTTAATTTCGATCAGGAATGTTTAGAAGCATTTAATACTTTAAAGGATAAATTGACTAAAGCTCTAATTATAATTGCACCTGATTGGAATTCACCTTTTGAACTAATGTACGATGCAAGTAGGTGCAGTTTTGGGACAGCAAAGAGATAAGCATTTTCAACCTATCAATTATGCTAGCAAAACTTTGACAGCCGCACAGGAAAACTACACCATCACGGAGAAAGAGCTGCTAGCTATGATTTTTGCATTCGATAAATTTAGGCCATATCTAATATTGTCTAAAGTTGTCGTTTATACTGACCATTCTACTCTTCGCTACCTTTTAACTAAGACTGATGCAAAACCTCGACTCATCCGATGGATTTTGTTATTGCAAGAATTCGACTTGGATATTAAGGATAAGAAAGGAGTAGAAAACCCGGCAGTTGATCATCTTTCCAGGCTTGAAATTTCAAGTACCAAAAAGCTAGACGAAGTTGAAATAAATGATTCATTCCCTGAAGAACAATTTTTTACTATATCTGATTCTGAGGTACCTTGGTTTGCTGACATTGCAAATTTTTTAGTCGCTAACATTATCCCAAAAGGGTTGACACATTAGCAAAAGAAACGATTCTTTATTGATGTGAAAAAACTACTTTTAGGAAGACACTTTCCTTTTTCGTATATGCGCAGATCAAGTCATTAGGCGATGCATTACAAGGACAGAAGCATTGAATATTTTGGAACATTGCCACTCAGGACCGACTGGAGGACATTACAGTGGAAATAAGACCACACATAAAATACTCGAATCAGGTTTTTATTGGCCCACTCTATTCAAAGATGCCAACAGGTATGTTACTTTTTGTGACAAATGTCAAAGGACGGGTAATATATCCAAACGTGATGAAATGCCCTAGACAAATTGCTCTCATGTGAAATATTTAACATTTGGGGTATCGACGTCATAGGTCCATTCCCCAGCTCATTCAGGAATAAATACATATTAATAGCTGTTGATTATACGTCTAAATGGGTGGAAGCCCAAGCTTTACCTACTAATGATGCTAGAGTGGTAATACGATTCCTTAAGAAACTCTTCTCTTGATTTGGAACCCCTAAAGCAATTATCAGTGATAAAGGTACTCATTTTTGTAACTCCCAATTTGATAAAAACCCTTAAGAAATACGGAGTTCACCACAAAACAGCTACCCCCTATCATCCTCAAACTAGTGGACAAGTCGAAGTAACAAACCAATAGCTCAAACGTATTCTAGAAAAGACAGTAGAGTCAAACAGGAAAGACTGGGCGATGAAAGTAGATGATGCTTTATGGGCTTATAGAACTGCTTTTAAGACCCCTATAGGAACATTCCCTTATAGACTTGTTTACGGAAAAAGTTGCCATCTACCGTTTGAGTTAGAACACAAGGCATTCTGGGCTATAAAATTTCTAAACCTTGATCCCAAACTTACAGGTGAAAACAGGTTGATGCAGCTGAACGACCTAGATGAGTGGCGAGCCAATGCATATGAAAATTCGTGCCTATACAAGGAAGCAACGAAGCGCCGCCACGACACTCGTTTGAAGCAACGAAGACAATTTCAAGTTGGAGATCTTGTCCTATTGTACAACTTGGGGCTCATATTGTTTCCTAGGAAGCTTAAATCACGATGGTCAGGTCCTTTCGTAGTCCAAACTGTGTTTCCATATGGCACAGTAGAGGTAAGTCATCCATCACAAGGCGCTTTTAAAGTAAATGGACATCGTCTCAAATTTTATTATGGTGAGAATTTCAAAGACGATAAAGATGAGCTACGACTCCACGAAGTTACCTAAATATACCCACAAGGTAGATTTGAGTTTAGACTATAAATAAGCACTTCTCGGAAGGCAATCCGAGCAATAACGGTGTTAATTTCTTTAAATTTTAGTTTTTAACATTTAATTCACTAACTGAGTCACTGAACACAGGATTTCCAGAATCACATGGCCAGGCACACGGGCGTGCCTTAGGCTGTGCCTATACCATGGAAGGCAACACGACTGTGTGATACGGCCGTGTGAAAACAGAGCAAAAACTTTTCCCCAACACGGGATTCGATAAGTTGCCACGGCTGTGCGACATGGCCATGAGCAATCTTGACAAATTAACACGGGCGTGCGCCTTCATACACTGGCGTGGGAGAAACGAACGAAGAATGACTCGGCCGTGCAACATGGCCGTGTGCACCAATGCGCCCAATTTTGAAAACCATGAAACGCACGGGCTGAAATGAGGG
Source organism: Gossypium hirsutum (assembly GCF_007990345.1). Lineage (NCBI taxonomy): Eukaryota > Viridiplantae > Streptophyta > Magnoliopsida > Malvales > Malvaceae > Gossypium > Gossypium hirsutum. The sequence continues at coordinate 111,603,962 of NC_053431.1, forward strand.
CACAAGGGCGTGACTCACGGCCGTGTGCCCTAATTTCTTCATAAACACCTATTATTTTTATTTATTTTTTTATTTTATTTTTATCTTTATTTATATGTTGAAATTACTTTTTATTTCCCTTTAATACTATTTTTATTTTATCTTAAGATTTTATAATTTTTATTCGGCTATTCCTTTACGAGTAATTATGCTTCTCTATATTTCCTAAAAGAAGTTTCTGATTCTATCACAGTTATAAAGAGCTCCAAAGCTGGAAAAGGTTCTCCACGACTACCATGTCTTGCCCGACCACCATGATAACCTCTTCGCTGGACACTGTGGTCGCAGAGCCCACCCTCTACCACCACCGGAGTATCCTCTACCAATCTCATCATTTCCTTGGTCGATTATTCTCTATAACTCCAATTCAAGGATTTCATTCATCATTCAGGAAGTCTCACTCATTTCCCTATCTTATGATCTTATATATATATATAATTCAATAAATCTAACTTTGTACGTTGAGGGCAATGTACATCTTAAGTGTGGGGGGTTGTTTATATCTTTATCAGAAAAATCCCTGAATTTTGTCTTATTCTCATGTGATCTTCTCATATCAGTATTAGAATGAATTTTGATTAATTTATGATCTTTATTGATATGTCTTGAATTAAAACATAGGTATCCATGCATTGATGGTTCAAACTTTAAGGAATTAGAGAATCAAGCATGATAAGTTGATTTTTGAGTTTTAAAAAATTTATAGGTTGTTTCCCCAAGTTCAGGTATTATCTTGAGTTGAAATTCACAGGTTTAACATCAAAAAGCCATAATTTTGTGAGATCTTGAATCTTTAAAAGCATCTATTATTTCTTTCATGCTCACTTTTATTGTTGCTTTGAGTGCGTCAATCTTGATTTGTTATTCTAGAAGTTGCTTGATTATGCATGTCAAGATCACACCATTTGGTTTGATATGACAAGATGATAAAGGCACTTAGGTTTAACCCACTCACTTCATAAAAGCCTACCTTTACAATTAACCCTTAGTGAACCTCCTTGAACCCAATAACACATTTATTGATTTACCCTTAATATTAACCCATAACCTATTATTATTGAAATCCCCTAAATTAATTTGATCCCTATTTTTGTCGAGATTTGATTTGAATAGATTGCTTAGCTATGTTTTATTTTTGATAGATAGCCTATGTTATTTGACTTATTCTTAAAAAAAAAATTTAATACATACATATATATTAGTAGTAATTCGTTGTTTTTGAGCTTAAGTGTTTAATTCCATATTCTGAGAAGAAACTCACTTGTATACGATTAATAATTAAGTATTTTTCTAGTTAGGTAATTTTTCAATTCAATCTCAATTCTAACCTGTTCTTTCAGTTTGTGACCACACCCCCTAACTAAAGCCACGTTACAACCCTCTAAAAACCTTTTGATTGATGTATCATCTCAATTTATAGTGGTGGAGATTTGATTTTCATGCAAGCCTATGATAATAACTTTTTATATTGACTAATGAGTGCTTCATTTATTGTCCTTAATCACCTCGAGTGATTTGAGTGAATCCTTAGTGAGGATGTTAAACTTTGTGATATTTTGAATCAAAGGTAATCACTTAGATGAGGGGAGACACATATGTTTTCATGATAAAATGCTCAACTTGGAATGTTTGAAACTTTGATGTTCTTCTAGTTGATTTCTCAATGTATGATTACTTATGGTTTATTTTGAGATATTATTGATAGGGGTTATAAGTTGAGAAGAATTTATTTTGATTGTGAGTTGAAGAGTTTGCTTGAGGACAAGCAAACGCTTAAGTGTGAGGGTATTTGATAAACCGTAATTTATACATATTTTTATCCCATGCTTAGCACATTTATGGATAATTCTCCTTATAATTGGTGAATTCGATGCTCCTAATTCTTTAATTCCATGTTTTATACTTAGGTGAGTACAGGAGAGTAAAAGAAACGAGAAAGAGGCGGAAAACGGAGAAAATGGACCAACATGGGAAATCAACATGGCCTGGACTTCCTCACACGGGTAAGCCACACGGCCGTATCCATTTGGAAGAATCGAAGCACGACTTACACAGGTAGACCACACGCCCGTGCCTATGTAACAACCTTGAACATGGATTAAAGAAATCGCACACAGACGTGTCACATGGGCATGTCCCTGTCGAGCCCAAGTTTAGTTCTATTCAGAAAAGGCCACTCTTGAGGGCTTTTAGGCATTCTAAAGCCTATTTAAACACCTGAGGAGGCACTTAAAAGAGACACACAGAGTAGGAGATAAGGAATTACTCAAGGAAAGCCGATTGATCCATCTAAGAAGCCGGATTCATCGTCAAGACTGAAGATCTCCCTTCAATTTCCTTCAGAAGTTTTAAGTTTTCTTTATGTTTTGTTATCTTTATTCTTTTGAGATGTTTTCTTTCATAATTATGAACTAAACCCCCTAAATACCTAAGGGGAATGAAACCTAAGATGGATCTTGTTATTATTATCTGAATTGTATGATAAATATTTAACTTGTTCTTAATTATGTGTTCTTAATTCTTGTTTTAATATTCCAGGATATTGATTTAAGTTAATGTGCTTATTTAGAGAAGTAAAAGTCCCTGTCTAAGAGTAAATTTATCGTAATTAAGTGGAGTTGATTACACGCCTAGAGATAGGGTGACAAGATTTTGCCAAATTAGGGTGAAACCCAATAAAGGAGTCCATAGATCGAGTTAATGCAACACTAGGGTTTTAATTAGAAAGAGATTTCAATTAATCAACCTAGGGTTAGACGTTATTAGTCTTGAGAGAGATAATAATATAAATTAGGGATTTCTACGGATCATGTCAAATGAATAAATCGTCTGATTAAGAGTCAAATAACAAGTGAAGTCTAGGTGGATTTTTCCTTGGGTATTACCTTAGTCAATTGAGTTTTCCCAAAAGCTTTTCCCCAAATTTCTCTCTATACACCCTTAGTTTAGTTAATTAGTTTAGATAAACAAATCCCTTAATTTTTTAGGCTAGATAATAAAAAGAAAGTAATTACTAGTACTCTTGGTTCCTTTGGGTTCGACAATCCAATCTTGCTAAAGCTATACTACTGTTCGATAGGTACACTTACCTTCATCGTGATAATAGTTAGTTTCAAGAACGATTAATTATAAATTTTTAAAACCTATCGCGAATATCACGTATCAATCATCTCACTTGCATCTCTGTTTCATTATTTCTTCATCTATTTACTGTTTTCATGTCTAACATAAGTTGTCCATGTCAGTTCCTAGGTATTTCTTATCACTATTTCCCGTATTTCTATTGCTAATAACTTGATTTGTCTTTTAGTTGAGATTTGTTTATTTTTAAGTACTATTTTCTCACTAAGATTTATCATTATTCCTTTAGTCCTTTGATTCCTATGCAGTGTCACTATTTAGTTTTGGCATGCTTGAGTATTTGTCCATGCTATTTTTCGACTAATTTATTATTTTGGACTACTCAGATTTTTGGCTTGCAGGTGTGGGGATTATTTTATTGATAACTTAGTCTTTTATTTGCAGGCATCATGACAAACCCAAAAGGCAAGAAAGCCGCGATTCCCACCTCGAAAAAACGAAAAAGAGTGACATCTTCCTCGGGTCCCACCACCGAGATACAGCACCCATTCCTCCAATTCTCACCAGGGCCTCAAGAAGAACTATTTCAGATTCTACGTGCCCGACCCCTTGGTGTGGGCCGTTGCATCAATTGGGCCGTACTAGAGAAGGTCTACCTAACTGATTCGGTACGGGCCCTCCTCACCACAGCTCCGTGGGACCAATTTTTTGATATCATCAAGTTGACATATTTGGAATTCACCTTGGAACTAGGCTCGACTTTCCAGTTACAGACAGTGATGGCAGAGTATGACGACCCAGGAACAGTTCAATTACGCCTTGGGAGTCTAGTACATCAGTTGAGTGTCCCTAAATTTGGAGTTACCTTGGGACTCTATACCGATGAGTTTATGGAGGCCGGCCATTTTCCCTACCTCCACTGCCACATACATCGTTCACCTTCATCATGTTGGTTAGACCTCCAGCCTACTACAGGCATTTATGATCCTAGTCGTTCAAAGGCATCGACTCTAGCTCCAGCTCTGCGCTATCTCCATGCCCTTTTGGCACACACATTAACGGGGAGGCGAGAGAATGCTGGCGTCGTCAACACTTACGACGCATACTTCCTGTGGAGCATGAGGCAAGGGCATATTTTTGATCTCGCATACTTCGTAGCCCTTGCCTTCCGCCACCAGACAAAATGACACTGAAAGGGAGTCATCAGCATCTGCCCATATGTGACTCATCTAGCACGATATTTTGGGGTCCTAAATACAGTGGCGCAGTCTTCATCGCTCACTCTCATTGGCCAGATGTCCCCACAGGGCATCCAAAGTATGCTCCATATGCGAATGATTGAGCGTCATCGTGGGTTCGACCCTCCTCAGTACCGACTTACACGAGCTACCGATGAGGAGGACACCTAGGATATTCCTGATGATATCCTTGTATTTTAGGAGGACCCACCTTCACAGCCACCACCGAGTCACTGACCAGTTCATGCGGCTGCTTCATTATCGAAAGTTTCTGACCACCTTCATCGCTTTGAGCAGTATTGCACTCCGCGATTCGATAGTATCAAGGCGACGCTACAACAAATTTGCCAACATTTTCACATATAGCCTCCAGCACCACCACCTCACGATCCAGCTGTCGACGAGGACTATTAAGTCCATCTAATTTTCAAATTGCTTTTCTTTTCATTTTATCTTTATTTTGGCATTTCTTTTGCACTTTCGTTATCAATTACTTACAAGACTTTTATTAGTATAATTTGAATATTATTTTATCTAGTTATTTCATTATTACTAACCACAATAACCATATACATATAAATCCCTTAAATATTATTGATGGTATCGCAGTTTCAAAAGGTTCAGTCGATGAGTACTACTAAGGCATAAACAAACAATCATCCACAACTGCCATGTCCTATTCGACCACGACCATGCCACCATGACACCGACCACCATGATAACCTCTTTGCTGGGACTGTGATTGTGGAACCCAACCTCTACCACCACCTTCACCTCTATCTACATGTCACATACACATCACTTTCAATGCCTCTAAACCTATTCCCACTCTTTCAAAGATTACATCCAAATCCATGGCAGTTTTGCTTCTCTCCCTCTCTTTTGGTATTATGCTTATATTGCTATTATCTATCTCTGTACATTGAGGACAATGTACATCTTAAGTATGGGGAGGTTATTGATGTGATTATCAGAAAAAGACCTGAATTTTTATCTTGTTCTCAAATAATTTCTTCATATTACTATTAGAATAAATCTTGATTGACTTATGATTTTTTATTGATATGTTTTGAATTAAATCATAGGTAACTGTGCATTGATTGTTTAAACTTTAAGACACTAGAGGATCAAGCTTGATAAGTTGACATTTGAGAATTAAAATTGCTAGGTTGTTTCCCTGAATTGAGGTATTATCTTGAAGTTTTGAATTTACAGGATTGACATCAAATACCTATAAATTTCGAGAGATTTTGAGCCTTTTAGAGCATACATCTTTCTTGCTCACTGATTGTTTTTATGAGTGCGTCAACATTGATTTGCTATTCTAGAACTTGCATCGATTATACATGTCGAGATCACACCTTTGATTTGATATATTAAAATGATAAAGACACTTAGGTTTTAACCCATTTACCTGCAAAAAGCCTACCCACATAATTGACCCCTAGTGAACCCCTTTGAGCCTTAACTATTATTTCTCGACTTTATCCCTCAATTTAAACCCACAACTTATTCCTTTTTTATCCATTAAGAATTTTTCCCTTTTTATTGACTCCCTTTTTATTGAGACTTAATTTGATTAGTTACCTAATTATGTTCATTCACTCCAGTTGCTAAATTATTTCTTATCATGTATTCTCCATTATTGTTCTTATTCTTAAAAAAAACCGTATATTTATTCAAATTACACATTTTTCTAAAGAGCTTGGATAAGTTATCGTATTGAGAGAAAAGCTTCCTTCATTAGTTTTGGTTAGTGTTAATTCTGGCACTTGTTTGTAATTCAATGACTAGCTTTATTTTTTCTAAGTTTGGTAACCTATTAAATTAATCCCAATTCCAACCCTCTTTTGTAGCCTTTATCCACACCTTTAACCCAAGCCCCATTGCAACCTTGTTAAAGACATTTTGATTTGTGTATCATCTCATTATAGTGGTGGAGATTTGATTTTCATGCAAGCCTATGGTAATAACTTTTCATGTTTGACTGTTGAGTGCTTAATTATTGAACCTTAAACACTTTGAGTGATTTGAATGAATCATTAGTGAGGATGTCAACCTATGATTTTATAATTGAAATGCTCAATTTGGATTGTTTGAAACTTTAATGTTCTTATTGTTAAGCTCTTAATGTATGATTACTTGTGGATTATTTCGAACACTATTAATGAGAATTATAAGTTAAGAAGGATTATTTTATTTATGAGTTGAGGATTTTGCTTGAGGACAAGCAAATACTTAAGTGTGGGGACATTTGATAAACCATAATATATTCATATTTTTACCCTATGCTTGGCATATTTATGGATGATTTTTCCTTGGTTTCATTGAATTTGCTCCTAACCCTTTGATTTCATGTTTTATACTCAACAAAGCCTAGGATAGAAAAAAGAGCGAGAAACGGGCCAAAAACAGACAAATTAGGCCTAAATCAGTGTTTCACACGGCCTAGGCACTTCTACACGGGTAATCCACACGCCCGTGTGTGACACACGGGTAGACCACACGCCCTTGTGTCATGGCCGTGTCAACATTAATCGAAGTCAGGATTGTACACGGCTGAGCACCTTCACACGGGCGTGGCACACAGCCGTGTTCCTATCGAGCCCAAGTCTAGTTCTACTTGGAAAAGGCTAATTTTAGGCTATTTTAGGCATTCGAAAGCCTATATAAACACCCTAGAAGAGGATTAAGGGGGAGACGGAGAGTAGAAGGCAGAGAAGTACTCAAGAACAGCCATCGGAATCACCTCGATGGCAGGATCTACATCAAGACTGAAGATTTTCATCCAATTTCCTAGAAGTTCTTTGGGTTTCTTTATGTTTTGTTGTTTTCCATACTTTGAGATGTTTTCCATTATTATCATGAACTAAACTCCCTAAATATCTAAGGGAGATGAAACCTAAAACAAATCTTATTACTTTTTGATTTATATGATAAATATTTGTTCTTATTCTTAATTGTAAGTTTTAATCCTTGCTTCAATATTCCAGGATATTAATTCAGGTTTTTGATATGCTTATTCAGTGGAGGAAAAGTCTTTGTTTAAGAGTAGATCATTCATAATTAAGTGGAGTTACATACAATCCTAGGACGACATAAATCTACCGGATTAGAGTCAAATCTAATAAGGGAATCCATAGATCGAGTTAATGCGACTATAGGGGTTTTAATTAGAAAGAGATTTCAATTAATCAACCTAGAGTCAGTTGTTTTTAGTCTCAAAAGGGATATTAACATAAAACAGGGATTTCTATAGAATAAGTCAAGTGAATAAATCGTCTAATTCAAAGGTAGTAAGTGAAGTCAAGGTGGATTCTTTCTTGGGTATTGTCTTCTCAATCGGTTTTTCAAATGTATTTTTCAACCTTAGTCTCTGTCGTAATCTTAGCTAATTAGATAATTAGTTTTAGGTAAATATTCTCTTAATTTTTAGGCTAGATAATAAAAAGATAGTAATTACTAGTACTTTTAGTCCTCGTGGATATGATATTTCTGGTCTCACCATAACTATACTACTGTTCGATAGGTGTGCTTGCCTTAAGTCGAATTTTTAGTTAGTTTAGCGATCATCACACTTCGTGACGCATCATCTAATTACTTGATCTACACATATGCGAAAAAGAAAAAGGATCTTCCTAAAAATATTTTTTCCCATCAGTAAAGAACTGTTTCTTTTGCTCCCTTTTGGTGTAACGTTAGCAGCTAAATAATTCGCAATATCTGCAAACCAAGGTTCCTCAGAGTCAGTATAGCAAAGAGTTGTTCTTCAGGGAATGAGTCATTTATCACATGTTCATCAAGCTCCTTGAGATGTGGATTTTCTAATATAGATAGATGATCTGCTGTAAGATTTTCTGCTCTTTTCTTATCTCGAATTTCTAAATCAAATTCCTGCAACAATAAAATCCACCTTATTAGTCGAGGTTTTGCATCTGTTTTAGTAAGGAGGTATCAAAGAGCTGAACGGTCAGTGTAAATGAAAACTTTAGATAATATTAAATATGGTCTAAATTCATCGAATGCAAAAACCACAGCCAACAATTCTTTCTCCGTCGTCGTATAATTTTCTTGAGCGCCTGTCAATGTCTTGCTAGTATAATAGATCGGTTGAAAATGCTTGTCTTTTCGCTATCCAAGAACCGCACCTACTACAAAATCACTCGCATCACAGATTAGTCCAAAGGGTAAATTCCAATCAGGTGCAACTACAATTGGAGCATTAATTAATTTATTTTTAAGAGTATTAAATGCTTCTAAACATTCTTGATTGAAATTGAAAGGTACATCTTTTTCGAGTAAATTCGTTAAAGGCTTAGCTATTTTAGAAAAATCTTTAATAAATCTTCTATAAAATCCAGCATGACTTGAAAAGCTTCGAATAGCCCTAACTGAATTAAGGGAGGTAATTTCTCAATAGTTTCAAATTTTGCTTTGTCAACCTCGATCGTTTGCTAGAAATTTTGTGGCCTAACACAATCCCTTCATGAACCATGAAGTGACATTTTTCTCAATTCAGTACAAGGTTAGTTTCCTCACATCTTATTAAAACTCGTTTTAAATTTTTAAGGCAAAGATGGAAAGAGTTACCGAATACCGAGAAGTCATCCATAAATACCTCCATAATGTCTTCTACGAGTTCATCAAAAATGGGCAACATGCATCACTGAAAAGTAGTAGGGGCGTTACATAATCCAAAAGGCATTTGTCGATAAGCAAACGTACCGTATAGACATGTAAATTCATTTTCTCTTGGTCCTCAAGAGCTATTGGGATTTGGAAATAACCAGAGAGTCCATCTAGGAAGCAATAATACATATGCCCAGATAATCTTTCCAACATCTGATCAATGAATGGTAAGGGAAAGTGATCTATTCTGGTGGCATTGTTCAATTTCCTATAGTCAATGCAAACTTTTCATCTCGTGACTGTTCGTGTTGGGATTAATTCGTTCTTCTCATTAACCACAACAGTCATGCCTCCTTTCTTAGGGACAACCTGCATAGGACTCACCCAAGAACTGTCAGAAATAGGATAAATAATTCCAGCATCTAGAAGTTTAATTACCTCGACTTTTACGACTTCTTTCATGTTAGGATTCAGTCATCTTTGAGCTTGCACGCAAGGTTTATATTCATCTTCCATTAAAATTTTATGTGTGCAGAAAGAAGGACTGATCCCTCTTATGTCAGAAATCTTCCAAGCTATAGCTCTTTTATGCTCCTTCAATACTTGAAGAAATTCATCCTTTTTAGTTGGCTGCAAATCTAAAGCAATGATCACTGGTAATGTGGAATTATTTCTAAGAAACGCATATTCTAGGTGATTTGGTAGTTGCTTCAATTCTAATCTAGGAGGTTCTTCCACGGAGGGTTTTAATTTTAATTCATTGTTTACCTCAATACCCTCATAGCTCTTCTATCTAAGTGAAGGCTCATTAGAATTTAGTTCAGCTTTTATCTTACCTATCATAGAATCATCGTCATTTACCTCCTCTCCTTGAGCAAGACACAATTCCAACATGTCCTTATGTATGATTTCTTGTAAAGAATCTTGAGTAGTATGATCAATAGAATCAACAAAATAACAGGAGTCATCTTATTCTCTAGAGAATCTCATGACATCATAAATTTTAAAAATAATCTCTTCATCACCTACCCTAAGCACAAGTTTACCGTCACCCACATTAATAACAGCCCTAGTAGTGGCTAAAAATGGGTGACCTAAAATTAAAGGTACCTCAACATCCTCATCCATGTCAAGCACAACAAAATCAACAGGGAATATGAATTTATCTACTTTAACGAGTACATCCTCGATAATACCTCTAGGATATTTAACAGATCTGTCAGCTAGTTGAAGACTCATCCTAGTAGGTTTTGGTTCCCCAATGCCAAGTTGCTTGAACATTTTGTAATGCATCAAATTAATGCTAGCGCCTAAATCAGCTAGTGCCTTCTCAACATTTAAACTATCAATTAAATAGGGAATAGTAAAACTTCCTGGATCTTTCAGTTTGGTTGGCAGTTTATTTTGGAGTATGGCCGAGCACTCCTTGTTGAGTTCTACTATGACAACTCTTCAAACTTCCTTTTATTTGTTAACAGCTCCTTCAAAAATTTTGCATATGTAGGCATCTGCGAGTTAGCTTCAACAAAAGGTAAGTTAATATGCAACTGTTTAAAAAGTTCAAGAAATTTACCGAATTGTGCATCCATGCGGTCTTTCTTCAACTTTGCTGGATACGAAATTGGTGGTTTATATTCCCTCAGCACCGGTTTTTCACTTGTTTCAGGTTTTACTCCTCATCTTCTTTTCTGTCAGATTCTTGTGGCAGTTTCTTTTCAGATTCAGCTAACACTTTTCCACTCCTTAGTGTAACTGCTTTCACATGCTCTTTTGGATTGGGTTCAATGTTACTAGGTAGACTCTCTAGTGGTCTCTCTGAAATCATTTTAGCTACCTGTCCTATTTGATTCTTGAGCCCTTGAATGGATGCTTGCTGATTTTTAAGTGCAGTTTCAGTGTTTTGAAAATGGGTTTCCGCTCCTGAAATAAACTTTGTCATCATCTCCTTAGGGTTTGGCTTTTTCTTTTGCTGGTAAGGTTGTTGTTGGAAGCCTGGAGGGGGTGGTCTTTGATCCCCTTGGCCTCCCCATGAGAGATTTGGGTGGTTCCTCTAACCTGCATTGTAAGTGTTACTGTAAGGATTATTTTGAGGTCGAGGATTATTACCCATATAGTTCATTTGCTCATTCTCCATGTTGGGGCCGTAGGGTGGGTATTCTGAATTGCTCATCCACTACAGCAAAACAGGTTTTTAGCGGCGTTTGGATAAAAAATGCCACTATAGATTAAGCATTAGCAGCGCTATTTGAAAAACGCCGCTATAGGTCGAGCATTAGCGGCGCTTTTTAAAAAACGCCGCTATAGGTCGACCATTAGCGGCGCTTTTTTTAAAATGCCACAAAAAAGTTAAGCACAACGTCATCGTTTTATGTTGAACTTTAGTGGCATTAACGGCGCTTTTTGAAAAACGCCGCGATAGATTAAGCATTTGCGGCTCTTTTTGAAAAACGCCGCTATAGATCAAGCATTAGCGACGCTTTTTGAAAAACATCGCTATAGGTTGACCATTAGCGGCGTTTTTTCAAAAATGCCACAAAAAAATTAAGTACAACACCGTCGTTTTATGTTGAACTTTAGTGGCATTAGGGATGCTTTTTGAAAAACGCCGCAAAAAACATTTTATCTGTTTATTTATTATTTAACTGGTTTATTTATATTAATTAAAATACAATTTATTTTTAATTGAATATTTAAATTCTTCAAAAATAATAATAACATGTAGAAAAATTTGAAAGTAAAAACATAGAAAAATATTTGTTAAAAATGAAAAAAATTAAAATACTATTATTTAAAATAATTTTAAAGTTTTTTGGGTATATGACTTATTGTTTTTAAATTTATATATTAAATAATTTCTTATATAATCGTAAAAGAGATAGTATTAATTTTAAAATATTGAATTAATTATCATTATGGTTTAAGGTTTATGATTTAGGGTATATAATTTAGGGTTTAAGGTTTAAGAGTTACTATTTTAAGGTTTATGGATTATGGATTATGGATTATGGGTTTAGGGATTATGGTTTATGGTTTATGGTTTATGGTTTATGGTTTATGGTTTATGGTTTAAGGGTTGGGATTTAAGATTTAGGTGTTAGGGGTTAAGGGTTTAGGGTTTATGTTTTATGATTTAAGGTCTAGGGGATAAGAGTTAAGGGTTTAGGGTTTAGATTAATTAGTGTTTTTAATTTATATATTAAATAATTTCTTATATAATTGTAAAAGAGATAATATTAAATTTAATATATTAAAATTATGATTATAGTTTAAATTATTTAAGAGATAATAGATAAACTTTATATATATTAAATGGTTTAGGATTTAAGGTTTACTTGAGATTTGTTAAATAATGAAATTTTATGCAATCAATTAATGCTTCTATATTTAAAAATATTTAATCTAATTCATTTGATATATAAAAATATATAAAAATTTCAAAATTTATCTAATTTTTTAAATATTACTTAAATTTTTTAAAAAATATTTATATAAAATTGATATGAAAGATATAATAATTCAATATAAAAATTATAAAAAAAATCAAGCATTAGCGGCGTTTATAATAAAAACGCCGCAAAAGGCAAGCAATAGCAGCGTTTATGATAAAAAAGCCGTAAAAAATTAATTTATTTTAAATAAAACTGTATCGTTTTGATATAATACGTGGCTAAATTTTACTTTTGATTGAAACGACGCTGTTTTATTTCTCTCCCCCCAATTCACTCTTCTTTCCCAATTCCATTTTCTTTCTCAGCGATTCTCAGCCTGTACTTTTATTTCTCTTCCTCCATTCCCTTTTCTTTCCCAATTTCCTTTTCTTTCTCAATTCCCTTTTCTTTCTCAGCCTTTCTCAACATGTTCTTCTAATTTATACCCGAAAAACTTGATTAGTCTCTCATTTTTGTTTTTAATAGGTAAGAGGTAAGCCTAAGCTCTCATCTCTTCGACTTAGGTTTATTGTTTATCCTCCTCCTATCAATTGCTTTGATTCCTTCCCAAAATTTCATCACTCTCACGCTTTTTAGTGGTGCGTTTCTCAATTCCTTATCCTTCCCTTATGATTTCTCGGTTTTCCCCCTTATCTTATGTTGAATCTATCTACTTTTTCTCTTTATTCGGTTATTTCAATTCTGGCCGAGGATATTTTGTTAAATGAAACTTTTTTAAGGGATTTGCTTTGTCGTTTGTACTTATTAGGGTTTTGAGATTTGATTGACGATTAATATGCTTCTACGCACGATGTTTTAAAGAAAATACCTTATTTCCAATTAATTTGATTAGGGTTGGTTTTCGTATCTCGAATAATTTTAAGGTTTTTTTTTAGATATTAGAAATCAGGATGGGTTTTATGGTTCTTTTGATTCTGTTTCTTTTCTCTCGAAAATCAGATGATGTTATTTTGAGCGGAGTAAGGTTATGATTTATGACACTTTGTGTGTAGTCTTGTGTTGACAGTGCAGGGTATTGTCATGGAGATACAAACATGTGCTAAACCGACTGATTCACTGTTAGAGAAGGTGCTTTGTATGAATATATTATCTTCTGAATATTTCAAAGAGCTTTATTGATTAAAGACTTACCATGAAGTCATTGATGAAATTTACAATCAAGATGATCATGTCGAACCGTGGATGACTGGGAATTGTCGTGGTCCTTCTACTACATTCTGTTTTCTTTACAAGTTTTTTTACCAAGAAACTTGCTGTCAAGCAAATGCATGGGCTACTGAAGCACCCTGATTCTCCTTACATTAGAGCAGTAAGTAGAAGTTTTGCCGTTTATCTTCTCTTATTTGTTTTCCCAACCATGTAAAAATTGTTTGTTGGAAGAGAGGATGGATAGTCGTTTCACCGTTGTTTTTGGATTTATTCATGTCTATTGATCTTTGATGTGTAATGCGGTTGAGCTTTCCCACTTTTGTACATTTGCTATCAACTTATAGTTCATTACTATTGTTGTGAATCTGAAGTTGTCATTACAACCTGATTATGGTTTAAACATGACTTCGTTACTCTATCATTGTTGTTTGTATTTTTGGACATTTTAAAAGTTATAAGTGCTTGCTTAGTTAAGTGGACTGCCTGACCAAGTTTGCCTTATTTTTCTTTTATTTGTAAAAATAAATATGTAAGCATTATAATATTATTGTTTTACATAGCAGATTTCCTCGTTAAATGTTTGATTTTTTTTTGTTTAGAGCAGATCCTTTCGCTAAGAAGGATTGGTACGATATCAAGGCTCCTTCGTCACTCGTACTCAGGGTACCAAGGTTTTTTCTTTTAGAAAATTATTTATTTATTACCCTCTTGAATTTTGTTTTAGGGTTTAATTTGACTGTGATAATAGTAAAATTAAGTCTGTTATAAAATTTTCCCTCAATCTGTCTTTGGAACCTTGATTCATTTGTTGCCATGCGACTTAGTTCAATGCTTCTGAATGTTAGTCTTTGATTGTTTGTTTATGGTTTATTGAAACCAAACCTAACCAGGTACCTAGTGGGGTTTTCCTTGTTAGTTGATGTTCATGTTCAAAGTAAATCCTGAGAGAGAAAGAGAGATAAACTAAAGTCATGGTCTTTAAGGTTAAAATATACTCAGATTGGTTATTGTTTACTATTTAGTCATATGGAAACTGACTTACCTTAAGCTGTAGCTTTGAAACAATTATAGGTAGCTAATTTTATGAGAAGATTTCTAGTTTGATTCTGCCTATGTCATAAAAACTTGAATTGATAGATGAAAAAATATTGAGTGAAGTGATAACCTATATTACATTTTAAAAAGAGAATGTATGTTTAAATTTTGAAGGTAATATTATTGAAAGAGACAGATACAAACTTCAAATATAATATTAACAGTAAATTTGACGAGAAAAATATAAAAAAAATCATAAAAACTTTTTTTAAACCAAAAGAGGAAGGGAAAATGTTAAACATAAATAAAACGTTACAAATTTAATGTCAAAATTCGAGTCTCATCAATATTTTTGTTTCACTCTTTAGGAGCTTTGCAATTTCTTATATATCTCTATGAATGAACTCTGAACTCAATGCATTTTCTTATATATTTTCTATCCGACATCCATTCTTTGGTCACAAAATGATTAAAATATATATGATTAAAATCATAGACTTCTTTTGATGTTTTTGTCTTATATATGATTAAAATATATATGATCTAAAAGCAAGAGAGAAGGAACTTAAAGCAAAAGAGGCTGAACTGAATAAGCGTGAACAGGTAATTTGTTGTTGGCTGTTTACAGTAGAGTGAGGCTGGCCCTTGAATAATAAGTGTGGTGCTTTCGATTTATTTTTGCAGTACTCGATATCAATTGTGATAAGTTGTTCCTTTCGCTTTGCAGTTACAAATTATACAGATTTCTGAAGTAATTTAAATATTGTTATCTTGGCACAAAAAAATCAAAACCATAGTTTTTGAATCTGAATTTCCAATTCATATTTCAGTTTAGTTTTTCTAACTGAATGCTTGTAAAATATCTTTATGTTCTGTAGTCTTTTTATTATGAAAATACTAAAATTATGCAATGACTTGATTCTTATATGTTCGGATGCAATATGTAACTGTGTTGTATGTAAGGTGGTTTTGCTATTCATTTTGCTTTTAGATTAATTTGTCCTTGTAGTAACTGAATGTTAACTTTATATTTTGCAAGAGTTGAGAAGGAAAGAGGATGTAATAGCACGAGGTAGGTTCTTTTTTATTTTTTATCATGATGAGTCCCGAGTTTATCCATTACCAGTTTGATTTTGACATGAGTTCTTGACATGAGTCCCTTAAACATCTTTTGCTTTTTTCTTCCAAAAGTTTAACGTCTTTCCATTAGAGTTTCATCGTCAAGTTTATCTCCTCTTCCTTTTGATCGACATTTTCAATACTTTGGGTTCAAGATCCCTTATATGCTAGAGGTATAGAGTTCGAACTTTGGCATGAGCTTGTTTTTCAGCAACTATGGCATTTTGCGCTCATCTTCAACGATTAGACACTTCAAAGTGACTAAAGATAATACCAAATTTGTTTGAATGAAAAATAATAACTTTATCAATGCTATTGGACATAGAAATTAAGATTATGATAACTAAAAACCTGTGATATTTGTGAGCTTAATAAAAAAAGTGAAACATGTTATGAGTCACATGAAATCGAGAAAGGAGATAGACATTAAACACGTGAGGTTCGTCATGACATCTCCTTTAACCTTCATTTGACCATTTTTGTCTTTTTCATATATGGCTACTTATTTTCTTTTTGAGGCCTTTACAAGTCCATCAACATGAAACTGGACTTATGCCTATCACTTATTTACAACGACATTAGCATTTACGATTAGCCTAGCCTCAGTTTTTTTATTATGGGTTTACTTTTTACTGATTTCACTTTTATTACAGTAAATGGTATAGCTAATTTCCTTGTTTTGCTCAATCAGGTGACCTAGATTCCGTTTAACAATTTTCTTTATTGCTGGAACAAGTCTTATCCTGATATAAACCTAATGTATCTATTTTGGTAATTCCATGTTTCATTTGATTTATTGATTACAATTGTGATTGTTTGTTGCAGGGTTTTGGTTTTGATTTTAAACCTTATGTCCACCCAACCTATAATGCAATAATGTCTCGCTTGACTAACCAAGATCAAGATCAAAGTACTTCACTAAGTTATATATGCAGGCATTGCAATACTTTGGCTTCATCTAAGCTTGAACCAGCCCTCTGTTGTATATTGTTTCTTCTTCTTTTCTGATTTTTTTTCCTTTGATTAATGAGAGGTGATGATGATTTGGCATTCTTTTCTCACCAAGATGAATTTTGTTTTAGAAATTGTAATACTTTGTGAGTGTGTCTGTGTGTGTGTGTGTTTTTTTATGTATTAAATTACATATTGAATCAATGTTTATGTATTAAATTTAAATTCATTAATTTTTATATTTAGTTTTGAAGTTTAAATTTTAATAGAAAATTTAATTTAATTAATATTTTTTATTTATCCTTAAAAGTATATAGTTTAAAGTTCAAATTTCAAAAATTAAACATAATATAATATTTAACATAGAAATAAATATTATTTAATTAAAATAAAATAATTTTTTTAAGGGTCATGATCTTTAGCGGCATTTGTGAGAAAAGCGTCGCTAAAGGTCATGTTTTTTAGCGGCGTTTGTGGAAAAAGCGCCGTTAAAGGTCATGTTCTATAGCGGCGTTTTTTTCATAAACGCCACAAAATGTTAGCGGCGTTGTCTTTAGCGGCGTTTTTTGCGGCGTTTGTAAAAGCGCCACTATAGGCCCAAAAAGAACGCCGCTAAAAACCTATTTTACTGTAGTGATCTCACCTCCACTTGCATCACACTGCATTACTGGATGTACCTGCGTAGAACCAAATAAACCATCAATCTTCCTATTCAAAAGTTCTACCTGATTTGAAAGTATAGTAATCGAATCGATGTTAAAAACGTCGGTTGCTTTTTTTGGCTTTGTCCTCATGACTTGCCACCGATAATTATTCAGTGACATCTCTTCTATGAACTCATAAGCCTCTTCAGGTGTCTTATTATTGATAGTTCCTCCAATAGCTACGTCGATCATTTGTCTAGTTGAGGGATTCAAACCATTGTGGAAAGTTTGAACCTGTAGCCAAAGAGGTAACCCATGGTGAGGGCACCTTCTCAATAAATCCTTGTATCTCTCCCATGCATCATAAAGTATTTCTAAATCCATCTGCACAAAAGAAGAGATGTCATTCCTTAACTTTGCCATTTTAGTCGGCAGAAAATATTTAAGCAAAAATTTTTCAGTCATTTGTTCCCAAGTAGTGATTTACCCTCGTGGTAACGAGTTTAACCACTATTTAGCCTTATTTCATAATGAAAAGGGAAATAACCGAAGGCGAATGGCATCGTCAGAAATGCCATTGATCTTAAAGGTGCCGCAGAATTCCAAAAAATTTGCTAAATGAGTGTTTGGATCCTCGTCCTGCAAACCATCAAACTGAACAAACTGTTGTGTCATTTGAATTGTGTTAGGTTTCAATTCAAAATTATTTGCAGCAACAGCAGGTCTAACTATACTTGATTTAGTTCCTGTTAAATTGGGCTTAGCATAATCGTACATAGTACAAGGAGCAGGATTCTGATTCACTGGATTTGTGGCCACTACAGGAGGCAACGAGTTGTTTTGATTTTCAGCCATCTCCTCGGAGTTATTGGTGTCATCCTCGTGCTCTTCCTCTATATACCGTAAGCTTCGCCTTATTTCTCTACGATTTCTACGAGTTGTACTTTCAATTTCGCTGTCAAAAAGTAGAGGTCATGACGGGTTTCTTCTAGTCATGAACTATAAAAACCTGCCAAAAGCAAATAAAAGAAAAATTAGTAATTAAAGTAAAAAGAAAATTAAATTGCAATAAAAATAAAAATGGCTAAAGTAATAAAAATTAAGCGTTCCTAATATCTTAGTCTCTAGCAACGGCGCCAAAAACTTGATGGTCGCTAAACTAACTAAAAACTCGACTAAGGCAAGCACACCTATCGAACAGTAGTATAGTTATGGTGAGACCGGAAATATCGTATCCACAAAGACGAAAAGTACTAGTAATTACTATCTTTTTATTATCTAGCCTAAGAATTAAAGGGATGTTTTTAAACTAAGACTAATTATCTAATTGACTTAAAAATACGACAGAGATGAAAGTTGAAAAATACTTTTGGAAAACCGATGAAGAAGACAATACCCAAGGAAGAATCTACCTAGACTTCACTTATTACTTCTGAATTAGACTATTTATTCACTTGACTTAATCTGTAGAAATCCCTGATTTATGTTATTATCCCTTTTGAAACTAAAAACAACTGACTCTAGGTTGATTAACTGAAATCTCTTTCTAATTAAAACCCCTATTGTCGCATTAACTCGATCTATGGATTCCCTTATTAGATTTGACTCTAATCTGGCAGATTTATGTCGTCCTATCTCTAGGATTGCATGCAACTCCGCTTAATTATGGGGGATCTACTCTTAAACAGGGGCTTTTGCTCCACTGAATAAGCACATCAGAACCTGAATTAATATCTTGAAATATTAAAACAAGAATTAAAACTCACAATTAAGAATAAGAATAAGTATTTATCATATAATTCAAATAGTAATAAGATCTGTCTTAGGCTTCATCTCCCTTAGGTATTTAGGGAGTTTAGTTCATAACAATAGGGGAAAACATCTCAAAATTGGGAAAATAACAAAACATAAAGAAACCCAAAAACTTCAGTAGAAATTGAATGGAGATCTTTAGTCTTGAAGTAATTCCTGCTTCCGAGTTGATTCCAATGGCTGTCTTTAAGTATTTTCTGCCTTCTGCTTTCCGTGTCCCTTTTGATCCTCTTCTAGGGTATTTATATAGACTTTGGAATGCTTTAAAACCTTAAAAATTAGCCTTTTCGAGTAGAATTAAACTTGGGTTCGACAAGGACACGGTCATGTGCCACACTCGTGTGAAGGTGCTCAAGCCGTGTGTAATTCTGAGTTGGTTTTTAGTCGACACGGTCATGACACACTGGCGTGTGGATTTCCCGTGTGGAACTGCCTAGGCCGTGTGAAACACTGAACTAGGCCCATTTTGTCCGTTTTTGGCCCGTTTCTTACTCTTTTTACTATCCTAAGTTCTCCTGAGTATAAAACATGAAATTAAAGGATTAGGAGCATCGAATTCATTAAATCTTATAATAAACCTTCCAAAAATATGTCAAACATAGGGTAAAAATATGTATATATTATGGTTTATCACACAAATATACTGCCATGGTCCAACCATGATCTTACATTCACAATGCCATAATCCAATTATGGTCTTTTCACTGAAATGCCATAGCCCAGCTATGGTCTTACGTTCTACACTTTTCCATGGTCCAACCATGGTCTTATCCGTCAATTCATCACTGATCACAGAACGATCATACTCAATCCTGTTTTCTACTCAATTTGAAAATTTGTTTCGATTTTCATCTTATCACAATAATCATGGTTCCACAACAAAGATTTGAAATAATACATTATATAATCTCTGATTTTAACAATCAATCATAAAATTCAACCATATTAACTTACCTGGGTCAATCTGTAAAATTTGTAGAAATTCAAAGACCAATCCGCTACTTTCTCTTTTCCACTTTTATCTTCGGATTCTTGATCTAAAATATAAAATTTTCTATTCATTAGCATATAATTCAATTCTAATTCACTTCACAATTATGTCTTTCAATTTTTCTAAAATTACACTTTTACCCTAAATTTTATAATTTTTACAATTTAGTCCCTAATCAATTAACCCATCAATTGAACTATTTTTTCTCAATCAACACTTTATTCCATCATTCTAAACTACTACACAACATTTTGTACTCATAATTTTAGCACAAAACCCTAATTCTTAACTTTTTCACAATTAGGTCCTAAAAATCAGTTTCTATTAAAATCACTTAATAAAATCATCATATAATGAAATTAAAGCTTCAAATCCATGATAATTCATCATAAACCTCCAGAACTCATGCATGGTAACTTTCAAAATCACTCATAAAATCAAAAACTAATGATTTCAATAGTTGGACCTAGTTGTAAAAGTCTCAAAATCACAAAATTACAAGAAATAACCAGGAATTGAACTTACTTGTAGCAAGAATATGAAAAAACAGCTTAGAGAGACTCTTTAATGGTGTTTTTGACTGAAGAAAAATGAAGAAATGTCTAGATTTTCAACTTAGTCTTTATTTTATTTGTTTAATTTGCAAACTTTCCAATTTTGCCCTTATTTCACCCAATTTCTTTGTTTTTCTTTGCCTTAACCATTTCAAACATTTACTTTAGGCTAATTTCCCTTTTAAGTCCTCTTTCATTCAACACTTAAGCTATTTAATCATTTTAACAAGTTTTGCACCTTTTTCAATCTAGTCCTTTTTAATTAATTAACTATCAAAACGTTAAAATTTTCTAACGAAACTTTAATTCTAACTCACTAACACTCTATAAATATTTATAAAAATATTTACAGCTCGGTTTATGAAATCAAGGTCTCAGTACCTTGTTTTAGACTAACTTTTCCTAATAAATTCTTTTACTTCACAAAATTCACTAATTCAAAAATACTTCTAAAATCTCATTTAAATAATAAATATTAATTTATTGAGTTTTAAAACTCACTCATCGGATTTAGTGATCTCGAATCACTATTTTCGACACCACTGAAAATTAGACTGTTACATTCATGTAACCGAACAATCATTAAAACATTTCAATCAGTTCAATCCTAATAATCAATGCTTATTCCAGTAAACAAGTCAATCACTTATCTTATTTAATCAAGAGAAATTGAAGAAAAATAGTAAAAAGATTCAGATACACGAGTTATAGTATCAGGGAGCACCGATGTGCTAAATAGGGCACAAATGTGCATACAAGAGCTCCGAACTACAAACAAGAAACCGGAGTGCATAACAAGGCACAAATGTGCAATCAGGGGCACTATAGTGCATACAAGATCACAAATGTGCTATTAAGAGCATCGTAGTGCTAACAGGAGTACGAAAGTACTATCAGGAGCACCATAGTGCTAACATGATAATCGCACATTTACCTTATTGGCATGTTAATTGTATCCTAAACATTCATTAGGTTTAAACGGGCAATTGTACAGGATTCAGGACTTTCATGTTACTATAACATTCACAAGTACGAAGGCATATATCAAAATCATCTCAATATCATGCGTTACTCTACACAGAATATATTTATCACATACATGTCTATTTATCTTTCAATTGAGTCCAAACTCAACCTTTATACAATGTTATTTCATCCAAGATTCATTTAGTACATATATAAGTATTTATAATAGAATTAATTAACATTTATAATAATTTTAAACTTATGAACTTACCTAACACAATCAGCTAACGAAATAAAACATAGGGATTATCCTGTAGTTTTCTTTTTCCTCGATTATCAACAACTTGATCTATATAATAGTTAAAGTTCAAATTATCAATTTCAAATGTATTATAACACTCAAATACATGCATATGACCTTTTAATTTCATTTTACACAATTTTCCTAAACTTTTACATTTTATTCAATTTAGTCCCTAAAATAGAATTGAGTATAACTTTCACAATTGTACTTTGTTTTTCATTCCAATTTCAATTATAACTTTTACAACCCTAATTTATAGAATTCTTCATCAACATCTCATTTTAGTCCCTTAATGCAAAAACTAACAAAAATCACTTAACAAAATAGTCCTAAAGCATTTCCAAGCTTACAAATCTATCATTTCCTATCAAGAACATTAAAACATCAACAATGGTAACTTTTACAAACTTTAACAAAAATTTAATTTAGTACCCGAGATAGCTAGTTAAGTTACAATGATTTTTAAAACATAAAATTTATAAAAAAAGAGTTTATAAAACCTTACCATGCAAGGCCAAATAGATTGAATATTTGAGAGATTCTTACCTATGGTGAAAAATAATCAGTGGAAGAAGAAAGTGATGACAACCATCACTTTGCTATGTTTAATTATTTTTATTACCTTTTATTAAATTATTATTTTAACCTTAATCATAAAAAAGTTCCACCCAAAATCATAGGCTTAACAGTCCATGCTCTCATACAAAGGGTTATTTTCCTTTTAAAGCCTTAAGCAATTACCAATTAAGTATTTTAGCTAATAAAATCCAATACCGATTAACTTACGATTTTTTATGTTTTAGTCTTTTTTCCTTAATTAACTATCAAATCATCAAAATTAACAGACCAAACTTCAATTCACCTATACAATAGCTCTGTAAATATTCAATGAAAATATTTATGAGATCGATTTACAGAAATAAGGTCCCGATACCTCATTTTCAAAAACCATTGACTTTCGGTACGAACCACTTGTACTATGTCTAATTGGCCAATTAACAATTCTATCAAATCATGATTTATTATAATATTATATTTAACTTATAAATATTACATAATAATATTTATAGACTTACTCGTTGGAATTGTGGTCCCATAACCACTTTTTTCAACACCACTGAAAAATGGGTTGTTACAATGATGAGCTTGTTTTTAAGCAATTTGAATGTCTTTTCAATAGTTTAGCTTATTTTTTGCAATTAAGTAAGTGTAAATGTCTCTTTTTATTCATTTTGAGACCCTAATTGGCCAATTGTGCCATTGGGGGCCCTAATTCCCTAAGTTAGTTAAGTTAGTTATTATTGTAGCTAGGGTTTATTTGCACCTTTAGTACCTCTTCTTTATTTGTAATGACTTTCAAATTTTTATGTTAATGATATTTCAGTTTATTTTATTTTCATCTGTCAAAAACTTCGTCTTTAGTGTTCTTTGTTTATTATTTGGCTATTAGATACTCGTCTTTACTTTTCTTTTAAGTTTTCTAGGTATCTAAAATTTCATTTTCTTGTTGACTTTGATGTTAATGGCTACCATGTTTCCTTTTTTTATTGTTTGTTAGCTTAGTTTTTATCATGAGTAATTGAACCTTAAAGGGGTTGATTGATGGAGATGTGGGTCAGCTGATTTTTTAATAAGGGGCTAAATTGCAATAAATTAGACTAAATGGAATAAACCTAAAAACTTAGGATTAACGCCCCTTAAGGAAAATCTAAGCAAGTGACACCGATAGGTAATCTTCTTAAGCATCTATTCGTTAGTCTCGGGCTAGCCGGTGAAATCGAGAGATAAATCATATTAACTTGTCTAATTTGGTAAAATTGGGGCCGAGAGGTAAAATGGAATCATTTTAGACATTTAAGCAATTTAGGTCCCTAATTTAAGAGTTGGTGAACCACATCAAAATCAATCAACCACTGTTATTTATTTATTTATTAATTCATCAATTTGCACGCTTTACGATTTAGTCCTTTTGTAGTTAGTTCATAAATTAGTGTAATCACTCTCAACTTTATGGTTTTTCATAATATAATTTTTAGTGATTAGTTGGTTAAACTCTTTATTTTGCATGCTCGTAGCTAGATTTGGTTCAATTGTTGACTCATTTGGGTTTGATCCTTAGAGTACTCCATACCCCATTGTATAATTATATTACAACAGACCCGTCACACTTGCAGAAATTGCACGATAGTATATATTTTGATTATTTGTTTATTATTTTAGTGTTGATTTCTCTCTTCCATTCATGAGAGTAGGGGAGAGGTGATCACTTCCGGAATCTCCATTGCTTCAACTTAGTGATGCTTGGTAAGCAGAGTTGATAGTTTCTGTCAATCATGACTCTCTTCTTTTCCATGTTATCAAAGCCAAATATTTTTCCCATTATGGGTTCTTTGACTTTATAAAATGTAGGAACCCTTCGTTTATTTAGAAAAGTGTTCTAGCAACCAAATGTTTGCTTGCTCAATGAGTTTGATGGTAGGTTGGTCTGGGACATGATATTCAGATTTGTAATGAACCTTGGATTCCGGATGATTCAAACTTTTTTGTTGCCTCTACTCTTTTGGATGGTATGGATGAGCTTCGACTGTACGATCTTTTCAATTAGAACAAGGCTAGATGGGATTTGGCGATGGTTGATGGTTTATTGGCCCCTTTGATGTGCAAAGAGTGTTACCAATCCATTTAGCAACCGATAAGTTGAGAGATAGACAAATTTGGCATTTCACATGATCGAGTGAGTACGGGGTTAAGTCGAGATACATGCTGGTTTTGAACACGCTGTCCAATGTTATGAATTTTGCTATTGAGAGGCATTGGAACAAGTTGAGGAATTTAGAGGTCCATCCTAATGTCATCGACTTCTAGTGGTGTTGCTTACAGTGTTTTCTCCAGTATAAAGGTGGCGTTGCTGATATTGGTTGTCCGATCATTTCCCTTTGTCCTCATTGTGGGGTGTCAAAAGTGTAGAGCATGTTCTAATATATATTGCCTGATTGCTATAGTTGTTTGGCGGGAGTTGGGGTTGGTAGTGGAATCATAGTCGATTTTTCCTTCTTGAGCACCATTTTCGATTTGGTTGTTGTTCATTCTCACCACCGCATATTGACAATGACTTAGAGTTTCTGGCTACATTGAAATCTTCTCATTTGGTAATAAAGTATAGTGTCCTTACAGTTATTTTGATTGCTGATCATTTTCTACAAGATTGAATGGATGCTCGTAACATTATTAACAATTTACATTGTTAACAATTTACAATAACCTATTGTCGAGGTGCGATAATAGTGAGCATTAGTTTAGACCTGATCTGGAATGGCTAAAGTGTAACGTGGATGCGATAGTTAACAACGAGCAGAGACGTTCCTCATTTGTTGTTGTCCGTTCTCATATAGAGGCTTTTGTCTAGGGTGTTTCTAGTTCGCTACTTTGAGGGTTCAACAATAACATGGCTAATTTGTTTGTCATATATGAGGCTCTATCATGGTTGAAACAAGAAGGTTTTGAGGAGGGGGTCATTGAGTCAGATTGTGAATTGGTCATAGCCACATTGAGAACTACTATGACAAATCTTTCTGAGTTTGGGAGCATTTTGCATGATTGTACTAGTATTAATAAAATATCTGAGTTAGTGTTACGAGTCAACTAGGCACCAACTCGTTTAGTGAAATTATGAAGATGTTCTTCCATAATTAAAATAAGTTATTTTTTTCGAAGGTATTTTAGTCTTTTTATTTAAAAATAAATAAAAATTTTACACGAGGTAGGATTTGAATCCATACCAAGTACATAGTTTCCACATGCATACGTATGTGATAAGATTTCTAATTTTATTAAAAATAATATATATATACACGTGTTTTAATTTTTATATAATTTCTTTAAAAACTTACTTTTTTTTCCATGAAGTAACTATTTTGCCTACATGCTTATATAGCTAGATATAAAAGGGAGTTTAATTGATATTCTAAAAAAAAAAAAGTTCAAATGACCTTTCTTTTAGCTGACAAGTGGAACATCCACAATGCTATTTTATTTTTTATTTTATAAAAATAGTTAAATTTTAATTTTGATCTCTCTAATATACTTTAGTTTGAGGTTTAATCTATATATTTTAATTTCTAATATAATTTGGTCTTTATATTTTTACATGTCATTAATTATTACAAATAATTAATATTGTTAACTTTTTTAATACTTTAAAAGTCTTACAAACTAACATGTGGCTTTCTATTTCTTTAAATTTGCATCGCTTTTTTCTTGACTTTATAAGATAATGGTTAAATTTCAATTTTCACCTCTAAACTATGTTGAAACTTGAGATTAATTTATATATACTTTAAATTTTTACATAATTTGATCCATCTACATTTATAATGTTATTAATTAGTTTAAACAGTTAATTAATATTATTAACTATTTCAATCAAAATACCGACACTAATTTTTTTCTAAATATACTATTCCACAGAAATTTTTTTTATTAAGACAATTTTGAATGTGTATTTTTTAAAAAACATTCCATCAATATTTTCAATGCTATTTTTATTTTTACATGATTTAATTTCAAAATGTCATACCACGTAATAAGCAATTATATTGTAAAGATAAAAAAAATCTAAATTTACAAAATATATAAAATTTTAAAATATATTTTAATTTAATTTGACTTAAAATGAGTTTAGATAAACGGTAAAATACAATACATTTAGTTTAATTTTTTTCTTATGCTATACGATTATTATAATATCTAATTTTACTATTATTATTATTTTTAGACTAATCACAAAGCGTCTAATTTTTTTAAAGGGTGTCACAAATTCCAGTAAATAATCATGAAAAAGGAATTTTCAGTCAATAATTGTGAGTTTGACAGGAAGTTTATCTTCTAATGGGGCCTACACTGAGTTATTTTTGCTTTCATCCAAATATATAAAAACCTATAATAGTAAGCTCCTTGTTTTTCCGGCTATTTTTTTTTAGTTCCCCCAATTACCCTTCCTAGCAACCGCCTTTACGCTTTAAATGAATGAATTTTAAAATCCCGAAATGACCCTCATGTTTCCTCTCGTTTAATTTCGAAGTCGTGGATGACGGATCCAATCAAAGATACTTGGTGACAGCATAATTTGTGACGGGCTTGTAACTTTATCCTCAACTCGTTTTGATGGTTCGGTTCGCCCTTGCTTTTCGTCCAAGAAGGCGAGATAGCGCAAAAGAAAATAGTAACTAATTCTTTGAGTTAGGGTTTTTAACTTTTCTTTTTCTTTTATTTTCTTCTCTCTCCCATCCCTCCACCTTCTAGAAAACAGAAAAGTAAATCAATCACTCCAAAATTTATCTCATCTGCAGGTAATATTTTCCATTTTCTTTTAGTTTTATTTTCCGTTTTATTTTCTTTGATTAAGTTTTTGACAACGGATTATATAGATCGGCCCTGATCTTGGCATCTGGAAGGCGTTGACTTCATTTGTTGAATGGTTAATTCTTTTGATGGTTGATTTCTGTGATAATTGGTTTTCTAGGGGGATCAATAAAAACATTATGATATGTTAATTTTGAGAATTTTGCTTTAGGATTTTCATTTTAGGTTTTTTTTCGACCTTGCAGTTTTTGTGAGAAATTGCGGATTTGTAGAATATTGATATTCTCCTTTTCTTTTTCTTTTTTGATTGACTCAGTTTTCAGCTATAGAAAACATTTTTTTAGTTTTTAATTTTAGGAATCTATGTTCCAAGGTTGAAATTTTGTATTTTCTTTTTTTAATTCTCGATCACCATTCTAATCACGTGAAACACCAGATTTCTTGTCATCTTATGTTCTTAGTTTTTTTAATTAGTGTAGAAATATATTTAGTTTGATGATTTGGATGAAATATTTTTTAGGCTGATTTTCTATTTTTTTCACAAAAAAAAACACACTCGAGTCTTTATGTATTTGTAAGAATTTTCCAGTTTTTCCTAATCTTAATTTTCTTTGGTTTCATTAATTTTTGCTCAATTTTCTTAACAGAAATCAGCATAGGATTTAAATTTTTGGTATACTTTTGGCTGCTTTTTTTTTTCTTTTCGAGGTCAACCGGGGGATTGTCGTGACTATACTTGTTATTCAAAAAAGCTCATATTCTCAGGTCAACGCCGGTTGTGTTTCGATATTTATGTAATTAGTATCATACTAATTCTGCTCGGAGTAAATTTTGCAGTTTTGTGAAAATTTCTAATTTATTTTTGGTCAGATGTCTGATTAATATGTGCAACATCAACATCAACTTGTTATTCAAAAAAGCTCATATTCTCAGGTCAACGCCGGTTGTGTTTCGATATTTATGTAATTAGTATCATACTAATTCTGCTCGGAGTAAATTTTGCAGTTTTGTGAAAATTTCTAATTTATTTTTGGTCAGATGTCTGATTAATATGTGCAACATCAACATGTACAATATTTTTATAAATATTGTTGAAACATAATTTCTATAAATTTATTTGCTACAATAAAAAATGGGAACCGAAGAATTGTTGAAACATAATTTTTATAAATTTATTTGCTACAATATTTGTAGGTATTGTTATGTGATGCTGTGGGAGGCAGGGTACCAAATGCTGTAGAGTAATAAAGAAGTTGCTATTTCTTCTAGGAAATAATTGTTAGGAAAGAAAATGAAGAGTAACATGTCCAAGATTAATATGTGCAACATCAACATGTACAACATGGATATGTGCAACATGAACATGTACAGGATTGACACTAACTGCAGTTCTAGGTATGCGATCCTCTTGCCTTGTGGCGATTCTATTAAGTTTGGTTTCATATGCTATCAGTTGCTTGATTATTGCTTATATTCCAATTAGTATGATTTCATATCTAGGCCATTTAATGCCCTGACCTTTTTTATTTCTTTTTTTCAGGATTTCAACTTTTAGGAGACTGTTCCTGTAGTTCGGTAGAAGGTTAGACTTTCTATTCGTTTTTACAGTAGAACTATTGGTTTTAAACCTGTTGATAGGGATTGATCTAGGAAGAAATGGAAGCACCGAACGCCATGGTATTGGATAGTAAGCCTTTGGTTCTACATGGCATGAAGAGGAAGCGGGAAACACAGCATACAACATATTTTCCTGGGGCCTCGCATCTGGTACCACTACAGTTGCCCAGCTTGTGTTTAGCTTTCCAGAAACATGACAAGCACAGGAGATTGGAGGATTGCGAAGGCAGAGTTGTGAGTTGTGGTTATACTTCAAAAAGATCTTTGTTACTTTGCTATTCAAATTTTAAGAAAACAGGCATTCCAAAGCGCATAATGTTCTATGAGAAAGGTGAATGGACTGATTTTCCCAATGATCTTATTGCCTCAATCAGGAAAGATCTCGTCACAAAGAAGCCGGCTATTGAGGTTGAGATAGACAGTCAATCTTTTGTGTTAGATTTCTTGCATATGTTTCGATTGGAGCTGAAAACTGGCATGAGACACCCCATTGCTTGGATTGATGAAGCAGGTGGCTGTTTCTTTCCTGAGATTTTTACTGGTGAGGATGAAGCATACCCGTGCTGCAAAGATGAATGTGCGAATGACCAAGAATTCATGTTTAGTGAATCTTATGCCCCTCGTGAGATCAAGCTACATCTTGAGATTGGCATTAATGGTGTTGAGCAGCCAAAGTTGGAATGTAGTGGGGAGTCGAGTTCTTTTGTGAGACATTTTCAAATTGCTCAGAAACCTGCCTCCAGTTATTCTGCTGCGGAAGCCGAGGATAATTGCAATAGGAGTGCCGATGGAAAACCCAATAAAGCTGTTGAGGATATTCAAGAGAAAAAGAAAAACTTAGTTCCAGAAAGCGAGTTTGTTGATGTACTGTTCAACGAGCCGTTGGAGTCTTCAACTGTTGAACAGATGTTTCTTATGGGTATGAACACTTGTGAAGGTGTGGATATTCTTGATATAAGACCCTGCTCCAGTACACAATATAGATTAGAGCGTTTCCAGAAGCAGGTCCAAATTATGAAGAAGTATCGGGGGACTGCAAATGTTCAACGTGCATGGCTTGCTTCCTCTAGAAAAGCATTGCCTACCATCATGATGCATGGGCTTGCAGACTGCCGTCTTTCTTCAATCCCAGACCTATATGCCGCTGGTGTTCATCTTGCTGCAGCAGAATTTACTAATGGCAGGTTGGAGTTTTTTTGTTGTTTTTGCTATCAATACATGTATGGCACTGGTGTTCATCTTGCTGTGGCAGAGTTTACTAATGCCACATTAATAGTTTTATGGATTCAACTCTACAGAAATGTAGGCAAATTTTATGTTGCATATCATGATTCATGTCTTTATTAGGTTCACTCTGAACATAGACTTCCTCTTTCTACGAGAAATTTTCTTGCTTTCTGTTCCTGATCTCTCTTTTCACGTAAGTGCTGGTTTCCACTAGCTTCTATCTTTTTTCTTCAGTGCTTCATTGATCTTCCAGTTGTTTTCAAGAATCCTATCCAGACGAATTTTACTAATTTATCTAAAACATTTTCATGCTTTATTTTCCATACTGTGGTGATGTTGAGTCTGAATGTTTATCTTTTATTTGTGCAGTGCAAAGTATTGTGATGTTGACGAAAATGGAGTACAGTACATGATATTATGTCGCGTAATAATGGGAAAGATGGAGCTTCTTTTCCCTGAAAGTGGACAATGTTTTCCTAGCAGTGAGGATGTTGATAGTGGAGTGGATGATCTTCATCATCCGAAGTATTATATTACCTGGAACATGAATATTAACACCCACATTTATCCAGAGTTTATTGTTAGTTTCAAACTCTCCTCGAATGCTAAAGGTGATATATTTCTTCTTTGGAATGCTGTTTATTTGATGCTGATATGCATTATTTCTTTTCTTTTATGTAACATCAAATTGAAACTGTTCTCAACTCATTGAACATGACAATTAATTTTGGTGGTTGGCAATCAACTTAATGACCTTTAATCATGTGATCTGTATTTCAACTTTGATATCTAAATTTTTAATTTTGTTATTTAAGAAAATAAGGCTTCCTCCACTATGCATTGTCATCCGCCTCTTGGTGCGGGATTTTTTTCCGCTTGAGATTAGTGATGACTCCCAACTGGTGGTTCAATGGCTGTGTTTTTGGGAAATTCTGTATGGATATTGTGTATTTCCTTTTCTGTTATAAACATTTACAGTTCTTTATCTCTTGAAGTTTATGTGGTACCGACAGGGAATTCGGTTGGAAGTGAGGCTAGTCATGCTATTTCAGGTGTCACTGCATCTTCAAAAGGAGCCCAAGGTTGTTTACCAGCATCTGCTGGTGAATTGGTGAGTAATATAATTGCTGTATTTACATTTAGAAGTCATGGTGTAATGATAAGCAGGATGATTAATGAACTTGATCCTACTCTATGGTGGTTGCTCACCTGTTCTTACTTCCTAGCTGTTGATTTTTGTGGGATTGTCTTTGGTCAGAAAACGGTTGGACTTTATGGATACTTTGATTGTCGTCATTAGCTTTATGGTTTTGGCACAAATGGGAGGAACTCTATCTTGTTTGACAAGCATTTC
Source organism: Gossypium hirsutum (assembly GCF_007990345.1). Lineage (NCBI taxonomy): Eukaryota > Viridiplantae > Streptophyta > Magnoliopsida > Malvales > Malvaceae > Gossypium > Gossypium hirsutum. The sequence continues at coordinate 111,635,482 of NC_053431.1, forward strand.
AAATTATTGTACATTATCTACTGATACGCAAAGTATCCAAGATACCATATGGCTTGTGTTAAGGTCTTAAATTTCTGAGATGCTAGGTTTGTACTAGTTCATTTGCCTACTCTTTTGTCCTGCAATGTATGTGCAATAGGTGGTTGCTGTTCGAGCACTCAGATTCCAAAAGCTTACTTTTTAAAATCTGTGTGTGGAAGGTGTAGATGCAGCAAATTATTGTGTGATGTTGACTTATGCTAGCAAGAGTGGTGGAAGGAAAGTGGCACTCAGAAGAATTTTAAAATAGAAGAGCATGATATTATCTGTCTCTGCACCCTGAGGCAGTCTTTATTCCTATGTTTTGTGTCATACAGCAACACAAAACAACCTTTGTACTTTTAAGATATTTTCAGGCGGAAATGGCAGTCCTGATAATTCGTATATCTTGTGAGGTTTACTTATGTTTGCTGCTGATATTCTTGTCATTTAGGGGAGTACTAAACACCAAAATTCAGATTCAGGGGGATCCCAAGAAAATGATCCTAGTCTGGGTTCAAACACTTCAAAGACCCCTAAATCCCCTTGGATGCCTTTCCCTATGTTGTTTGCTGCTATCTCAAATAAGATTCCTCGTATGGATATGGACCAAGTTGCTAATCATTATGAACTGTTCAGGGTATGTTTAGTAAGATGTTTAATTGTTGGTTTCTAGGGGTGTAAGTGAGACACTAGTGTCCGCAAGCTACTCGAGTTCGACTTGGAGAAAATTCGAACTTGATTTGATACTTATCAAGCCAAGTCGAGCTATTGATCAAGTTGAATTCGAGCTTGTAGTACTTGACTTGAATATCTTGCGAGCCTTATCGAACTTTTCATATTTTTATACTATTAAATTATGTTATTACCCTTAATATATATTATTAACCCTAAGCTTAATTATTGAGTTGAGCTCGAGGTCAAGTACAAAAATTGGTAAATGAGCTTGATTGAGCTCAAGCTTAAGTAGCTCGATTATATCTCAAGCTAAGCTTGAGCTTAAAAATAGATGTTGGATCAAGCTCGAGCTGAGTATCGAGCTTGAGCGTGGCAGTATTGGGCTTGGCTTGGCTTGATTACACCCCTATTGGTTTCTCTATGGTTTTAAATAAAGCTTCTAATTCTTCTGTGTTATATCTTTTTTGCTCCGTAAGGCAAAGAAGATAACTCGTGATGATTTTGTCAAAAAGTTGAGATTGATAGTTGGAGATAATTTGCTGAGGTCAACAATAACTTCACTACAAAGCAAGGTATGATTTTAAATCCTTGGTCTGTTTTAATTACTCTGCAATGCAATACCACTACAAAATGTTGATTTGATTTAACGTTAATCTAATTTAGTTTTCTGGCAATTTGCAGATACCATCGAGGCATGAATTAGAGGTGGCAAAACAGAACATGAAGGGTCCTGGAAGCCTTTGAGTTTTACCATTTTCACGTTTAGGTGTGGAAGGCTTTGCTGCTTGGTATCCTCAAAAGCTGTTGGTGCTATTGGGTGACTTCAGCTTGCTTCTTGTTATCAAAATGCATCGACATGATAAGGACATGTTTGAAGGTACTTGTAGGAGTCTTAGCACTGCTTTGTTTTTTAATGGTGTAATTGTTCGGTATATCTCCTAGTCTCTAGTAGCATTGATTTGGTATTTGCTCAAAACTGAAGAACTCGTTTTCAACCTGAACCGGCTTGCTAGCCAACTCTATCCTTTTTTTCTTTTGGTTTTCAATTTTTTTTCTGAATGTGGACGTGGTGCATCGTTCTCTTATAATAAATAAATAATTGTTGCCTGACATTTCTACGAGTTCTTTTGGGCGTTTAAATGTAATACCGGAGAGGAGGGGAGCTTCCAACTTCCAAAAGTAAAAGAAACGTGCCGAAGATCAATTGTGGTAAACTTGGTGCCGCCTGTCCATATCCCATGGTCATGTGCGAGATTAGGATGGCACGCCAGAGATAAAGGATTAAGTCGTTTGGAATGAGGAAGTCAATTATCGGGTAAGATGATTGGGGGATCGTAGATAAATACCTAAGAGCAACCATTTGGTTAATGTCAGTGGAGCCCCCAGCACTTCAGATTGATGTTTCTTTATGGAGTTGCATGGGACCGGCTAGTTGACAATGACTCCCATGACTCGTGGTATAAGAGCAACCATTTGGTTAATGTCAGTGGAGCCCCCAGCACTTCAGATTGATGTTTCTTTATGGAGTTGCATGGGACCGGCTAGTTGACAATGACTCCCATGACTCGTGGTATATTTGCAAATTGCAATTGCACCAGCCATTGGTTCTTTACTCTTGAGCAATGAAAAGAAAAAGAGTGCAATTGGTACCGGCTTGCTTCACAGCAAAGTGAAGTTGGATTAATCTTCAGTTTCCCCCCAAATAAAATCTGTTGGACGTTTCATTATATCTGGTTTTCCATTAAGTCTTTAGGTCATGATATAGGAAATGGGCTAGGACAAACGAGGGCTTTAGTTTTTGACCCAGTTCAATGAGACGCGGGCCTGATGATCCATCTTCAGAAAATGAAAGTGATTGAAGACTTTGCAGTATTACGAGCAAAAGATGAAAACATCTGTTTTGGATGGGGAACAGAGCAATTTAATGAGCAGCTTTACAGATTTCTCTTTATTGCTTCATTATGAACTGTAAAGAACAACGGGAAATTTTTCTCTTTTACATGCATTGTATTTAGAGAGATTCTTTTCTTGTACCTTCCCCGGGTTTGAAACTTTGAACCTTGAGGTAAACATCCGAATTTACACCTTTGACACACACCCCAAAAAAAAAATCCATAAAAAACATAGACCAAAAGAATCAAGCAGCTAGTTTACTAGTCTACGACACTGAAATAATAATAGAAAGAAGAATAAACATATGGGAAATTAACCTAAAGAAAAAAGGGGAAAAAAAAAAAGGGTGGTCCACTTACGGTATCTGAGTAGTGGGGAGGGTTAATGAGAGAGTTCAGTGGTTGTGGTAGTCTCCTTCCCATGGACCACCAGAAGATAAATTGATTCAGCATTTGTCACATCATACCATCACCTTGCATTAAAAGCTCCTAATTATGAATGAATGATTCATATCTGACTTTCAATATTTCAAAAAACTAAAAAATAAAAAAGGAGGGGTCTTCTGACATCTTCACTTCACCTTCCCTTAGCTTTTCACATTCTCAAAACATACCCCCAAATCTTTCCTCCACTATCTAATTCATCCCTTTTGTATTAAAAGTTGCAATAAATCTTTAAAACCGTACGTATGATATTTGTTACCAATATTAAAATAAAATAAAGGAGAGAGATGACATGAATGACAGTTTTAGGTTTTGCTGTACAATGTACATATAACTCCAAGAGAAAAGAGTGGTTAATTTATCAATCAACAGGGATAGTAAAAGTTTGGTGTGGTTAATTTATGGCTTGATGCTCTATCATTATTAATGCAAGTTGGACTTGGAAAATCGAACCCAACTAATTACAACTACTCTTTTATTTCTTTTGCTTTTTTGCCTTTTACCTGCCTAAGTCTGTCATGTTTTTATTATTTCCTTTGGAATATTCTTTCGGTGTCAGCACTGAATTATATCTTCAAACAAGCTACTAATTTAATATAGGAATAATTAAAAAAATTACTTTTAAGACAAGACAAGTTCTTTGTTTTAGAAGCTTGTAACGTTATACGCTGAATATTTTTAAGACAAGACAAGTTCATTAATTATAAAAACATATATGAAATTCACTCTCTCTAGATGATTAGTAGGTTGGAGCAATGTTTAGAGGGTCCGGAAAACAACACAATCGCTGGCAACTAAAGAAAAAGCCTAAAATTATTTAATGCTAGACGAAACTGAAAAATCCAACGCATAAAGTTGTTGGACCAACATGCTTTTGCCTAGTAAAATCTATAATAAGGGAGATAAAATTCTCGGGATTGTAAAAAATAAATTGAAACAGTGACGCCGGGATTAATCTTTCTTAAAAGGGCACCCATTAATTTTTTATTAAATTAAAAACCAAAGTAGAGCAGACTAGGGCGTTTCTTCATACTTCATTATGTAGGAGTGTTGTCGATAAGAAAGGAGAGTAGGCACCCTTTTTTGTGAATCCAAGTGATTATAGCCCTTTTCCTCTTTTGGTTAATGATTGTTAAGAGAGAAAGCCTATTTCACTGTATTGGGAATTAATAAATCTATCCAACTTTGACCTTGATTACAATATGTCTTGCTTGGCCTTGCTTTTGGATAAGATGACCTTTTTTTAAATGTTTGCTATACAACCACTCATTTACACCCCCCCCTCTCTCTCATTTGAAAGTTGCTAGGCAAGAATAATAATGAATTTGTTGGTAATTAAAGACACTTTTAATTGCTACAAAAAGGTAATAAATAAAAGAGGTTTTATTGCATGAATGAATGAATGGAGGATAGCCATGCATCCTTCTGTGAGTATGGTAGAGAATGGGCCCTCGCCTCCCTACACCTTTTTTCATGCAACAACAAAAAAATAAAAGGGTTCTCGAGTTGCTCAATCAATGCAAATATAAATGAATAAATCGGATGGCCAGCAGCCTCTCCAGTTGACCCCATCGAACCAGCTTGATGTTGACACGTGGTTGAAGATGGTGGAACTAAAATGAATGAATGATAGCGTAATGATGATAAAATAATTATTTTGACATTCTGTGGACTGTATATTTGTGAATATATGTGCCTATGACAGTGCTGCTCAGTGCAGTTATGATTTTATTAATGAATGGGTGAATGAATGAATCTACTGAGCTGAGTCTGACCACAAAACCCCCAAAGCCAAAAAATCAACCCTCCCCATGAGTACGGCCTCTCTTCCCTATCTCCCCTCTGGCTGGCTGATGAGTAGCTCGATACTCTTTTATTTGTTCCACTGCAACAATACTTCTTTATTTGCTGCCTGTCTTTATACACTTGCCTCTTTATTACTCACCCATCCCCCTTTCTCTTTGAATTTCGAAGCATCTACCTTATTTATGCTTTTAGATAGGCCGGTGAGTTAGTGACTGACTGAGATCTGCTTTCTTTTAAATCTTATATATATATGGCCATTTCATTGAAAATATATGGTCCTTGTTTAGGGCATTGGAATGGGCGCACCTCTATCTACTATGTTAATGGCATTCGCAATAGTAACGCAAATGGGGGGGGGGGAGAATTTTATTAAAATCGGAGCAAATGAACAAATACTGTGCATAAAACAGTGGCACACAATTGCAGCTACCGAAAAACAGAAAAGCTCTCGGTCAAATTAAAACTGTGGTACTTTCTGCCTATACTCATAGTTGGGGGCTATAGGGGAGGGAGGGCTAAAGAATTATGAGGCATTTTCACAAGTGTATCAGCATCAGAGTGAGAGGGATTTGTATATTTAAGGTTCTCTTCCTTAGTATGGGCACTGTAATATACATTTTCCCTCGTGTTCACACATTTAATTATCAAACTTATAGAAGGTGTATAATTGATATAAATGAGTTTAAATGGGTTTGGATATGTAATTGGGTGCGTTGCTGTGCGTTTTGTTTTATTTTACAATATCATTATAATATCTAATCTCACCACCACCCACCGGTGAAATCTAGATTATTTTTATTTTTATTTTTATTTTCTGAATGTTCGTTTATCTCATCATTTTGAGACTGAACATATAAAGACAATCAGTTTCCAAATGCCTTATAGTTACTGATTTTATTATTATTATTTTTTTGTTTGGGGGTAATATGATTTTTAAAGGTAATAAATTTGTTTAACTAAAATTCGCTGAAATAATTTTAATGTTTTATAAGTTAATAATATGATGATAGCTCAATTCAGATTTACTTCATAAAAGTATATCTTTTATGTAGATGTTTTATTATAATAGAGATATTTAAAATAACTGAATATTTTACAACATTTATCATTATATAATATATATAAATTTTATAAACATAATTAATATTATGATATGATATGATATTAAATTTTTATTGGTATTTTATATATTTATTTAATAAATGATACATACCAACGTTATAATTTGTATTATTATATTTCGTAATACAAACGCGGATCCCTTGACCCAAAACTTGTGCCCCTCTATGACCTTTTAATGAAATTATGCCACGTTTTTGTTTTTGTTTTTTAATTATTTTTAAGTCAATTTTATAAGCCTTGATTAAAATTATAATTATTTTTTAATTTTATATTAATTATAGAATAATTAAAATTGATAAGAGATAAAAATAATGAATTTTAATAATAAAATAGAAATAAAAGAAATTAAATCAGTTCATCATATATATATTTAAATGAAAAATATAAATAATCTAATAGATCGAATTTTGACAAGATAATTTTTAAATTAAATCTAAAACATTAAAGTAAAAAAAACTATTTTTTTATAATTAAAAAACTTAAATCAATTGAAAAGATTGTAATTCACCAAAAATAAAAGAAAAATAAAAAAAAATCTTTTCCATTGATATGAGTTTTTGTATTAATAAAAAAAATTAATTTTTAGTTTAATGTTGTGAATTTACTATATTGTCAAATTTAATATATTAAATTATTTATATATTGCCTATAAATTAAAATATATATCATCAATGAATTAATTTTTTTATTTCTTATTTTAATTATTTTACAATTAATATGAAATTGAAAAGATAAAATTTAAATTTAATTAATGTTTATAAGATATAAAATGAAAAAAAAAAGTATACAAGGGGCACGGGGGCAGAGGATTTATATTCATATTATGTATATTATAAGCTACTATATACTATAAATATGTCATATTTTTTCATGGATATCATTGTCGTATTTGTTTATCTTCAATGAAATGTATATTAACTTTATAAGAAAATGATATGCATAATTTAACTCCAAATTAATTTGATTGAATTTAATTAAAAAATTAATATAGAAAATATAAATTAATATATTATATTATATTATATTAATAAATGTATTATACATATAATTCTATAATCTATACTATATTGATATTTATATATATATGTATTCCATATTATTATACCATGTAAAGTTATATCATATATGTAGCGACGTAAAAAATTTAGCTTAGCTTGGCCGCTAATTGTGGCGATTTATTGAAAAAAAGTTTGAAATTTGACGTCTGATTTTTGAAATAAGCAGGGAGTCGCCACCGATCCTTTTTCCTAGGTGTGATCGGACACCTATTAGATCTCTTATTAAAACAAGTAAAAGGCTAAGTTTAGGTCTACGTTAAAATCCAGAGAAAATTTAGAGTTCGGGAGTCGGTTACGCGCGAGGAAGGTATTAGCACCCTCGCGACGCCCAAAAATTGGTATCTCATAAACATGTGTTGTCTTGATTTTCAAAAATACGAGTTCAATATAAGATTTAATCGTGATCTGCTTAAAAGAAGACGAGAAATTTTCAATTTTTGATTTTTGAAAAGGTCATACCGATTGAACACAAACCAATTGATGTTCACCCAACATAGCGATGAAATCGATGACTTAATGTTAAATCGGTACGTTGCCTTGATTATTGAAATTAATTCGGAAAACAAGAATAAGATTCTCGGCAAAGTAAATTGATATGAAATAGAAATAAATAAAAGTGCCAGGTATATGCTAAAATAAATAATAACTATGATAATAATATTAAAAACAATAATTATACATGCGATATTAAACATAAATAAGGATAATATTAAACATGAGATAAAAACAACAAATATGTACATAATATTATTAAAAGCGTATACATAAAATACATATAAAAGAGTCATAAATATACTATATCTAGTATTTTAAAAATATATATATAAAATAGGGAAAAGACTAACTAATATAGTAAAACGTATATACAGGTATGATATTAAAAATGTATACAAAAGAAAACATGTGTGCAAATGTATGTACGTAAGACCGCATAAAATATACAACTAGGATACTAAAGTATATATATATATATATGCATGATATGTAAAAATCCCACATTGAGAAAGCATATACACATAAAATACACATATAATAATACTCGAATATTTACATAATACATACACTTGGGAAATAAACCCATTACAATATTACATAAGCATGTACTTATATATACACTAGAGATACATACACATACATACATAAAACACGTATTAAGATTAACAATAGTAATTAAGATAAAAATATGTACATAAAATAATAATAATGTATATATAACTAACAAGAAATAGGAATAATGAAACATGTATGACATGTATATAAACCTATATGATATATATATATTTATATTGAAAATGATATATAAAAAAGAATGTTCGTGTACTAAATAGATGCGTACATGTATATAAATAATAATGATGTTATAATATATGTTAGTATTTGAAATGTACATAAAATATTATGAAAGATAGATAGCTAATAACATTAAAACATATGCATAATAATATAATATTAAAAAGTACATATATATGTATACTTTAATATGAAGAATACGGGCATATATATATTATAGTATTAGAACATTTACATAGTATACTAATATGAGTACCATTAATGTTTAAAAGGAAACTTAGTAATTATATTACATAAATATGTTATAAAAACTTAATAACACATATATGATAATAACTATAATAATAATATATTAGTAATAAATATAAGAAGAATAAAAATAACAGTAAAAAATAAAGACAATATGAAAATATGCTTAAATCTGAAAAAAGGACTAAATTTAAAACGGAAACAAAGTTTTGGGGCGATTTTAAAAAATAAAAACAAAGGGAGGGATTCATTAGAACACGAGCAATATTGAGGGGGATCAAAAGCCCAATATTCCCTGTTGTTAAAACGCTACGTATGCAGGGGGACCATATTGAAAACTCTGAAAAATTAGTGGGCTAGATTACAGAACGCAGTAAGTCTAATTGTAAACCCAAAAGAAAGCGGAGGGGCTGAAAGCGAAATTAGCCCCTCCCATAAAAAACACGCGGATCCTAACCTGGGGCGGGTCGGGTAGATCCGACCCATACTCAAAACGGCGTCGTTTTCTAATTAAACGGGAGGGACCAAAACGGTGCGTTTTGGTCCCTAAAAGCTAAAAATTTTGTAAAAAAATCATTTGAGAAGGGGAAGGAAAAAAAAGAAGAGAGGAGAGGGAGAGAAAAGAAATCCGGCCGGGGAGGGGGAAAGGTCCGATCGCCGGACGGTCACCGGAGCCTCGCCGGCGCCGGCGCCGGCCGCCGTGAGAGGTTTTTTTTTGTGTTTATACTTTGTTTTGTATTTTTTATATATATTAATATTTGTGTGTGTAAAATAGATTTAGAGAACGAGATTTTAAAAAATAAAGAAAAAGATTACCTTATATTTGTAGTTTTTGATTTTTTTGACAACTTTGAACTTCTGATTTCAGTGTTAAAATCACGGCTTGTACATGTGTTCTGTTCTATCTTGGTTATTGATTTCTTTTGAACACTTGAATGAATGTTAAAAGCGAAAACAGAAAAGAAAAAAAAACCCCTATTACATTGATTCTCTTTCGGCTTTATAGCCAATTCCATGTGATTTCCACTACTTTCTGCTTGTTTTGCTTTTGCTTTGCATGTTTCTCTGTTCCTTTCCTGTCTTCTTTTGTTTATTTGCAGGTGTGGAGGTGCAAGTGATGGGAGTGTCAGATAGTATGGGCAGTGCCTGGTCTCGGGCAGAGGAGGAAGTGGTTTGGCAGCTCGCGTGGGGGCTGAGTGGGAGACTCGATCAGTGGCAGCTACTGAGTCAGAGGCCAAGTGGGACTAGGGTTTCCCGATTCTGGTCTTGGGCTAGGGATTTGGTATTGGTTTGGGCTTGTTTTGTTTAGTAGGCTTATTGGGTTAGGGGTTTTTTGGATTAGGGTAGGTTAGTTTAGGGTATTGGGCTAATAGTATTTGGGTTTGTAAAAGTGTGAATGGGTTTGGGTTTTAAGGGGTTTAGTGTTTTGTAAATGGGGTTTTAATTTGTAAATGAGACTGGGCCGAAATTGGCCTAGTACAATATATAATCTAATAATGTATAAATGGTTATTCTTTACTATAATCTAATATGTAAGTAATTATTTTATACATCATTTTTTGAACTAATAAAAATATTATTTATTATATTATCGCATTGTTGAATATTAAAAAAATATTTTATTAAATTAATAAACCCTAAAACCTTATAGGTGCGCTGAAGTTAATTAAAATTGATTTAACTGTTCTAATTGAGTCTATTTAATCAATCAATTTAATTAAACTGATTCTAATTTTGGACTAATTGGAGAGATGAATTAAAACGTATTACCCTATTAAATTTATTTTTTAAAAAAAATATTTATATCGAATCTCAACTCAAAAATATTTTACCCAAACCCAAATTTATTCTCTAAAGCACAAACTCAAACAATAATAATTTAAAATACAAATCCAAAATATGATAATATCTACGTCAACCCAAATCCATAAACATTAAATAGTAAAAAATTTAAAATTAACCCAAAATCTATGTTACAAATAATGTTTTTATTAAGAAAAATATGAGTTAAAATCAATGTATTAATTGCCAACAATATTTTGGTCTTTTGTGAGGCATAAAAGTTTAGATTTAATCCCACGCAATACCATCACCACCCTAATTATAAAAAATATATTTTATTAATTATATGTTAAAATAAGTTGTTACTCCTTATACTTTAATAAAAAAAATGATATTTAGTCATTGTATTTGAAAATTAAATCATATTTTTATAATTTAAAAATCTCAATCTAATAATTAATATTGTTAGTATTTTTTGTCAAAATTTATCACCAAGACATATTAGTTAGGGTTCTCTAATATGATGTGGTATACAATTGATGGGAAATAAGCATATTAAGTTGACACTTCTGGCAGAAACTATCAATAACATTAATGATTGAACTAAAATTTTTAATTTAAAAAAAATAGAAGGATTGAATTTTTAACTTTTAAAGTATATAAAGTAAATCTCAAATTCTATAAAAATATAAAGACTAATAACATATTTAACCTTAATTATATTATCAGTGTTACATAATAAATCATGTTTAATCATTCATGAAAATTATAAAATTAATTTTAGTATATTTGAATTATTATATTATATTATTAAATTAATAAATAAATACTTTATAAATTTTAATAATTATTAATTTTATATATTTATAATACATTGTATTACAAACTATAACTACAACTACAACTAGAACTACAACTAGATTTGGATTTTTTTCAATGAATGCATTTTTATAACTACAACTACAATCAAACTATTACAAAAACACAAATGGATAAATTGGTAAGTGTGTAACACCCCCTAACCCTATACTGTCACTGGAATAGGGTTACGGAGCATTACAAGACATATCGAACAAATTACGAATAATTCACAAATAATAAACATACAAAGGATAAATTTAATCCTTAAGTCCCTATAATGGACCATCGAGGCCCAAAACGCGTATTAGAAGTGGATCGGGACTTATCCAGGTGCTTGAAGAATTTTCGTAAATTTTAAAATTTTTTTAAAACTCAATATAACCTTATTTACATACATTTAACCTTCCCTACAATTTGAAACCGAATCCAATCCAATACCAATGATATAACCAATTCAATTCATATATGTAAAAATCTAAAATTTACCAAGATTAATACTAGAATTTACTATATGATCATTCATACCATTATTCAAATTAAATTAAAAGTTCTATTCAATTTTCAATTAAAACATATATATATACCATTTCATTTATTTAATCTTTCATTTACCAATTTAAATCATCACATATTATCCTTACAATCCAAAACCACATTAACTCAAAATACAACCTAGGTACATGCCACATATACCAAAATAAAATATACATCACCAAGGTCGGTGAGATCGGGATTGATTTGGATGCTGGACCAGATTTTGACTCATATAGACCTGCGCACGGAAAATAACCGTACACCGAGTATAGACATACTCAGTGGTATTACTATAAATCAAACTATAATAACAATAATGAAATATAAATATTAAACATATAAAAATTGAATTTTCTCAAATATTAACTCATTCTTAAACTTTATTCGTTAATAATAGTAACACAATTTCAACAATTTATTGTTTCAATTAAATATCAAAGACTTCAATTTTCTTCACTACATCAACGTTTAGTTCATGCCTTCCATTTCCAATCTCAATTTCAATCCACAATTTAAATTTCTCATTTCAGTTTTTCACCCTATTAACAAACCCAGACTTTGGTGGATACACGGATCCAACCAAACACACCAGAATGGCACCTAGTGCCTCATCGGACAGTTCAAAGCAAAGTTGACACCCAGTGTCTCATCGGCCTAGCCGAAGTAAAGTGGTACCCAGTACCTCGTCGAATTTATCCGGAGTAAAATAGTGACACCTAGTGTCTCATTGACTTGAGGTTGAAGTATCCCCGAACACTTCCAATCCTAGGGCATGCCAATTATATCCGACTTAGCCCGACTAGTTAATAGGGTTTTTAATTCACTTTCTCTGTTTCAATCAATATTCACATCAATTCCACTTAAATCACAATTTCACTTTCATTTAAAAAATCCACTTTCAAAATCAAATACACTTTCCATTCACCAATCAAAATACAATTCAATACTAACAGATATTTCTCATTCAATTCAACTTTACTTTAAATCTCAAATTCTTTTTCAATTCAATCATAATCCAATACTAAAATTTATTTAACAACCATTTCAATTATCATTCAATTCCATAACAACACTTACGTCATAATTTACTTACCAAACACATAATTTAATTTAACATTTAATGAATAAATAAATAATTTGAATTATAGTACTACAAACTCGGATTTGTTCGATTACTCCTCGATAACTTTTTCCTTTCCTTTCGGTACCGATGCCTCGGATTCTTTGCTAACTACGAAAATAATAATAATTTTCACTATTAATTACAGCATTAAATTATAATAAATAATTAAATTTTATTCAATTCCTACTTATTCTCAATTTAATCCTAACTAAGTTTACTTACTTTTCTAACTTAATTCATACTTCTTTTCTACTTAATTTCTTGCCATGTGAAACTAAATTATTCAATATTCATAATAAAACCCTACTTTAAAATTTCTTTCAATTAATCCCTCTATCACAAAACTTATAGCTTCTTTTACAATTTAATCCCTTTATCAATTCTAATTTGAAATTCATTCAATTAAATCCCTAATTCACTATTTTGTTCAACATGAACTATATTCAAAAACCTTAAAACTTCCAAAACCTTAACTTAATTTCATCAAAACTTTATTTTAAAGCTTCTAAAACATCAAAATTAAATAAAAAGAACTTAATTAACTTGTCAAATTAAACTCTAAGCTTTAAAAACCCTATTTCGCCTTTTTCTTTCTTTCTCCTTACTTTGGAAAGTCTCTTTCTTTATTTCCTTCTGTTTCTTTCTTTTCTTTATTTCATTCCCTTTTTATTTACTTTATATATATATATTATAATAACTATAGTAAATATCTATTATATAATTAATGATATATTACAAATGTATATATATTTTCTTACATTTGTACTTAATCAATACCTTACACTTATCATAAATTAATTTATTTATCACATAAAAATCTTATAAAATAATTATTTAATTAATAAACATCTTTTTAACTTAATAATAAATAATAAATATCTATTTACTTAAATTAAAGAAAATACATTAGTATTTTACAATTGTTCACATATATTTATTACACATGTAATTTATTAACATCATACATTTGTCAACTTATTAATTTATTCATTAATTTAATAATATAATATCAATTAAATAATAATAAATATAATAAGTATCTATTTAATACACAAATGCATATGTTACAAATGTACATTTATACATTGTTACATTTGTACATCATTATCACCATGCACTTGTCATGAATTTAATTTATTTATCATATAAAAACTTTTAATATAATTAATAATCATAAAATATCTTTATACTTAAATTATAAGTAAATTATGTATTTAAATTACAATTGTACAAATATAATTTTTACACATATATATTTTTATTACTATACATTTATATTTATTTAATTTATTTCATAATATAATATAATATAATTATAATATAATCAATTAATAATAATATATAATATATATACCCAAGAAAAATCTCAGATTTTTCAATCTAATTGCCGCCTCAATTATATCAAATGGCATATTTGCCATTTTGGCCCCCTTTCTTTTTATTAATCTATAATTCAACTTTTTCCCCTTATTCAATTTAGTCCTTTTTCCTAATTATTCTTAATTAAGCTAAATTCACCTAATTAAAATCTAATTAGACACACTACTAGACTCATAGATATTTCTAATAATTATTTACAGGTTCGGTTTACTAAGACGGAAGCCCTATAATATACTTTTTTCGATGCCCGTGAATTTTGGGTAATTACACAACATAAATTTGAACTTGGACTAGAATAAATCTAGGCAAAAAAACACAAATGGCGAGACTTAAATCTAGAACAAAATCTATTTGGAGAACCTATATATGTATAAATACACATAGTATGATTCAAACCTGAGTAGAAACCTTAGCCTTTACTAACACTACTGAAAATCTATTTGGAGAACCTATATATGTATAAATATACATAGTATGATTCAAACCTGAGTAGAAACCTTAGCCTTTACTAACACTACTGAATCTTTTCCATAGTATGATTTAGTCATGGATAATTCTTAGTTAGATCATAAGTAGAACACTTATCTTTATATGAGGTAATGTCCACACAAATCCCAAAAGTTCAAAGATGATTCAAAGTTTTTCTGAGCTTTATAAGACCTGTTTTTCTACTTAGGATTGGAGGCATTTTAGGACTTGAAACAATAAAGAGAAGATGAGAAACACAAGTAATAATGATAAAATAAAATAAGAAAATTGAAAATTGTTGGAAAGATAAAATCCATGGAATGCGGAATAGGAGGATAAGTATCAAATAGAATCCTCTAAGAAAATTTCTTCGACAAACTCAATTAATGGCTTTAAATGACCCTCCAAGAATGAATTATTGACAATATGAAATCTCTCAAAATATAGAATAAGATTAAATAAAAAGAATTTTCTGAAAAAAAAATTTAATCTTACAAAATAAAATACTTTAAAGATGGCTTCTCTTAATCAAATAATTAAAAATTGTCATATATAATAAATAATGAAAGTGCCTTTTTATATGTAGATTTAATGAAAAACAAACTCCTAATTTAATTAGCTAAGTAAAAAGTAATTTTAGTTAAACTAAACTTTGTTGTTAATTAAAAAAGATAAAACTTCTAAAGAAGTTAAAATACTTAAAACTATCATAAAATTCAGAATAAATAAATACAAAAGATATAAAACTTAAAAAATAAAATATTAGACTTATATATAATCAAAATCAAGCCTTAAAATATATCCCAATATGAATTAAATACGAAACAAAGTCTAAAACTCGTAATTTAGTAAAAATTTCGTTCAAAATTTGTCTATTCGCGCAGTTTTCACTAAAATAATAATAATTTGAGCTTACAAATTCAAAATGAAGTGATTCAAAGTGTGTTTTTAAAAAGCTAACAGAAAGTTTTTTTTATCAGTTAAGAGACATTTTGACCCAAAAATATTTAGATACCATCTAAAAATATATCACAAATCAATTAATTTTCGAAACTTAAAAATTAACCATTTCAATAAATTCCACCAAGTATAAATATAATCTCAAATGAAAGAAACCAACTTGATTTTGTTAATTATGGTCACTATAAAGATTTAATTAATTAACAAACTAATAACTTATAACAAATTATATCATGTTACAAATTTAAACTCAAAAAAGAAAAAAAGAAAAAAACCCTTGAATCGCCTTTATTGAATTTGAAGGCAAAGGTCACAGCACAGCACAGTGCACACGACTGGGCCTGGCCTCCTGCTGCTGCTGCTGGGGATTTGAAGTTTCCTAGTTTTAAGTGATAATTTAAAAAAAAAAATTCGTGAAATATATAAAAGAAAAACGATATTAATATAATAATTATTATAATGTGAAGCAAGCAAGTGGGCATTCAGTCATTCACCTGTCCATGCAAAAAGCAGAAGATAAAGCCAAATCCCATGCTAAGCAGGTACGTATTGGACTGCTCCACAGAGCTTTTGCTGTTTCTGCTACTGTTTTCCTAGTGCTGCTACGCTGACAGCACTGTCAGCGGCACGTCAATCATAAAGCAATGGATTGCTAAATCATTTTGCCTCTGTCTCTCTCTCTTCTTCCTATTGGTTCTGACACTGACCATATGTCTTTGACTGTATGCCCTCCCCATAAACCGTGTGGGTCCACCTTTTTGACACGTGTGTATAAATATTAAGATTTAACTTTTTTATCTATTATTACATGCCTTGTGTTCTGTTTTCATGAAGAAGAAGAAGAAGAAGAAGAAGATGAAGAATGATGGGTTTGCCTCCCGCGAGATTCTCGCCTTATTATGCGATGTGTTGTAAGGAAATAAACAAAACAAAAACAGACCATCCCATTACCTTGTTTTGAGATTTGGTTTGTTCCTTTCCTATTATTAATATTATTTTTTGTCTTTTCTTTTCCATTAATGTTTATTTCATGAAAGTGGGAACGAAGCTAATAAGATAACACATACCTTTTATGTATTAGAAAAATAATATAAAATACTGACTTTTATTTTGTTATATCATACACCACAAGTTTGTTTGTTTTTTTTTTAAAGATTTACTATCAAAATTAAAAGGTTACTACTACATGGCTCTTTTATGGTATTTTATATAAAAATGTATGACATCATTTTTTAAATTAAAATTTATTACCAAAAATTAACTTTATAGGTTATATACTAAAAATATATTGTTAACCCAACTTTTTTTTTATTTAAATCTTAAAGAAGCGGTCAGTAAAATGCAATTGCCGGCTGCACAGAAAAACCTGGCAATGTTGAGAGCGTCAGGGAGACAGCAGAAATGCTGGCAACCAGAAAAAAAGTCAAATTTGGTGAAGGCTGGTCGAAATTGAAAAAATCCAACACATAAAAGATAAAGTTGTTGTTGGACCAATATGCTTTTGTTAGTAAAATATATAGCTTCAATTTCCTTACAACAAACATCAAATTCTTCACATTTCTACTCAATTCATTAATTAATAGTATTATTATAGGAGCCGATACAACTTTTTAAAAGAATAATCGATTTTTGGCCTCCAATTTCATAAGTAGGTTCTTGAAATTTTTTTTTTATCTACTTTCATACCTGAATTTAAAAATTATTATTCATTTAGTCTCATTATGTTAACTGTTAAACAGAAAAAAGAAATAATGACTTAACAAGCAAGTGTTGCTTAGTTAATTTAGTTGTTATTGTTTGAGCAGGCACTCATTTTGTTTTTTATTTCACTGGTCTATGCATTCCATCTTTATTAATAAATTTTTAAATTAAATGAACTAAAACTGAAAAGTAAACAAAAATCAAAGAATGTTGTTGAAGAGGCCGTGACCAGCAACCAACCCAGAGCCTAGTGCTACCACCAATAAAGCCAAGATTTGGTTTTAGAAAGTTGAGCAGTTAATTTTTTCCTCGACAAGGGCAATGCAACTTTTTTATTATTATTTATTTTAAAACAAAATTTTACTTCTCTCTCTCTATATATATATTATATCAAGGGGAAGTTTCTTCCACTATATTTTGTACGATTAAACTGTTGAATTTATCGATATGATTGTACTTGTCATGCATGTGAATTTTCGAACTAATTCGAGATCTCTATCATATCAATTTAAAATATTGTATATATTAGTATTTATTAAAAGGTTGAAAGTCTTTTCTATAAAACAAATAGTTAAAAATTTTAAATTCTCATCAAATTTAACATGCATGATTTGTATGAATGGAATATGAAATATGATGGTTGGATCATTAAAATATTAATCGTACATAAATATATGGAAGAGTGTAATGCTTTAGTTTTACACCGGTATAAGCGGATCCTTCTCCTTACATCATTTATATCTATAATCTATAACCTATATATATATAAACACGAGTTTGGGAAAACTTTTAAACTGACAAGAATACCCTTTAATTTTCATCAAATTACTAAATTCAAATTTAAAAATAATTATAATATTTAATTTAAAATTATTTGTTAAAAAAAGTTGAAGTAAAATAGAAATGATGATAATTATACATTTAAAAATAATTATAGTTTAATTTATGATTATTAGTTAAAAAAGTTGAGCTAATTTTATTGATGTAAAATAGAGCGAATAGAATTCTAAGCATCTTAATTATCATTTAATTAATATTAGAGTTAATTATGTTAATTAATTATTGTTTTGAAGAATGTTACTATATTTTAATTACATAAAGTACAACTATATTGTATGTTGATTATATTAAAAAAGGCTTTAATTATGATTTAATATTTTAATTATATTCACTAATTCAAATAAAAAATATTAATTAAATATTAAACGTGGAATTAATGAAGTTTTATAAATTTATTAATGAGCCCTTTGAATTTATTAAATATTATTTTATAGCTCTCAAATTAGCTTTGTGATCTACTTTTATTTTATCCCTACTACATGGTAAATAATTTAACTCAATAAAAACACTAATAGTTAATATTGATTAACTACCATATAAGTTAGACATGAATGAACAAAAGTCAAATCCAGTGATATCTTTCATATATGTATATATATATAACTAGTTTTTTTATCGAGTTAACATTATATATTTATTAAAATATATCATTTGTAATTTATTATAAAAAGTTTGAAATAAATATTAGTTTTAGAAATTTTAAAATAATTTTTTATAATTTTAAATTAATTAAATTTAATACAAAAGATAATTATTTTTATAATGCTTAAAATATTGTTGATCAGGGTTATATAAAATATTATGAAAAAACAACCACATGAGCAAACTACGTAAATTGTTATTAAAATAAAGGTTTTATTGTATCAATGATTCTCAATGAAGGATATTCATTATTGTAAAAAACATTAGATATTTTTTTATTAAAAATATAATGCAATTAATCAAAAGCAAAGATAAATTAAAAACAAACTTACATCACAGTTGAAGATTCAACCTTCAGATCAAGTTTTAAAATGTTTATTAAAATATAGAAAAAATTACATCAAATTTTATTAAAATGTGTAATAGTAAATACACTAAAAACCCTAACATAATGTTAAGGTGGAAGAGTCTAACCTTCTTCTCTTTGACATCACCGATAAATCGATTACTATAGATAATAAACTAATTTTAATGTTAATAATTTTGGAAATAATTTCATTAATGTAAAATAAATTAAATCAAAATATAATTTGTAACTGTGATAATTTTTTTTTTAAAAAAACTAACCTACTTAACGTGTTGGTTCTTATTGCGGGTGCAACATTTATAAGCCAGAAAATAAGGAATCCCAAAATGAATTTTGCAAAAAAATTAAATAATATGTGGTAACTTTTGACCTAAATTAAAAGCATATTTATATTTTAATTGCATTGCATTAATCATTAAAAACATATATTACAAGTATCATTTTATGTTTAGATTGTAATACCTCCAAAATATATAGGGTTAGATGTATGAAAACGACAGTACTCCAGTGACAGCTCTTAGAAAGACAGCTGGAGATAACAAGCAAAACAACAGCAACAAAGTTAACGACTTAGAAATAGATAACAGTAGAGAATAAAAGAAAATTTGGTTTATGTATTGCTTAAAAAATTTACTCTTCCCATGTATGCAAAGTATGATTTTATAGATTTAGTAAGGAACTAAGCAAAAAGCTTCAGTAACTCACTCAACAGCTTAACAACTTCTTTAACAAACTAACTTGTCCAGGCTATTTTGATATTGTTCAACATTCACCATGCTTTTTGATTTCTTTACCCTCTATGATCAATAACTTCTCTGCCTCTTGAATGGAAATGACATTTATCTTGCTCCTCAGCTATGTCAAAAGCAGTGCATGTAACGACCCGATAGTCACGGGTGTCGGAAAGTGTATTTTTGAGACTCCGTTATCTATATCGGACTCGTAAATATTTATAATAAATATTTATGAAGTTAGTTGTGTAGTTAATTAGATTTTGGTTAAATGAATTTATATGAATTAAGAGTAATTAGGTATAAAGACTAAATTGCATAAAGAGTGAAAGTTGAATTATAGATTAAAGAAAAAATTAAAAGGACTAAAGAAACAATTTTACTATTGTTTATAAATGAGGAGGCATAAGGGTGAAATTATTATAAAATTTTAAGTTAAAATATATATTATAATATGTTACTTAATATTTAAGTAAATATATATAATATAATAATAAAGTATATATAATAAACAAAACAAATAAATAAATGAATAAACAAAGAAAGAAACAAAATGAAATAAAAAGGAAAGAAAGAAAAGACAAAAAAAAAAAAAGGAAAGAAAGAAAGGAGAAAAACAAGGCTAGGGTTTCAAAGTTTCCAAGTTCAATTGGTTAGTTAATTTAGTCTCTTTTTCTTGTAATTTTTATGTTTTTGGAATCCCGTGTTAAGTACTACCCGACCCATGTAGAAATTTTAGTAATTATTGAGTTTTTAAGTGTTGTTAATATTGAATAATTTTAGTATTAGAGATTAAATTGATAGATTTGTAATCTAGAAATGAAAAAGGATTAAATTGCAGAATAAATTGTAAATTTTGAGTAATAGGGACTAAATTGTGAAAATTCAAAATTTAGGGATTTAAGTGAAAATAGGGAGTTAAAGTTAGTTTAAAGTGAAATTTGTATAAAAATATAGGATTAATTGTAAAGAAATAAAGTTAGTCCCGATTTAGGGACTAAATTGAAAATTAGGCAAATATTGAGTCAAAAATTGAAATATTCAATATGAAATTAAATTGTGTTATATTGATGAATTTTAATTTTTTTTTAATTCCGTAGCTAATGTCGTACCAGAATCTTCGACTAAAAAGGGAAAAGAAGAAGTCGACGTGGAATAGCTCGGAATTCTTGGTTTGTATTTCTATAATCCGAAACTAGTTATTAATTGTTGTATTTTTTATTTAATGCATATGGTAAGTATTAAGGTGAGTATTTGGCACTTTGACATTGAATTGAATTAAAGGTTGATTGAATGGATTGAATTGAATTAAAGGTTGATTGAATGGATTGAATTGATATATATTATGAATATATTGATTATTTGAATTGAAATGAATATATATATGTGCAAATATGATAATTGAATATTGGTTGTATTCGGAAAGTGAATTGAAATCCTATTAACTATATTGGGCTGAGTCAGATATAGATGGCATGCCATAGGATTGGAAAAGTTTAGGGATTTCTTCGACTTCGAGTCGATAAGGCACTGGGTGCCAAACTGGTGTGTTAGTTGGATCCGTGTATCCATCCGAGTCCGATTCGTGTTAATAGGGGTAAATAAATAATAAAGTTCTATAATTAATATTGAAATGATATTGTATGTGAAATGAAAATGGGATAGTCAATTGAAACATCAAAATGAGACACATGAATTACGTATTCATGAACTGGATATGGATTGAATAATATTATTGTATAAATAATATATATTAAATTGTGAAAAGCTATTATATAGCAAGTGATGAGATTTGAGAATGATATGAAATGATGTATTTATGACTTGAATATTGAATGACTAATGCCATTGTTTGAATAAATATGGTCTTAAATATTCAAATGTGTTTATAATTAAAATATGCATATTATATTATCTTGTCTTTAAATATTCAGATTATAGAAATATCATTGAGTTTTACTAAGCGTACGGTTTTGTTTTCCGTGCGCAAATTAGGTACAGTGATTTTGAAGAGTTGTAATTGAGGTTGTGAGCATCCATCTCATCACATCTCCAAGTGCCAAGAGGGTATGTTTCAAAATTTTGAATAGAATGACATGTACTTAGGAAGATCAAGTGTCTTCCTAGTAGTAGGGACTAAAATATAAGTTATGAAAACTTTATTTTTTTATGTTCAAATATATTAGTGATTAGCCAAAATCACTTTGCCACTGAATGTAATACCCCTATATCAAGTTCCTTGGGTCGAATTAGGTCTATGGTGTTACATTTATTGTAACAACCTGTTTTCAGTAAAATCAGAACAGTGGTTTCAGGATCACAAATTCGAGTCCGAAAAGAAAAAATATTTTAATATTATTTTATGGTCTGAATTATGATAGAAATATCGTATGAAAATTTTGTTAGGAAAATTTTACCAATAACATGTTTAATTGATAAAAGGACCAAATTGCATAAAAAGCAAAAGTTGAGTTCTAGTAGCTATAAGTATCAAATAGCTATGGAATTCAAAATTTGAGGTCCTTATATGGTAAATAAACCATTAAGAGGAGTTAGTAGATAAGTATGATGATTCATCTATAGAAAATAAAATAAAGAAAATGAATAAATTGGAAAGAAAAAGATGAAAAGATGATAAATAATAAAATAACATAAAATATCATCATATTATCATCTTTCCTAAAACAAAAACATGGAAACCCTAGCCATGGAATTTGGGTTTTGAACAAACTTATTAGGCTCAATTAGGTATGTTTTATTGTCTCGTTTTTAGAAATTTTTATATTTCCGAGATCGTAATAGCTTAATCTAGCTATCTCGAGGATTAATTCGTGAAGTTATCAAAGTATTAAAGTTTTGCCATGGATGAGTATGCATGAATTATGAATTTTTATGGTAGAAAATGAAAGGTTGTTGATAGATAAACAACTTTTGTAAATGGAATTTTGATGAAATTATGGTTTAGGGACTAAATTGAAAAGATGTAAAATTCATGAAAAAATTATAAATTTTGTGAAATACATGGGCTGCTAATGTTATATGTAAAAGATGGCTGGGATTGAAATAAGGATTAAATTGCATGAATTTCATTTTTCGAGCCTAGGGACAAAATCAAAATTTATTAAAAGTATAAGGGCAAAATGAGACTTTTGCCTAAGATGTGAATTGGATTGAATAGAGTATAAATTTCATTAAATTGAGCTAAATTTACTCATATAGATCCAGGTAGACCAAATACGAAATTAGATCGAGGAAAAGAAAAAGTATCAGATTAGTAGATTACAATTCACGAGCACTTGTCAAGGTAAGTTCGTGTAACTAAATTATGTAGATTTATATGTTTGAATTTAATGTTGTATATGTGAATTGTATAAATACCATATGTATGAAATTGATCACATATTCGATAATACCTGATAAATAATAAGTCCCGTTTAGATAAATGAGATTCGATGGATATAGGGTTCCTGAGGTAGTTGTGGTCCTGCATATGTTACAAACAACCATAGCTTGAAAGAGTGTCCCGTTATTTGCTCTTATGAGCATCCCGATATATGGCCCTCTCGAGTTTTCTGTTATATGGTTCTTGCGAGCAACCTATTAATAGCTTTTCGGAGCATCTCGATTGGTTTTGATTCTGCATGTGTTGTAGACATACCACAACTCTTATGAGCATCCCGATATATGGCTCTTCGTCAGCTTCCCAATTAAAGGCTCTTTGTGAGCTTCCTGATTAATGGCTCTCTAGAGCTTCCCGATATAGCTCGCTTGAACTTCCTGATATATGGCTATCCGGAGCTTCCTAATTAATGGCTCTTTGGAGCTACCCGTTATTGGCTCGCATAAGCTTCCCGATTATAGCTCTTATAAGTTTTCCATTATATAGCCTATATAAGCTTCCTGTTACATGGCTCACATGAGCTTCTCGTTATATGGCTCGAGAGATAGATTCCTGTTTATGTGCTCATATGAGCATTCCCGAATATAAATTGACGGATTACAGATTTGTACACTTCGCCTGTACCACCCGGGTATCCATCGATATTTTAAATGATTCATCGGGTGTAACACCCCAAACCCGACCTAGACGCTATGGCCGAATCTGGTGGTGTCATATTTGAGTGCTTTTTAGAAAACCTTAGCAAGTACAAAATCATCCAATTTGTTATCTTTACTTAAGTCGTGAAAACCCTAATCCAGATATTAAGTGAAAACATTTCATTAACGCGGAAGCTAAAACATCATTAAGTTATAAATCAAATAATTTATCAGTTTAAATTCCCAAAATAAACCCATGAATAGTTCGTGACCAAAACCATATTAATCACAAAACATACACTTAAAAAAAAAACAGACAAAATAAAATGTTACTTAAAAATCTGTAATTGTCTACCAGTGGTCACCATCGAGCCCTCCGTCACACCGATCCATCTACTGCTGAGGATTATTTGACAAACAAAATTAACAAAGGGGTGAGTTTTTGCAACTCAGTATGTACATCCCCACAAACAGCATGCATAAAAACAGATAACAGAATACAGTTAATCGGCCTTAGCCATACAGATATCACATGCGCAACAGATCAGATATCAGAAAACTTGCCCACCAACCCTGCACACCATCTCCGTCCTACCCAACACACCATGTGGGGATAGAATCGACCCACTCAACCCTACACACCAAGTATGGGGATTTAATTAACCCATCCAGCCCTATAAACCATAAAGTACCGCATCGCAGCACATATCATAAGTATGTAGCTTAGCTGCCAGATGACAGGCTAATCTCCTCTCAGACTTCCTTCTCTTCATTACAACAATCCCAACCCGATGCAATGCAGCATAAATAATATGACATGCTCTCATGCAGACATCGAATCATACCATCATCAAATCAGAACAGATATACCAAATCAGACAGATACACATGCTTAAATTTTACATGTTTTTTCATACAATCCAGTAATAAATCAGAGAATAGGGTCTAAGTGATGCTTACCGACCCTACAGCCAGGTCACAGTCCACTTGGGCGACCCGTGCAACCTTACAGAACATTTCAAACAAATTGGGCTCACATGCCGTGTGCCTTGCCCGTGTGGGTCACACGGCCCAAATTGGCCTCGCTCGTGTGGATCAGACGGCCTGGCCTAGATTCTTACATGCCCGTGTAGGCCCACACGCCCTTGTGGCCCACACGGCCCATTTGGTTGAGCTTGTGCCTCGCACACGGCTTGCAAACCATCATACGCCTGTATTTGTCGTGCCCGTGTTGCACGTGCACGATCTGGTTCATCGAACACACGGCTGTCTATCGCCATACGACCTCCACATGGGCAGTCCACACGCCCGTGTGGCACCGATAGTTTTGATTTCGGCTTTCATTGAAACTCGTTTTTTGTGCAAACGAGGTACACACCTAGTTCGTTTTCGCTGCTAATCCAACCACGAGCACTCCAAGCCTAAAATCGACAATACCGAGTCCAAAATTAGTCTCTTAAATTAGATTATTAAGAATAGGCAAATCCCGAAATGAGAGATCTACTTACCTTCAACGAATAATGGTGATTATTCGCTGTTTAGAACCCCGATTAGTGATCCACAAAACCTTGATTATAGCAACACAAATCCCTCTTAAACAATCTCCCAACGAAACCATGCAATTTAACAAAACCATACTTATCGAATTCGCGCCAAAACTAATCGGAGGAAAAAAAAATGGAGGAGAAGGTTAAAAGAACCAAAATTTCGGTGGCACAAAAGGGGGCCTTTCGGCAAGAAGAAAGCAAAAAGAAAGAATGCGGAGAAGGAAGAATAGAAGAGTAAAAAGGC
Source organism: Gossypium hirsutum (assembly GCF_007990345.1). Taxonomy (NCBI): domain Eukaryota; kingdom Viridiplantae; phylum Streptophyta; class Magnoliopsida; order Malvales; family Malvaceae; genus Gossypium; species Gossypium hirsutum. The sequence continues at coordinate 111,661,257 of NC_053431.1, forward strand.
AGAAAGAGTTCTTTTGGGGAAAACTTCAGAGAAGAATTTGATAATCAACGTCCACACGGCTTATCAGTAAAATAATACCACACTTACGACTCGAACTCAGGATCTCAGGCATAATCCCTTGCCACTTAACCACTAGACCAACAGGCCCATTCACCAACAATTTCGAAAAAGCCCACTAACCTAAAGTCAGGCTTTATTCAAATAAAACCAAAAGTTAGCCCAAGTTAAAACTTGAACTTGGGACCTCCCAAACACACCCCAAAGAACATAACCTCTTAAACCACATATATATACCAAAAAGTATCAAAACAATAGTTTTGATATTTCCATGCTCAACAATAAAAAAAAGACAAAATTACTGAAATTTGAGGCTTTACAACTCTACCCCCTAAAAGAAAATCCGTCCTCGAATTTTACCTGATCAGAAAAGGTGAGGATATTGCTGTCGCATTGAATCCTCTGGCTCCCAAGTAGCTTCCTTAGTGCTATGATTCCACCACAGCACCTTCACCAAGGGAATAGACTTCCTTCGTAAGACCTTAACGTCGCGATCTAGAATCTGCACAGGCTCCTTGTCGAACGTCAGATCCGGTTTAATCTCAATCTCCTCCACGGGCATAATGTGCGTAGGATCAGAGCGGTAGCGTCTCAACATTGAGACATGGAACACGTCATGTATACGATCCAACTCTGGAGGTAGCTCTAATTGATATGCGACTGGCCCTACTCGTTTCAGAATTCGGTACGGCCTAATAAATCGAGGACTCAGCTTGCCCTTACGACCAAACATCAGAACCTTCTTCCATGGCAAGACCTTAAGAAAAATCATGTCCCCCACAGAATACTCGATGTCTTTTCTTTTCAAATCCGCATAGGACTTTTGTCTATCAGAAGTCACTTTCAGTCGATCTCAAATCAAACGAACCTTATCCTCAGTCTCTAAAACCAACTCCGAACCCAGAACACGTTGCTCACCCAGCTCAGTCCAGCACAAAGGAGTGCGACACTTACGACCATAAAGTGCCTCATACGGTGCCATCTGTATACTAGATTGATAACTGTTATTGAAAGCGAACTCTGCCAAGGGCAAGTACTCCTCCCAACTACCTCAGAAATCCATAACACACCCTCTTAACATATCCTCTAGTACCTGAATCACCCTCTCCGACTAACCATCTGTTTCAGGATAAAATGCAGTACTGAAGTCAAGACGAGAACCCGAAGCCCCATGAAGTTTCTACCAAAATCGAGGCTTGAAACGAGGATCCCTATCAGAAATAATCGAGACAGGTACCTCATGCAGTCTCACTATCTCAGAAATGTACAACTTGGCCAACTTCTGTAGGGAGAAATCTGTCCTAATAGGGATGAAATGTGCGGTCTTGGTCAATCGGTCGACGATGACCCAAAAGAATCCTTCTTAGTGGGTGTTAGAGGCAACCCACTAACGAAGTCCATCGTTACACGCTCCCATTTCCACATCGGTATCTTAACCGGCTGCAACAACCTCGAAGCCAACTGATGCTTAGCCTTAACCTGCTGACAAGTCAGACAACGAGCAACAAAGTCTATCACTTCCCGTTTCAACCCTGACCACCAGTACAACTCTCAAAGATCCCTATACATTTGGTTGCCCCCAGGATGCATAGCGTAAAGGATACTATGTGCCTCCCTCAGAATCAACAACCTTAAATCCTCATAATTTGGTACATAGATCCTATCTCGGAAACGCAACACCTCATCATTGTCAATCCTAAAATCAGTGGTTGTTCCAGCCTCAACCTGACAGAATCGTAACTCAAGAGATTTATCTCCCACTGCTTATCCTTAATCTGATCCAACCTCGTTGGTTTAACCTGCAACTCAGCTAGAAGAGTCCCATCATCATAAAGAGTCAGTCGAGTGAACATCGCCCTAAAGTCAGTCATCACCCTACGACTTAATACATTCACCACCACATTGGCTTTACCAGGGTGATACTCAATACTGCAGTCGTAATCCTTGAGCAGCTCAACCCACCGACGCTGCCTAAGATTTAACTCCTTCTGAGTAAGGAGATATTTGAGGCTCTTGTGATCAGTGTAGATGGTACACTTCTCACCGTACAGATAGTGCCTCCAAATCTTCAATGCAAAGACAACTTCTGCCAACTCCAAATCATGCGTTTGATAGTTAGCCTCGTGAGTCTTGAGCTGACGAGATGCATAAGCAACTACCTTACTGTCTTGTATCAGAATGCAACCCAAACCTACATGTGATGCATCACTGTAACCCACGAAGTCCTTATCGGGTTCAGGCTGGATCAGAACTGGGGCTTGAGTGAAAACTGTTTTGAGCTTCTCAAAGCTCTCCTGCTGTGCGTTAGTCCAAAGAAAAGGAACTCATTTATGCAACATCTTAGTCAACGGTGCTGCAATCAACGAGAACCCCGCCACAAAACATTAGTAATACCCTGCCAGTCCCAGAAAACAGCAGATTTCTGACACATTCTTCGGCTGTTTCCAATCCAACACAGCCACAATCTTACGAGGATCCACTCGAATCCCCTCAGCAGAAACTACATGACCCAGAAATGTCACTTTCAGAAGCCAGAACTCACACTTGCTGAACTTCGCATACAATTGTTTCTCCCGAAGAATCTGCAGAACGACCCGTAGATACCCATCGTGTTCATCCTCTGTCCTAGAGTATACCGATATTCGTCAATGAACACTACCACAAACTGATCTAAGTAGGGCTAGAACACTCGATTCATCAGATCTATGAATGCTGCTGGTACGTTAGTCAACCCAAAAGGCATAACCAGGAACTCATAATGTCCATACCGAGTCCTAAATGCCGTCTTATGCACATCGGCCTCCTTAACCCTCAACTGATGATAACCTGATCGTAGATAGATTTTAGAAAACATTGAAGCCCCTCTGAACTGATCGAATAAGACGTCTATCCTCGGAAGTGGGTATTTATTCTTAATTGTCAACTTATTCAACTGACGATAGTCGATGCATATCCTCATCGCACCATCCTTCTTCTTTAAGAACAAAATCGGTACTCCCCACAGAGACACAGTTGGACGAATAGACCAACGATCTAACAACTCCAAACTTGAGCCTTCAGTTCTGCCAGCTCCTTTGGTGCCATTCGATAAGGGGCGATAGACACCGGAGCCGTACTAGGAATCAACTCAATCCCAAATTCTACCTCACGGCTCGGAGGCAATCTTGGTAGTTTCTCTGGAAAAACATCTAGAAAGTCCCTCACAGTACGGATGTCCTTAACCGAAGAGTCCATAGAATCAGAAACACTAATGTAGGCCAAGTATGCCTCATATCCTTTCGTCACCAACTTCTCTGCTACCAACGCAGATATCACATTACTCAGATAATTCCGTCGCTCTCCAATCACGACTATCTCATTATCCTCCTCAATCCTCAGAGCCACCTTCTTTTCAGCACAATCCAGATTTACACGATGCTTCACCAACCAGCCCATACCAAGAATTAAGTCGAATTCCCCAAACAGAAGTTCCATCAGATCAGCCAAAAATATTGTCCCTTAGACTTCCAATGGAATGTCCCTGAACAGCTTACTAACCCTAATAGCCTGCCCTACCGGACACACCACAGAAATCTCACTAGAAGTACTCTCAAACGAAATTCCCAAAGTTTCAGACACAGAACATGCAACATAAGAATGTGTAGAGCCTATGTCTATCAGTGCAACATAAGGTACCTTAAGAATAAAAAACGTACCCGTGATGACATCCGGAGTATCTCCATCCTCACGATGACGTGCAGCATAGACAAGTGCGGGTTGTCTCACCTCAGTCGGCCCAGCACCTCAGCCCGGTGCTTTCTGCCCTCGACCCATTCCGTTACCACCCCTAGCATGGCCTCGGCCCCTAGGTGGCTGCTGAACTACCCTCGGCGGTTGTGCAGCCTCAGTAGCTGGAGCTTGCATCTGATTAGTCCTCAATGGACAATCCTTAACACAATGCTCAGATGATCCACATCTAAGACAAGCTCTAGTAAACCTCCAACACTCACTCGGATGGCGTCTACTACAAAGTTGACAAATCACCACCCCAGCAGATGCAACAGTAGACCCAACTCTCACGGGCCCATCAGATCTTGTCTTCTTCCTAGGCCTCACCCCAACATTCAAAACCTCTACATCCCTCTGAGCCTTCCCTCTGTCACGGTTCTGGAGCTCAGCGTGCTTAACCTCCTCGGCTATCTTGGCCTTCTTGACCAAGACTGAAAAATCCTGCTCCCTCAGAGGAGCTATCAGAACCCTAAGTTTCTCTAAGGCCGTCCTCAAAATGAACACAGCGCTCATACTCAATCGTCACCATGCCTTGTGCATAATGGCTCAGCCTTAGAAAGTCGGCCTCATACTCGGCCACCGAACGGTCTCCCTGAGTAAGATTTAGGAACTCACGTCTTCTAGCATCGATATAACTGGCCCTCACATATTTGCTCTGGAAATCTGTATTAAACAAATCCCACGTTAGACTGTCAGGCTGAGTGCCATCCCTAACCGTCAGCCACCACTGATATGCTTCATCACGAAGCAACGGAATAGCCCCCTTGAACTTCTGCTCGGCAGTAAAACCTAAATCATCCATAATATGCTCCGTAGCCTCCATCTAGTACTCAGCAACATTAGGAGCGACTCCAGCTATGCCCCTGAATACCTCAGCCCCATTGGGCTGGATTCGTTCTGTAACCGACCCACGGCCCCCCAATCCAGCATTAGCTCCAACGATCTTCTCCAGGATTCGCAGCATTGCCTGGGACAATGCGTGTCCCCGGCTGCATGGTCCTGAGAATCAGCACCCGTCTCAGTAACAGGTGACACCGGTGTCTTGCTAGTGTCCAGATTAGGGATCGTATCAGATGCGAAAGACTCAGCTCCAATCCCTCTATGGCCTCTACCTCTGCCTCTAGTGCCCCGTCCACGAGTACCACGTGTGCTTATCGTAATTATCGAATTAATCTGTATTTAGAAGTTTTATGCACATTAGTTTACAGTTTCGATAATTATTAGCAGATATTTTATGCAAGACAGTATCAGAGTTTTAAAGTCAGTTATCGCGAGTAGTAAGCTAACTACAGTTTTTAGTTTACACTACCTAAAGTGTTTCATAACACATACACAGTATTTCAGACAGATACATACAAAATTTTCAGTATAAGCATGCTTTCAAACTGTACATATCAGAGTTTCAAGAACTTACAAGATCAATGCTGGAGGCTCGGTGTACCACATACTTACTATCAGAATATTTCAAATCGTTTCACAAATCGTTCCACAGCAAGTTTTGAACCAGGTTTTGATACCACTAAATGTAACACCCCAAACCCGACCTAGATGCTATGGCCGAATTTGGCAGCGTCACATGTGAGTGCTTTTTAGAAAACCTTAGCAAATCAAAAATCGTCCAATTTGTTATCTTTACTTAAGTCGTGAAAACCTTAATCTAGATATTAAGTGAAAACATTTCATTAATGCGGAAGCTAAAACATCATTAAGTCATAAATCAAATAATTTATCAGTTTAAATTCCTAAAATAAACTTGTGAATAGTTCGTGACCAAAACCATATTAATCCCAAAACATATACTTAAAAAAGAAACAGACAAAATAAAATGTTACTTAAAAATCCGTAATTGTCTACCAATGGTCACCATCGAGCCCTCCGTCACACTGATCCATCTACTGCTGAGGATTACCTGACAAACAAAATTAACACGGCCTCCACATAGGCAGTCCACACGCCCGTGTGGCATTGAAAATTTCGATTTTAACTTTCGCCAGAACCCGTTTTCTGTGTAATCGAGGTACACACTTGGTTCGTTTTCGCTTCTAATCCAACCACGATCACTCTAAGCCTAAAATTAATAATACCGAGTCCAAAACTAGTCTTTTAAATTAGATTATTAAGAATAGGCAAATCCCAAAATGAGAGATCTACTTACCTTCAACGAATAACAGTGATTATTCATTGTTTAGAACCCCGATTAGTGATCTACAGAACATTGATAATCCCCTATATAGCAACACAAATCACTCTTAAACAATCTCCCAACGAAACCATGCAATTTAACAAAACCATACTTACCGAATTCGCGCACAGAAACTAATTTACACCTTTTTTGAGTAGAGAGGGCAAAATCCAATTCGACTCCTAAAATAAGGACCTCCATGGTACTTTTACATTAAAGGGTATAATCTATATCTATAATATATATAAAGATTTTGATTGAATTGATGTAATTTATAATTAGATCTCAACTCAATTGTTAAATTACCAATATATCATTATTTTTTTAAAGTAATAAATATTTAATTTAAGGGTAATTTTATCTCTTTATATAAAATTCAGAAAAACTACATATTTATAATAGGATTTAAACCCAAAATTCCATCATATATATTTTCTTAATTTTACAATTTCAACCAAAGTAAAATTTTCATGTGAATCTTTAATAAATATATTACGAAATTATTTTCACCCGTAAAATAATCTAAAATTTACTCTCGAGCAGTTTAATTCAATTAGTTTTCAGATTATATAATTTGCGAACTAAGACGAACATTTGTATTCATTGTGTGCAACATTATTTAATAGTAGAATAAAATTTCTATCGTCTGCTATATGGTTTTATATATATATATTCATTGTTAGTTATATGTATTGATTAAATTATTTTATTTATTTTTTAGTATTTTAAAATTATAACATTTCATAAATAATATGATTAAGAAATTAAAAGCTGGATAATATATGTTAAAAGACTCTGCCATGATGTGTTAGAATAAGTTGTAGATCTGGCTATCCTGCTGTCTCATAAATTATTTAAACTAATACTAAAATGGGTACATGTTTTAGTTAAAATTCTTTGTATTTAGAATTTAATTCACACGAGCATGGGACACGGGCGTGTTCCTAGATACTTCGGCCATGTGTGTCACACAGGCCATTAACACAGCTATGTTATAATGACCCCACACCTGTGTCTCACGCCGGGTCGGAATATGAGGCATTACCTAACTTAAACTTATGCATATAAACGTTTTCATAATACCAAAACATGGCCAAATTAAAACTTTTTCAATTGCATCTATAAACTCCATAATATGAGCATACTAAGCCCAAAACATCCATTGGAACCCATTCGGAAACAACTCTAAAAATAACTCTAAACACAGGGGCACACGCCCGTGTGACATTTCAACATGGCCGTGCTATTGGCCCGTGTAGCTCACACGGCCTAAGCAATACAGGGACACGCCCGTTTCATATACCCGTGTGGAATTAATTCTAAATGCACATCTACAGGGGTTTTCACACGATCTGGAACAAGCCCGTGTCTCAGGCCCGTATCCTTCACACGGCTAGGACATGCCCGTGTCTTAACCCGTGTGCAAAAACTTTGACATTCTGTTTCTGACGTCAGCAATCCTTAAGGGCCACATGGCCAAGGCACACTCCCGTGTGCTAGGCCGTGCCCTTCACACGGCTGAGACACACGACCGTGTCTCTACCCGTGTGTTTACTATCATGCATACTGACTTACAATTCTTACGTGCAGGGGACACACGGCCATATCACAAGCCCATGTGGTAAACCGTGTGTTACACACGGCCTAGACACACGCCCGTGTGCCTACCCGTGTGGACAAAATAAGGCTATTTACCAAGCCTTTTTGTCACCCTTTCTCATGTAACCTGCACAAAAATCACTCTATACTAACATAAGGGCACATCACATAGCCAAAATAACCACAATGGACAACATTTCATATATGCAATTTACTCATCTATGAAAAATCATCTTCCATTTATAAATCAAAATGAGTTTTGACCATCATCCATGGCCTTATACAAAATAAGTATCGTATTCATCATATGAGCCAACACATTATGGCTAATTAACAAAACACTAAACAAAGACTCGAGTCCTTATACATGCCAGAAAACAAAACAATGAAACTAGCTATACCAAGGTCTTCAGTGATAGTGTGATCGAAGCTTTTGATGTTACTGGATCCCCGATGCTAGCTTGGCGGCACTATAAGGAAAGAAAAGAAAAGAGGGTAAGTGTGGGAGCTTAGTAAGTACATATATGCAAATGAAGTGTAATTATCAGGAAATCATATTCATCCAACGGTAGCTTGTCATGCTTAAAAGATAAAAATCACTTAACAGCTCTATCTTACTTTTCCTTTCATTTATGTATACTTAATACACTCCGTTCCTTACTCAGGTCCTAACCATGAGTTCGGTCATCAAAGTATTCACCAACTAAATCTTCGGGTTACCTGTTGAACTCTCAAAATACATATGGATACACAGGGAATTTGCATTTAAATGCCATATACAAAATTAGGGTTGCCTCGTGCTATGAAACGTTCACAATTGAGCTACTCAAGGGCCTTTCTATCAAGTCAGGACCCGGACCCCATAGTTATCATGTAACGTTTGCTCATTGAGCCACTCAAGGGTCTGTACACAAAGTCAGTACTCGGACCCACGTTACCTATAGCATTTATCTCATGAACTCAGACTCAACTCATGAGTTCAGACCACATAATTTTTATAGCATGCCCCTTTGTATCCTATGCTATGTCTAAGGTTCAACGGGCTTCATATCCAATCGAATAGCATCACATTTTACTCACATCGTAATTTACTTGCATAACATGTCGTTTATACATTCATGGCAACAATTAGAATTTAGGTACATAACAACAATAAGCTAGTTATACATGTGTATTATTAAAATATACTAAAGTAAACTTCGATAACACATTATTTACATATGTACTTACCTCGATACAAAATGATGAAGACGAGCTTAATCCTCGTAAAAAAGCCTGATCAAGACCCGAATCACGTTTCTCTTGATCTAAATTAATAAAATTCATTTATTTCATCAGCATATCAATTTAAATGCCCGAAAGTTCATAATTGAGCAAATTGACTGTTTTATCCCTAGACTTTCACAAAATGACCATTTCACCCCTATGCTTGAAAATTGGTTTTATCAAATTTCTTCATATTATAAACCTAGATGATTACATTATATACTAGAAGCAATAAAAAATTTTCATTATTTCACACATTTATTATCTATTTTACAACTCATGCAAAATAGTGTAATAACCCGAAATTCACGGGCACCGGAAAAGTGAGTTATAGGGCCTCCGTCTTAGTGAAATAAGTTCGAAAATAATTAATAAAAATATTTATGAGCCTATTGGTGTGTCTAATTAGGATCTAATTAGGTGAATTTAGCTTAATTTAAAGTAAGTAATAAAAATGATTAAATTGAATAAAGGGTAAAAGTTTAATTATAAAGCAATAGAAAATAAAAAGGATTAAAATGGCAATTAAGCCATTGAATACAAATGAGGCGGCATATTGGTGAAATAAAATCAAAGATTTTTTTTAGGTTTTATATATTATAATGATTATTATTATGGTTTTATATTAAATTATTATAATTATTAATTAACATTATGGTTTTATATTAGATTATTATTATTAGCATTATTATTAAATAAATTAAATAGAAGACAATTGTATGGTAAAAAATATACATGTGTAAGAATTGTATTGGTACAATTGTAATTTAAATATTTAATTACTTATAATTTAAGTATAAAGATATTTTATAATTATTAATTGTATTAATTAAATCATGAGATTTTTATTTGATAAGCAAATTAGATAATGACATTTGTAATAATATAAATATGTACACTTGTTATATAATTATTAATTTACTTAATATTAAAGAAAAGATATTTTAATATATGCTATTAATATTATATTATGTTAATAAAATAATAAAGCATAAAAAGAATTAAAGAAACAAAGAAACAAAACAAAAGAAACAGAAACGAAGCAGGGAACAAAACGAAAATAGGGGAAGAAAAAGGGAAAGGGAAATTTGGATTTTAAAGCTTCAAGTTTAATTGGTAAGCTTAATTAAGTCATTTTCTCTTAATTTTGATATTTTAGAAGCTTTAAAACAAGTTTTGATGAAATTAAGTTGATAATTCAAGAGTTTATATGTTTCCAAATATGGTTCATGTTGGATAAATTATGGAATTAGGGATTTAATTGAATGAATTCTAAGTTAGAATTGATTAAGGGATTAAATTGTAAACTAGGCTATAAGTTTTATGTTGAAGGGACTAAATTGAAGAAATTTCGAAATTAGGGAAATATGCTGGAAATTTTATAGTTAAATATAAGTTTAGACAAAATTTGAATAGAAAAAGAGAGTGAATTGGATTAAGAAAATAATTAAGTTTAGTTAGGATTAAATTGGGAATAAGGTAGGAATTGTTTAGAAATTTAATTATTTATTATAATTAATGCTGTAAATAATAATATAAATTACTATTATTTTCGTAGCCAACAAAGAACCTGAAACGTCAGCATCGAAAGGAAAGAAGAAAGTCATCGAGGACTAAAACGGGAGAATTACGGTGTGTATTACTATAATTCAAATTTTAATTATTATTGATTGCTGAAATTTTAATTGTTATGTATGGTAAGTAAGACTTGAGGTAAGTATGTGATTATTTGAAAAGTGTATTGATTGAAAAATAAATAAATGGTGACAATTGTATGGTGTTGATGGTATACACTTGTGTGAAAATTAATTTGTATATGAATTAAGATAATAGATATTTGAATTGAATAAGTATTGAAAATTTTTGTGTAAATTAAATTGAAATTAGAAAAAGTAAAATAATACCCTATTAACTTGTCGGACTAGATTTGATACAAATGGCATGCCATTGGATTTGTGATGTGATGAGGAGATTGTAGTTCGGCCGAGAAGATGTTTCTGTTATTATATACTTCGATTTATCCGAAGAGGCACTTAATGCCTTACTAGTGTGTTATGGAGGATTTAAAATATTCTGGGTGTGTTTGGGTGGAAATCCGCGTATCTGTCATAGTCCGAGCTTTGTTAATAGGGTAAATAATTGAAATGAAATTTTGAAAATGAGATTATTTGTTTTAGCACTATTGAAAAGTACGAGAAAGAATGTATGAACTAAATTATGAATTGAGTTAGTATGAGAAAATGAATTATGAATTTAAGATTTATGAAGTAAAATAATTATATATAAAAGTAGTTTAAATAATTATAAAATTTATGGTTGATGTTTGTAATTTATTAATGTTAAATAGTCTTGATTTATAGTAATACCACTGAGTATATCCATACTCAGCGTACGGTTGTTTCCGTGCACAGATTAGTAGAAGTCAAGTGTCCCGGCTCAGCATCTAGAACAATCCCGACTCCAACACGAACTTGGTGATGTATATTTTTCTTTTGGGTAAATGTGGCATGTACATAGGTGTTATTTAGTCACTTGAATATGTATCAGAGCTATCAGGTTTAGCCGATTCTCGGGCTAAATTAGGCTCTGAAGTGAGTTTAGAAGTACATGCCACTGTCGAGTCGAAATTGAGTCGGGATTTTTGGATGCTAATGTATTTATTTGATTTTGTTTTATAGATAAAATGTCAGATGAAAGAATGGATAATGTTGAATAGGAAATGTATACTGGAAGTCGAGAATTAGAAGAAACTGAATCTGTTACACCTAGTGTGAATCCGTTAAATAATCAATCTCCTAACGTAGGGAGAGAAAGAAATACCTCACAAGTGTTAAGAGATATAGCTGATGCATTACAACATATAGTGAGAGCTATACCTGCTACTACATCTGTACCTACTGTCAGACAGGCCCCGATTAAAGAGCTACGAAAATATGGTGCCACGGAATTTCAGGGATTAAAAGGAGCTGATCCATCCATTGCTAAAAATTGGATAGAAACAACAAAAAGAGTTTTGCAACAATTAGACTGCACCCCCCGAGAGAGTCTGATATGTGTTGTATCACTGTTACAAGGAGAAGCGTATCACTAGTGGGAATCTGTGGTTAGACATTTGCCGGATGATCAGGTAACTTGGGACTTATTTCAAAAAGAATTTAAGAAGAAGTATATTGGGGAATTGTACATCGAAGAGAAAAAGCAAGAGTTTTTAGTGTTGAAACAGGGGAATATGTCAGTACTGGATTATGACCGAGAGTTCTCTAGATTGAACAGGTATGCTTTAGAATATGGTCCAACCGAGGCTGATAGTTGTAAACGATTTCTATGGGGACTGCAAGACGAAATCAAGATTCAATTGGTAAGTCTCAGAATTACTGAACTTGTTGATCTGGTTGAGCGAGAAAAAATGATAGAACAAGTACTGGGTCTGGATAAAAAATCAAAAATTGGTAAATCAGCTGGGAAACGTATGGGAACTACTAGTTCTTATCCATTACCGAAGAGATTCAGAGAATCAAGAAGTGACTGGAGATCCAGTTTTAGTTCAGATAGAGGTGGTAGAAGCAGAGGTAAACAGATGACAGTATCTACTAGTAGTGTGAGAGGTCCATCCCGAAGTATAGAAATTCCAGACTGTGAGCATTACGGAAAGAAACATTTAGGTGAATGTTGGAGGATAACTTGACGATGTTTTCGATGTGGGGCCACAGATCATTTCATTCGAGATTGTCCGAAAGGTGAAAGTGCCACACCTGCAACATCTCAAAGATCAGTACCTACTGTTCGTGGCAGAGGATCTAGTAGGGGTGGTTCGGGTTCTGTGTCTAGAGGTGGAGGTGTCAGAAGAAACAGCGATATAGTTACACAACAGTCAGAGGCCAGAGCGCCGGCCAGAGCGTACATAGTCCGGGCCCGTGAGGAAGGCGATGCACATGATGTTGTTACAAGTATATTTCTATTGTATTCTGAGCCTATTTATGCTTTAATTGATCCGAGTTCGTCACACTCATATATAAATTCAAAACTAGTCGAATCGGGGGAATTAGAATCTGAAATGTCTAAAGTTTCTATAGAAGTGTCTAGCCCTTTGTGAAAAACGGTGTTAGTAGATAGAGTATGTCGGAGGTTCCCGTTAATAATACATGATAAAATGTTTCTTGTGGACTTGTTGATCATGCCTTTTGGTGATTTTGATATCATTTTGGGTATGGACTGACTATATGAACATGGGGTAGTTTTGGATTGCTATAAAAAGAGGTTTAGTATTCAGACAGAAAATGAGAATAGAATTGAAGTGAATGGCATCCGTACTAGTGGTTCAACACGCATTATTTCAGCGATGAAGGCTAATAAATTACTGCAGCAGGGTTGTCCAGCATTGTAATACCCCAAAAATTTTTACAGTAAAATATTATCCATGATTTAGTAAAATAAGGAAATAAAGTGACAAAAAGGGAATTTTTGAGTGATGTCAATATTGAGAAGTATATTATGATATATTAATTCAAGAAATGACTAAATTGCAAAGATCAGAAAAGTCTTGTTGCACAAGAGTAAATACTCAAAATTTAAGGGGTTGAAGTGTAAATATAAAAAAGTTGAAGGACTAATGGTGCAAATATTTTAAGGGTGGAATGATCTAGAAACCAAGAAAAATTGATGAATTAGGACCAAATTGAATAGGTAAAAAATTATGAGGGACTAAATCGCAATTTTACCAAATTAAGTGATGACTCAAGGATGGAATTCTAAAAGATCATGAAGGGCAAAATGGTCAATTAGTAAGAGAGAGAATTCTAGAATGTAATGATTATGTTGATGATATTTTAAATTAATTAATTAGATAAATATTATTTTATTAATATTTTATGAGATGTTTATTATTATATTATTATTTATTTAGTATAAAAGGAAGGAAAGATGAAGAATTATCAACACATTTCCTTTCCCATGCAAACTTACGTAAGATAAGAAGAAGAAAATAAGTTTGTTTTCTTTACAATTTAGTCCTTCCACCAAAAATTCATTATTTTTACCTAAAAATTGAAAGAATTTCCATAGCCATCAAGAGAGAAAGATAGCAAGGAGATGATGGGGAGCAAGAATATCAAGTTGGATTCAAGAAATCGAAGCTGGAGGAGAGAGAAAAATCAAGTTAAAGATTGAAGTCAATAAGAAAAGGTAAGTACATCAAGATTTCAATATGTTTTTAAGTTTGTTTTATTGATAAAGCATGGAAATAATGTTATAGTAGAGTTTTCTTACATAAGGTCCTATGTTCTTGATATGTTAGTGACGAAAAAATCAGAGAAAGTGATGAGAAATGGTGTAGAAAAAGAAAATAAGGATGTTATAACATGGTAATTAATATCTTGTACTAAAACAGTTTTGGACAGCAGCAGTAGTCTAACTTTGAAAAATCATCAAAAATTGTAGAAATCTAATTATAGGATGAATAAAATATGAAATTAAATATTATTAAGTCTAGTTTCTTATAGAAGAAATTATGTAAGCAATGGAATTCTAAATCATGATATATGATGAATTTTGTGAGACAAGGTCAGAATGATTTCGGGTTCCCCTGTTCTGAATTTTTAAAATCATAAAAAAATTGGATAAAAATAATTAGGGGCTTAAATTTATATGTTTAGAATCCTGAATTAGTCTATTTTCAATATAAACAAATATGAACATCATTCGAATTCTGTATAAGGAGATAATTAATTTTTAGTGAAGAAGGGTCATAACTGTCAAACAGCAGAATAGGGGTAACTTTAAAGAATAAACTGTACTTATTTAAAAAAACAAAAAATTCTGAAAATTTTATGGTAATAAGATATATGAGTCTAGTTTCAGGGAAAATTAGCATCTTAATTTGGAGTCCAATAGCTCCAGATATAAATAATTTAGTGACTATGACACATATGGACAGCTTGAATATTCATAAAAGTAAATAATAAAGATTATAGATAATGTTACTTACAAGTGTGCTACATACATCAAGGATGTGGAATGGAGGGAGGAGGAGGAAAACATATATGAATATTCATTAAGCATGGCTAATTTGCATATTTTAGGCTTAAGGACTAAATTGAATAAAAGTAAAACTTTATGGGTAATTTTGTAAAAATGTCAGAAATGACCAAATTGCATGAAATGGATTATTTTATTATTTAAATTACAAAATTTAATGAAATTATTAATTTAGTTCAAGATCGGGGGAAAACATGTTTTAGGGATTAAATTGAAAAGTGTTGAAATTATGGAAAATTCTGATATTTTATAGAATTCATGGACTGTTATCAATATATATGAGAATAATAGCTGGAAATAAGGATTAAATTGCAAGAATTCTATTTTCCTGACCCTAAGGACGAAATCGTCATTAATTAAAAGTTTAGGGGCAAAATGGTAATTTTGCCTAGAGCATTAATTAAATGCATTAGAAGATGAAATGAATGAAAACGATGATCAAATTTATTTATAAAGATCCGGACGACTCAAATATGAGACTTGATCGTGGAAAAGAAAAGATATCGGATTAATGAAATTATAAACACAAACAAGCAATGAGGTAAGTTTGTGTAACTTGAATTGTATTTTAAATACTTGAAATATGTGGTTATGTGATGAAAATATGATTTGAATGTTCAATTCATGATATTTGATGAAATATTGATAATACTCGATATAAATTGAAAATAAATCCCAGTTGAATGAAAGGAAAATTCGATGGATCTCTGAAAAGGAATTGACGGTAAAAAGGATCTAGCCCGGAAAGGTGATCCTATTCTGATATAGCCCTCCCGAAGAATACGTGTAAAATGGATTTAGCCCGGACGGGTAATCCGAATTAGGGTCTGAATTTAGCCTAGACTGGTAATTCAGATCCAAGCTCATTAGAGTAATTGTCGTTGCAGGGGATTTAGCCTGGACTGGTAATCCCGACAATACTCTATGAGTTTATATTACAGGGGATTTAGCCTGGACTGGTAATCCCACTGTAAGGATGAGGTTCGCGGGACTGTGCTCTCTGATATGAAATGTGTAAGACCATGGTTGAAAGATACCATGGCAGCCTGATATGAAATGTGTAAGACCATGGTTGAAAGATACCATGGCAACCTGATATGAAATGTGTAAGACCATGGTTGAAAGATACCATGGCAACCTGATATGAAATGTGTAATACCATGGTTGAAAGATACCATGGCAACGTGATATGAAATGAACAAGACCATGGTTGAAAGATACCATGGCAACATGACAGAAAATGAGTAAGACCATAGTTGAAAGACACTATGGCATCATGTCAAAGATAAATAAGACCGTGGATGGGAGACGCTCTAACATCTGTTGAACAATTGATATTCAGGTAATATGTATCAGATGACGAATGGTTATATGAAATAATTATGAAGATAGATAAACGAAATAAGTATAAGTACATGGAATATAATTTATGTTAAGTTTTATATAAGCTATTACCGGAATAAATATACATAAAATATATGGAAATGATGGAGCATGAAATATTGATATAATGAAATGAATGATAAATGCTTATGAAGAAACGGTAAGAGCATGATATGTTTCATGACATGTACATATATGATTATCTTTGATATGTTGATACAAGGAAATTATGTAAGTTGAGACTATTATTAAACTCAAGTGCGATATGTCGAGAAAATAGATATATCAATGTTGAATTTATATGAGATATGTGCAAGTATACTAACAATGTCGCTGTTTGATGCTTATACAAGTGTCAAACTGTTGATTGAATGGTAATATATTTATTTATATGATGCATTGAATCGGTAAGTATTTAAATTTTTTTAGTGATCTGTAAATGGTAGTAATGCTCCGAAACCCTGTTATGGCAGCGGATACGGGTTAGGGGTGTTACAAGCATACTTGGCATATGTTATTAATTCTGATTCAGTTGGGAGTCAGTGCAGTCAGATTAGGATTGTATGTGAGTTTCCAGATGTATTCCCAGAAGAATTACCGGGCTTACCACCTGACAGAGAGGTTGAATTTGCTATTGAGGTGTATCCAGGTACAACACCAATTTCTATACCTCCGTATCGAATGTCGCCCACTAAATTAAAAGAGTTGAAGGTGCAGTTACAAGATTTACTAGATCATGGATTTATTAGACCAAGCATTTCACCCTGGGGAGCTCCAATGTTGTTTGTTAAAAAGAAAGATGGTTCTATGCGGTTATGCATTGATTATCGACAGTTGAATAAAGTGACGATCAAGAACCGGTATCCGTTACCTCGTATAGATGATTTGTTTGACCAGCTTAAGGGATCTTCAGTATTTTCAAAAATTGATTTGAGATCCAGGTATTATCAGCTGAAGGTGAAGGAAAGTGATGTGTCTAAAACTACCTTTCATACTCGTTATGGACATTATGAATTTTTGATGATGCCATTTAGATTGACCACTGCCCCAACTGCTTTCATGGATCTAATGAACCGCATTTTCCAGTCGTACTTAGATCAATTTGTGGTGGTTTTCATTGATGATATATTGGTATATTCGAAGACAGAGGCAGAACATGATCAGCATCTTCGAATAGTTCTACAAAATTTACGAGAGAAACAGCTATATGGAAAGCTCAGTAAATGCGAGTTATGGTTATCAGAAGTGGTATTTCTGGGACATGTAGTATCAGCAGATGGAATTCGAGTTGATCTGAAAAAGATCGAAGCAATTGTTCAGTGGAAGGCGCCAAAGAATGTATCAGAGGTACGCAGTTTTCTCGGTTTAGCTGGGTATTACAGGAGGTTTGTAAATGGATTCTCGAAGATAGCACTACCAATGACTAAACTACTGCAGAAGAATGTTCCTTTTATTTGGGATGATCAGTGTCAAAAAAGTTTTGAAACATTGAAGCGAATGTTAACCGAGGCACCAGTTTTGACATTGCCAGAATCGGGTAAAGATTTTGTAGTGTATAGTGATGCTTCTTTGAGTGGTTTGGGTTGTGTATTGATGCAGGATGGGAAGGTAATAGCCTATGCATCTCGTCAATTGAAACTACATGAAAGGAATTATCCTACTCATGATCTTGAGTTAGAAGCCGTGATTTTTGCATTGAAGATTTGGAGACATTATCTTTATGGTGAAAGATGCTACATCTATACTGATCATATGAGTTTGAAGTATCTTCTTTCTCAGAAGAAATTGAATTTGAGACAAAGGCGTTGGATCGAGCTTCTGAAAGATTATGATTGTGTTATAGACTATCATCCGGGAAGAGCTAATGTTGTAGCTGATGCATTAAGCAAAAAAGCTGTAATTGAATTAAGAGCAATGTTTGCACGGCTTAGTATTACTGATGATGGGAGTCTTTTGGTCGAATTGAGAGAAAAACCGATATGTTTGATCAGATTAGATCAGCTCAGTTGGAAGATCATAAATTATTGAAGAAAAGAGAGATGGTACAGAATGGCACAGCAGAAAATTTTAGTATTGATGATTGTGGATGCTTGAGGTTTCGAAATCGGATTTGTATTCCAAATACTTCTGAGCTTAAAGAGTTGATTCTACGGGAAGCTCATGATAGTTCATTTGCTGTGCACCCCGGAGGCACGAAAATGTATCGAGATTTAAGAGAATTATACTTGTGGCCAGGGATGAAAAGAGACATAGTAGAATTTGTAAGTAAATGTTTGACTTGCCAACGAGTAAAGGCAGAACATCAGGTTCCTACTGGATTGCTTCAGCCTATTAATATTCCTGAATGGAAATGGGATCGCATCACGATGGATTTTATTACGGGATTACCGTTGTCAGCAAGCAAAAAGAATGCTATTTGGGTGATAGTTGATAGACTTACCAAGTCAGCACATTTTATAGCAGTCAGGACTTATTGGTCGTTGCAGAAGCTTGCAGACGTGTATATTCGAGAAATTGTTAGATTACATGGCATTCCGATATCAATAATTTCAGATCGAGATCCTCGGTTCACATCGAGATTTTGGAGACAGTTACATGAATTGTTGGGTACTAGACTTAGTTTCAGTACAGCTTTTCATCCGCAAACCGACGGACAGTCCAAACGAGTAATTCAGATATTAGAAGATATGCTTCGGGCTTGTATTATTGATTTTGAATCAGGTTGGGAACGTTATTTACCATTAGCTGAATTTGTCTACAATAATAGTTTTCAATCTAGTATACAAATGGCCCCGTATGAAGCACTGTATGGTCGAAGGTGTAGATCACCGGTATGTTGGACAGAATTGAATGAAATAAAAAGTAATTGGGCCGGAATTAATTCAAGAAACAGAAGAAACAGTTAAAAAGATCAAAGATAGATTAAAGGTAGCTTTTGACAGACAAAAGTCTTATGCCGACTTGAAACGTCGAGACATTGAGTATTCAGTTGGAGACAAAGTATTTCTAAAGGTTTCTCCATGGAAAAAAATTTTGAGATTCGGTGGGAAAGGTAAATTGACCCCACGTTTTATTGGGCCGTATGAAATAGTAGAAAGAATTGGACCAGTTGCATATAGATTGGCTTTACCTTCTGAATTACAAAGGATTCATGATGTTTTTCATGTTTCGATGCTACGGAAATATAGATCAGATCCTTCTCATATAATTTCTACAGAAGATATTGAAGTTCGACCTGATCTATCATATGAAGAAGAGCCGGTTCAAATTTTAGCACGGGAAGTGAAAGAATTAAGAAATAAAAAGGTTCCTTTAGTGAAAGTCCTATGGAGAAATCATAATGTTGAAGAAGCGACTTGGGAACCAGAGGAAACTATGAGAGTACAATATCCTCATCTCTTCTCAGGTAAATTTCGAGGACGAAATTTATTAAGGGGGGAGAAATGTAATAACCCGAAATTCACGGGCACCGGAAAAGTGAGTTATAGGGCCTCCGTCTTAGTGAAATAAGTTCAAAAATAATTATTAAAAATATTTATGAGCCTAGTGGCGTGTCTAATTAGGATCTAATTAGGTGAATTCAGCTTAATTTAGTGTAAGTAATAAAAAGGATTAAATTGAATAAAGGGTAAAAGTTTAATTATAAAGCAATAGAAAATAAAAAGGTTAAAATGGCAATTAAGCCATTGACTACAAATGAGGCGGCATATTGGTGAAATAAAATCAAAGATTTTTTTTAGGTTATATATATTATAATGATTATTATTATGGTTTTATATTAAATTATTATAATTATTAATTAACATTATGGTTTTATATTAGATTATTATTATTAGCATTATTATTAAATAAATTAAATAGAAGACAATTATATGGTAATAAAATATACATGTGTAAGAATTGTATTGGAACAATTGTAATTTAAATATTTAATTACTTATAATTTAAGTATAAAGATATTTTATAATTATTAATTGTATTAATTAAATCATGAGATTTTTATTTGATAAGCAAATTAGATAATGACATTTGTAATAACATAAATATGTACACTTGTTATATAATTATTAATTTACTTAATATTAAAGTAAAAGATATTTTAATATGTGATATTAATATTATATTATGTTAATAAAATAATAAAGCATAAAAAGAATTAAGGAAACAAAGAAACAAAACAAAAGAAACAGAAACGAAGCAGGGAACAAAACGAAAACAGGGGAAGAAAAAGGGAAAGAAAATAAAAAGGGAAATTGGGATTTTAAAGCTTCAAGTTTAATTGGTAAGCTTAATTAAGTCATTTTCTCTTAATTTTGATATTTTAGAAGCTTTAAAACAAGTTTTGATGAAATTAAGTTGATAATTCAAGAGTTTATATGTTTCCAAATATGGTTCATGTTGGATAAATTATGGAATTAGGGATTTAATTGAATGAATTCTAAGTTAGAATTGATTAAGGGATTAAATTGTAAACTAGGCTATAAGTTTTATGTTGAAGGGACTAAATTGAAGAAATTTCAAAATTAGGGAAATATGCTGGAAATTTTATAGTTAAATATAAGTTTAGACAAAATTTGAATAGAAAAAAAGAGTGAATTGGATTAAGAAAATAATTAAGTTTAGTTAGGATTAAATTGGGAATAAGGTAGGAATTGTTTAGAAATTTAATTATTTATTATAATTAATACTGTAAATAATAATATAAATTACTATTATTTTCGTATCCAACAAAGAACCTGAAGCGTCAGCATCGAAAGGAAAGGAGAAAGTCATCGGGGACTAAAACGGGAGAATTACGGTGTGTATTACTATAATTCAAATTTTAATTATTATTGATTGCTGAAATTTTAATTGTTATGTATGGTAAGTAAGACTTGAGGTAAGTATGTGATTATTTGAAAAGTGTATTGATTGAAAAATAAATAAATGGTGACAATTGTATGGTGTTGATGGTATACACTTGTGTGAAAATTAATTTGTATATGAATTAAGATAATAGATATTTGAATTGAATGAGTATTGAAAATTTTTGTGTAAATTAAATTGAAATTAGAAAAGTTAAAATAATACCCTATTAACTTGTCGGACTAGATTTGATACAAATGGCATGCCATTGGATTTGTGATGTGATGAGGAGATTATAGTTCGGCCGAGAAGATGTTTCTGTTATTATATACTTCGATTTATCCGAAGAGGCACTTAATGCCTTACTAGTGTGTTATGGAGGATTTAAAATATTCTGGGTGTGTTTGGGTTGGACATTCTGGTGTGTTTGGGTGGAAATCCGCGTATCTGTCATAGTCCGAGCTTTGTTAATAGGGTAAATAATTGAAATGAAATTTTGAAAATGAGATTATTTGTTTTAACACTATTGAAAAGTACGAGAAAGAATGTATGAACTAAATTATGAATTGAGTTAGTATGAGAAAAATGAATTATGAATTTAAGATTTATGAAGTAAAATAATTATATATAAAAGTAGTTTAAATAATTATAAAATTTATGGTTGATGTTTGTAATTTATTAATGTTAAATAGTCTTGATTTATAGTAATACCACTGAGTATATCCATACTCAGCGTACGGTTGTTTCCGTGCACAGGTTAGTAGAAGTCAAGTGTCCCAGCTCAGCATCCAGAACAATCCCGACTCCAACACAAACTTGGTGATGTATATTTTTTTTTGGGGTAAAGGTGGCATGTACATAGGTGTTGTTTAGTCACTTGAATATGTATATTACTTTGAGTAGTGAAGGATGAATTATAAGATTTAGATGGTTAAATGAAATGGTAAGGAAAGTACATGATATTTTGATACATGAACATTAAGTTGTTAAATGAATGAAGTTTATAATCAATTTTGAATGATGCTATGATTGTTATTAAGTTAAAATTATGTTAATGATATAAATATTAGTTATATGAATGTGAAACATTGGTGTTGGTGATTTTGGTTTGAATTTGCAGGAGATTTAGGTAAAAATAAGCAGAAATGCTGCCGAAATTTTTTTATAAAAAAATTTGGAATACTCGAATAAGTCCCGTTCTACTTTTAATACGTGTTTGAACTTCGAGAGTCCAAGATAGGGACTTAATTATTATATTATACTATGAAATTTATATTAATTGTAAATTATTTGTAAGTTGTCTGATATATCCGGTAATGCCTCATAACCTCATTTCGGCGACGGTTTGGGGTTAAGGGGTGTTACAAATAGTCCCTATTAAGGTTTTCATGAGAAATTCCTTCACAAAAGTTGTTTATTACTTACCAAAGAATCATATTCTTCCACAAAAATGCAGAAAACAACCTAAATGCTCTCATGGAAAAACCTTAGACTTTCAACCATTTTTCAAAATAGTCCCCTCATTTAAAAGCTCTTGTTTCAAGGGGTCCAAAAATGTACAAATCATCAAGTCATGAAAACCACTTACTTGTGAAGGCTTAAAGTAGCTAAAATTTTCAAGCTTCAAAAACCCCTCTAATGGCCAATTTTTCAGTGGAAGAAGAAAGACTGGAAAATATGAAACCTTTTGTTGTTTATTTTATTCAAACTAGTCAAAATTGGTGACCAAACACCACCTAATTTTGACTTTCCCATCAATTTGTCCCCTATGGTCGGCCAACCTAAGAATTAGGGGGTATAATTGCTCTTTAAGGCCCCAAAATTAGGTTCTTTAGCTAATTGACACTCTTATCTAGCAAAATAGGACTTTTGCACTTTATGCGATTTAGTCCTTTTTCCCAATTACGCAAGCAATCACTAAAATTAATTCACCAAAATTTTCATGTACGTATCTAATCATGCTACAATACATAAAATAATATTTAAAATAATTTCCTCAACCTCGGTTTAGTGGTTTCGAAATCACTATTCTGACTAGCCCCAAAATCAGGCGGTTACAGTGTTTCCCTTCCACACGGGCGTATGCCTTGTTTCAAGTGATATTTTTTCAAAGTTTTCATAAGTGATCGAATTAATCTCAAACCATTTCCAAAGCATGATTTTGGCCTCGTAGTCCCATATTAGAAATCAACGGACTATGAAAGGAAAGTTTTAATTTGACCTAGTTTTTACATTTTAGAAAAGATTGAATGCATGCGTTTAAGTCAGGTAATGCCTTGTGCCCAGCTTCGGTCTCAAACTTGGGTAAGGGGTGTTACATGTAGTGGTATCAGAGCTATGGTTAGTCGGTTCTAGGACTAACCTAGCATGAGTACGAGTCTAGCTATACATGCCATTGTAATACCCCATACCCGTACCTGAGACCGAGATAGGATACGAGGCATTACCGAGATTTTCAGAATAATCTCAATTAATTTATATTATTTAGTATTCATTTTCATGTTTCATGTGATATCCTTTTCATATATTCAATTCAAAATATCATATAAAATACGATACAATACTTAAATTGTCATATTTACAAGCTCATTCAGGATATACGAACCTACCTGACTAAATTGCAGAAATACCAAGATTTAGTGGCATATTGGTAATTTACCATTTTCCAAAATTTCACCCAATCTTAAATTGATAATTTCATTCAATTTATTGATTCAGATAATAAAAAAATTCATTCCCTTCAATTTAGTCATTTTCGACATTTTTACAAAATTACCCCTAAAGTTTTACTTTTATTCAATTTAGTCCATGAGCTTAAAACATTAAAATTAGCCATGCTAACTGAATATTCATATATATTTTTCCTCCCCCTCCTCTCCATTCCACATCCTTAATGAGTATAACACACTTATAAGTAACATTATCTATAATTTTTTTTATTTACTTTTATGGATATTCAAGCTGTCCATCTGTGTCATAGTCACTAAATTATTTATATCTAGAGTTATAAAACTCCAAATTAAGATCTGCTAATTTTATCTGAAACTAGACTCATATATCTTCTTACCATAAAATTTTCAGAATTTTTTGATTTAGCCAATAAGTACATTTTATTCTTTAAAGTTATCAATGTTCTGCTGTCTGACAATTTCAACCCTTCTTCACTAAAAATTAATTATCTCACAGTACAAAACTCAGATAATATTCCTGTTGATATTTCCTAAAAATAGACTCATTATGGATTCTAAAAATATAAATTTAGGCCTCTAATTATGCTTCTTCAATTTTTGGTGATTTTCCAAAGTTAGAATAGGGGAACCCAAATTCATTCTAACCTTGTCTCACAAAATTCATTATATCTCATAATTTACAATTAAATTGCTTATATCGTCTCTTCTATAAGAAATTAGACTCAATAATATTTATTTCCATATTTTATTCATCCTCTAATTAATTTATACAATTTTTGGTGATTTTTCAAACTTAGACTACTGCTGCTGTCCAAAATAGTCTTAGTGCAAAATGTTGATTTTCTACTTTTAATTTCAATTTAATCCTAACTAAATTCACTTACTTTTCTATCTTAATTCATACTTTACTTTTACTCAATTTTTAACCAAACTTACACATAATTATCTATTTTTCATCATAAAATCATAATTTTGAAATTCTTTCAATTTAGTCCTTAAAGCATAAAACTTATGAATCACTTTACAATTCAATCCTTATTTCATTTCTAACTTGAATTTCTATCAATTTAGCCCTTAATTCATCTTTTTGTTCAATAAGAACAATGTCTTATAATCAACAATCTTACAATAAATCAACTTAACTTCATCAAAACCTTGTTCTAAAGTTTCTAAAACATCAAAATTAAGTAAAAAGGGCTAAATTGACATACCTATTTAAATCTCAAGCTTCAAACCTTGAATTTTTCCTTTCTTCTTTCTTTTCTCCCTTCTTTCTTTCTTTCTTTCCCTGCTTTTCGCTTTGCCTATTCTGTTTCTATTTCTATTCTTTTTTTTCGTAAATATCTTTAATAAATATTTACTAATCCATTTTTCAGAAGCGGAGACCCGAAAATACACTTTTTCAGTAACGGTAAAATTCGGGTCATTACAGCCATAGTTGTATAATGATAGTGTGACTACTCTTGACGATTATAAATTATGTTTTCATATAGTAAATGGATCCTGACGTAGCTACGACAGATGACGTGGAAAGTAATGCACCGGCTCCCACTAAAGGTACTACACCAGTTAATAGTGAGCGAATCTGAACAATCTACCTCCCCCACCTCCTTTGATTCCTTAGTATGCCCCTGTAGCTCCGCAATGAGTGGATTTGGTTAGAAAATACCATTAAGGTATTTGATGATTTATCGTGCACGTCTTAGGAGTACGTGAAGTATGCAGTGTCACTCCTACGAGACTCAGCTTATCAATGGTGGAATACCAAGGAAAAAGATCACATGGGAGTTCTTCCAGGCGGAGTTCCGAAAAAAGTACATTAGTTAGAGGTTTATAGACCAGAAAAGAAAAGAGTTTTTCAAGCTAAAGCAAGGCCGTAGGACGGTGACTGAGTACGAACGTGAGTTTGTAAGACTTAGTAAATATACACGGGAATGCGTATCAACAGAAGCCATTATGTGCAAGAGGTTTGAAGATGGTTTATACGAAGACATTCGTCTATTAGTTGGCATCTTAGAGATAAGGGAATTTATTGTGCTCGTGGAGAGAGCATGTAAGGCCAAAGAATTGGCCAAAGAGAAGAGAAGAGTTGACATCGAGTCCTAAGACTCGAGGAAAAGACAGATGGGGAAATCACTACAGACCTCATCTAAGAGATTGAGACAGTTTCCTACCCGATCGAACGCGTCAGTGGGGTTCTCAAATAAGAGCAAGAACAAGCAGAATACGACTTCTAAACTTCAGACCACTTCTGTTGCGAGTGTTGGTAGCGCTCAGGCAAATAGGCCGGAGTGTTCGTAGTGTGGTAGGCGTCATTTCGGTGAGTGCTAAGGAAATGAAAGAGATTGCTTCAAATGTGGATATTTGGACCATTTCATCCGAGACTGCCCTGGATTAGATGAGAAAGAAAAAAAGCAAGATGTGAGGACGAGTAGTGCTCCTACGAGAGGTAGACCACAGAAGAACCCGGACAGTGAGGCTAGTAGTAGAGGTGCCCCTAGAGATTCAGCTATGAGGTCCGAGGGCCGTGCGCCTGCAAGGATATATGCCATTCGCGCTTGTGAAGAGGCATCTTCACCAGATGTTATTACGGGTACTTTTTCTCTTCACGATATTTCTGTTATTGCTTTGATTGATCCACGGTCTACTCATTCCTATGTATGCATAAAATTAGTACTCAGTTTGAATATGTCTGTCTAGTCTATTGAATTCGTGATAAAAGTGTCAAACTTGTTAGGTAGGCATGTGATAGTGGATAAAGTGTGTAGAAATTGTCCTTTGATGATTAGAGGTCATTATTTTCTGGCTAACCTCATGCTATTACCATTTGATGAATTTGACCTAATTCTTCGCATGGATTGGTTAACTGCTCATAATGTGATAGTGAATTGTGGTAGCAAGTTCATTGAAATGAAATGTGAGAATGGAGATATTATTCGGGTTGAATTAGGTAAACTGAAAAACTCACCAGTACTAATTTCGTCTTTGACTGCCGAGAAATATTTGAGAAAAGGGTATGAGTCTTACCTAGCATTTGTATTGAACACCAAAGAGTTGAAAGTGAAAATCGAGACAGTGCCAGTGGTATGTGAGTATTTAGATGTGTTTCCGGAAGAGTTGCCCAAATTGCCTCCAACTAGAGAAGTCGAGTTTGGCATCGATTTGGTCCCTGGTACGACACCTATCTCAATTGCTTCGTATAGAATGGCTCCAACGGAGTTAAATGTTTTGCAAGACCGAGTTATTCACCGTGGGGTGCTCTGGTACTTTTTGTGAAAAAGAAAGACGGGTTGATGAGATTGTGTATAGACTACCGACAGCTCAACAAGATAACCGTGAAGAACAAGAATCCCTTGCCAAGGATCGATGATTTATTCGATTAGTTGAAGGGAGCCACCGTATTTTCTAAGATCGACTTAAGGTCGGGTTACTATCAGTTAAGGGTTAAGGAGTAAGATGTACTAAAAACCACATTTAGGACGAGGTAGGGCACTATGAGTTTCTTATTATGCCCTTCGGTTAAACAAATGCTCCTACGGTGTTTATGGATTTGATGAACCGCACTTTTCGGCCGTATTTAGATAAGTTTGTAGTGGTCTTTATCAATGACATACTGATTTATTCGCATTATGAGAATAAGCACGCGGAGCATCTGAGAACTGCTTTACAAACCTTGAGAGATAAACAATTATATGTCAAGTTCAGTAAGAGTGAATTTTGGCTTAAAGAGGTCAGATTCCCAGGACACATCGTGTCGGGAGATGGGATCAGGGTTGACCTGAGTAAGATTTCAGCTATTGTTGAGTGGAAACCGCCGAAGAATGTGTCAGAGATTCGAAGCTTTTTGGGTTTAGCTAGATACTACAGGAGATTTCTGAATGGGTACTCGATAATAGCTACTCCGATGACAAGGTTGTTGCAAATGGATGTCAAGTTTGAATGGATAGAGAAATGCCAACAGAGTTTCGAGAAACTAAAGGCTTTGTTGACCGAGGCCTCAATTTTGGTACAACCAAAATTAGGGAAATAATTCGTGGTATATAGTAGCGCCTCCTTAAATGGATTGAGGTGCGTGCTCATGCAAGAAGGAAAAGTGATAACATATGCCTTGAGACAACTAAAGCAACACGAGAAGAATTTCTCGACACACGATTTAGAGTTGGCCGCCATTGTGTTCGCGCTGAAAATCTGGAGACACCATTTGTATGGTGAGAGATGTTGGGTGTTCACCGACCATAAAAGTCTAAAGTATTTGATGACTCAGAAAGAGTTGAACTTACGACAATGGCGATGGTCAGAGTTGATAAAATATTACGAGTTGGTGATTGATTATCACCTCGGAAAGGCTAATGTAGTAATCGATGCATTGAGTAGGAAATAATTATTCGCCTTGAGGGCTATGAATACTCAGTTGTCACTGGTTGATGATGGTTCAGTTCTGGTAGAGTTGAGAGCTAGACCGATGTTCCTGCAAGAGATTTGTGAAGCTCAAAAAGGTGATAAGGAATTGCAAGCTAAGATGGCTCAGTGTGAAACGGGAAATGAATCAGAGTTTAGTATTAATACTGACGGTTGCATGATATTCCGAGATAAAATTTGTGTACCTAAAGACAGTAAGCTTATTCAGAGGATTTTATGAGAGGCACATAGTAGTTGTTTGCCTATCCATCCGGGTAGTGTGAAAATGTATAACGACTTGAAGAAAATGTATTGGTGGTCGGGGATGAAAGAGAAATTTCTGAGTTTGTTTCTAAGTGTCTGGTTTGTCAACAAGTGAAGGTCGAACACCAAGTACCCTCAGGATTACTTCAACCTGTGATGGTTCTCGAGTGGAAATGGGATCGGGTAACCATGGATTTTGTATCGGGATTGCCCTTAACACCAAGGAAAAATGATTCCATTTAGGTCATTGTTGATAGACTTACTAAGTTGGCACATTTTATACTGGTGCGTACTGACTTTTCCCCTGAGAAATTGGCTCATCTATACATTTCCAAGATTGTGAGACTTCATGTAGTGCCTTTATCAATTATTTTGGATAGAGATCTTAGGTTTACCTCGCGGTTTCAGAGAGAGAAATTCAGATCTTAGAAGATATGTTGTGTTGTTGTGTTCTTGAGTTCCAAGGCAGCTACGAAAAGTATTTGCCGCTAGTTGAATTCGCCTATAACAACAGTTATCAGTCGAGTTTGAAAATGGCGCCCTATGAGGCTTTGTATGGTCGTAAGTGTCGGACACCCTTATATTGGACGGCACTTAAAGAGAATCAGATTCATGGGGTTGACTTAGTCAGAGAGACTAAAGAAAAGTTTAAGATGATTCGTAACTACCTGAGAGCCGCTTCAGATAGACAAAAATCCTACGCAGATTTGAAACGAAAAAAGATCGAGTTTCAAGTCGAGGATAAAGCATTTTTAAAGGTATCCCCATTGAGGAAAGTCCTCAGATTCGGTAGAAAGAGCAAGCTTAGTCCTCGTTTCATAGGACCTTATGAGATTACCGAGAAAGTAGGGCTTCTTGCCCACCGATTGGCCTTGCCCTCAGAATTAGAAAAGATTCACGACGTGTTTTATGTGTCCATGTTACGTCGATATAGATCAGATCCTTCGAATGTGATTGTGCCAACTAAGGTTGAGATTCAGCTGGACATGACTTATAGTGAAGAACCGATTAAGATTTTGGATCGAGAGGTCAAGAAGTTGAGGAATAAAAGTGTAGCACTCGTAAAGGTTTTGTAGGATAGACACAGAGTCGAAGAATCCACGTGGGAACCCGAAAAGACTATGAGAGATCAATACCCGAACTTATTCATCGGTAAGATTTTTGAGAACGAAAATCCCTAAGGGGGAGAATTGTAACAGCCCAATTTTGGGCTCAGCCGAAACAGTGGTTTCGGGTCACCAATCCAAATTTAGAGAAATTATTTTATTATTATATTAGAGTTATAGCATGTTTATATAAGTGCATGAAAAATTTGGTGAATTAAATTTAGCGTTTGGAAGCTTAATTTTGAAAAAGGACTAAATCGCATAAAAGGTAAAAGTTCTATTTTACTTGATAGATTTGCTAAATAGCTAGAGAGCCATAATTGGAGGCCTTTAAAGCGTAATTAGACCTTTAAAAGAAGCTTGGCCGGCCATAGGGACAAGATTTGACCACGTTGACTAGGTTAGGTGGGTTTTGTTGACTAAATTGGTTAAAAATAAAATTGAATAAGGAGAGAATGATATTTTAATATTGACTAAATTGTTGACTAGGGTAAGGGGTGTTACAACTGTCGTTGGAATAGGGTTACGAAATATTACCATATATATTAGAAAAAATAACAACATACATTCATTCAACTATTAATTTTAATATTAACCAATCACTATTCATAGCATATACACTAATACGAGCCTTATATTGAGATTACGGAACCTAAAAATAAATTCGAGAATAATTCAAGACTTATCTGAAATAAAACAGAAAAATTCAATAAAAACAAAAAATAGGGGACACACGACCATGTCGCAGACCGTGTATAATTCAAAATAAAGTCACACGGCCATGTCGCCAAGTCGTGTAACACACTGTGCCCGTGTGGAAAATCCTACACCTAAAATGAATAAGACACGACCGTGTGAGGTGGCTGTGTGCGATGTGCAACCAAATGACTTCATTTTCAACCCAAATCAACCATTATTATTTAGACACCAAGCCATACCAATTACAATCAATTTCAGCTACTCAAAAGCACATATGAACACACCTAAAACAAACCAAAGTCACACATCCTATGTGTCTAACCAATATGCCCTCATTGGCACCTCAATTTATGCATACACAACAAACAATTCAACCAAAATACCATTTAACCAAGCCACTTACCAAAAGTAAATCAATCATTTCCATTAACATATGTCATATACCAAATTGGCTATTTCATATTTTCAATCACTTCAAACATATGCACAAAACATTACCATACCAAATAAGGTAAACATGAAACTTAACTTTTTACTTCCTCACTATAGACACTTAGTTATAAATTTCAACAAAAACATTAACCTTAACAACTTCAAACCCTATATACATGCCACAAACCAAAATAATCAAAAACAAAAGCTACCGAAGAGAGAGTCTGGATAGTGTAAGCTTTGAAATTGATCCGTCCGACTAGTTCCGCAAAACGCAACTACAAAAAATAAGAAAAACAAACGAGTAAGTTTAAGAAGCTTAATAAGTCCATAGTAAAAATTTAATTCAACTTACCTCAATTTATAAAAGATTATTAAATGAACTTAAATTGTTAAAATCCTGACAACCGTTTCCAAAATCACATATCATTAGAACCAAAACATTCAATTAAATAATTCATAATCCACAATGATTCAAACCAAAGCATTTCATCCTTATACACACACACACACACAAACATATCAATAAATATAAATCTAATTCAATGAATCATTCAACCTTAAACATATAACTCTAGCAACTTGACTCGGATACTCGAGTTTTCCCCAAAACACACCAAAGAGCATCAAAATGTAAATAGAGGCAGTGAAGTGCAATCCCATACAAGTGCGCATTATAACCCTATTGGCGTGTCAATCGTATCCTAATCGTTTACTATGTTCAACTAGACATTTAATTAAATTCATAACATTAATCAATTAATCATCTAGATGCACTCCCATACTTTCCATACACACGTAACCACAATATTCACTAACTATCAAATGTTCATTTCTCACTTGTCCTTAATTGCAGTACTTAAAGATTTGCAACTTATTAACGAAATTCCACATTAGGTATAATTAACCAACATATATTAATACAAGCTATAAATAAGTACACATACATATTTTTACACTATGAACTTACATAGATTATTCTTTCAGTTGACTCGTAGGGACTAATATGCAATTTTCCCTTTTCCCCAGTTATCCTCTGTACAATTTAACTATTAATCTATATAGTGATTAAATTCAATTTTTAAAATTCAAATACATTATAAAACTTATTTCTATGCATATTCCCATTACATTTCAATTTTTACAAAATTTCCCTAAACTTTTACACTTTATTCAATTTAGTCCTTAACACGAAAATGTTTCAAATTTTCAGTTTTAACCCCCAATACTTCCAACCAAATTTAATAGCACCCAAAAACAGCCTTTAAACATTCAAATTCTTCACAATTAACATACTAAATTTTTATATAATTTCAAATTAGTTCTTAGATTCAAAAATAACAAAAATTCTTTTATAAAATAGTCCTAATCAACGACAACTATTACAAATTCATCATTTAACTTCAGAAATGCCTAGAATCCATCAACTATAAATTTCAAAACCTTTAACCATTTTACAAAATAGTCTCTGGGTTAACTAGATTAAGCTACAGCAATCTCAAAAACATAAAATTCGCTAAAAACGGACTAAAAATTCATACCATGCAAGGGTGGAAGAGATGACTGAAGCTTTTAATTGTGTCGATTTTATCCCCACATGGTGTTCTGGGTTGGACGGAGATGGTGTGCAAGGTTGGTAGGCATTACTGTTCTGATTGATATGCATGTATGTCTGTATGGGCTAAGGCCCGAATGTATCTAATACTGTTCTGAGTGGGCTAAGGCCTACACTGATTCTGTTAAGAGCTCAGGCTCGATTATGATTGGTTGACTGCTATCCGTTTATATGCATGCTTTACTGTGGGGATATACACACTGAGTTTGCAAAAACTCACCCCTTATTTTATTTGTCTGTCAAGTAATCCCCAACAGTAGGTGGATCGGCGCAGCGGAGGCCTCGGCGGTGACTACTGCTTCATACACTCTGGTTTAAAGGTTTTTAATGCTTTTATTATTTTAATTTCTATAGTTGGGAGTAATTATGTAATTTATGGTTTCAGACTGTTTGGTTTAGTTTCGGAATTTGAAATACTATTTATGGATTTTGGAACTGCAACTTTATTTGTTCTTAAGCTTCCGCGAACTAAGAAATGTTTTCAAGTAAATCAATCAATATATGTTTTCTGAGTTAAGTAAAAGGTAGTAACTGGAACGGTTTTTGGGTAAACACGGTTTTAAATACGTTCTCATTTGACTTCAACAGATTCGGCCATAACGTCTAGGCCGGGTTTGGGGTGTTACATAGTCAAAATTTAATATAAAATTATATTGAACCATATGAATTAAATAATAAATATTACATACTTTTTCGTCGGATTGTTACAACATTGTTTGGAGCTTATGTTTGATTAGTTTGAACTTCTTCATGATAAAACATTGCTTGTATTGTTGTCTCATTTCATGTTTGAACAACAGTTAGAGCAGACTCATTTGAATAGTCAATTTTTTTTTGTTGGCATGTTAAAATTTTGGTTAAGTCCAGTGTAACTTGGAGAAGAGGTAGAGAAGTTTGATATGCTTGGAATTGCTAAAGGTTATCCTTATCTTATCAAATAAGGGCATCTATAGCAGTCATGAGATATCTGATTATGAAGTTCTTTATGAAATTATTTTTCAAATAATATTCAGATAAAATCAGCATTTAAATTAATGATAAATTCTTATCTCTTGGCTACTAATCAACGTTAGAGAAGAGCTATGGCCGACTTCCTCTTTAGTCATTTCGGGGTGTGTTCAAACTTTAGGATTTTTATAAAGAGTCATTAAATGTAAGTGATGTATTTGGGGAGACTGAGTTGTAACTATTTGGGTTTGACTTTGTAGCTGTAATTATCCATTGGAGAGGATAGATTGAGCTTTAGCCAGTAGTTGTACTAGGTGAGTTGTTAAATAAAATCATTCTTTGAGCGACGCTCCGTAGATATAGGATTGGTGAGTCCGAGCTACGTTAACAAATATCTTCTGATAACTCTCCCTTTCCTTATCTATTTAACTCATTTACATTTTGGGTTTGATATGCAAACTTTCTAGTTTTGTTCCATCTCCTATTCCAACTAGAATATAGGATGAAACTTTTTTTAACATCTCCAAACCCAGGCTTTTTCAATATATATGTTTTTTGTTCTATTGAATTTAAATTTTTACAAAAGTAACAAAAAATGAAAAACTAAAATAAAATAAAATGGTACACTAAATAGCCTACTGACTTTAAAAATAGTTAATAAAAATGAGACATCCATTTAGAATATTGCAAAAGAAAAAATATATCTAATAGAATTGATTCCACCATTAAATTAATTTCAAAATAAATAAAAGATATTATTTGTTAAATATAAAATTAGTACCCCAAACTTGTTCACTTCTCCCAGAATGGTAATTTTTTTCCGTCAACTAAACTGGTACCTAAATCTAACCTCGTTAAGTTTAGGACACATGGTAGAATAAGATTTTAACACATGGTGATGGTGATGTCATGGTGACATCATAATTTAAAGAAAGTAATAATTTTTTTTCTTTTGACTTTCCCCCCCAATTTCTCTTTTGTTTCTTTTTTCCCTTCTTTCTTCTTCTTCTTCTTCTCGTATTTCTTTTCCTTTTCATTTCCCTTTCAATATCTTCCATTATCTTCTCATTTTCCCTCTTTTCCATTGAACCTGAACCCTTCAAATTCCTTCTCTTTTGGACCTATTTCTCCCTATTTCTTGGCTCATTTGACCCTCCTTCTAACACCGATAGTGACATACATGTCAATGTTGGCCCCACCATCCCTGATCCCATCGAACAAAACCCACAACTCGAGACTAAATCTAAGAAAAAATCATCTTAAAAATGTTCAAAGCATAATAAAATTGCTGAACCAATTGGAAATCATTGGGATCTAGCTAAAGAATAAATATGGGTTTTTAGATTCAAAGGTGAAAAGCAAAGAGTCAAAGAAAAAAGAAGATTTGGGGAGTAATTTCGATGGAAAAGGAAAAGTATGGAGTGAAGCTGAAATTGAGATTTTGAAGAAACAAATGTGAAAAACCTAGTGGGGAAACCAAGTAGATGGGAAGCTATAGCTTCAATATTTAAAGGGAAATACAAAACATATAGTGTGATTAAGAAAAGCAAAGGAATTAGGTGAAAAAAAATTGATGATAGTGATTCATATGCTCCATTTTTTAAGAATAGGAAACCAGTTTGTTTTGGTTTGAAAACATGGAAGAGCATGTTATAAAAAATTCAAAACTTAAT
Organism: Gossypium hirsutum; assembly: GCF_007990345.1. Taxonomy (NCBI): domain Eukaryota; kingdom Viridiplantae; phylum Streptophyta; class Magnoliopsida; order Malvales; family Malvaceae; genus Gossypium; species Gossypium hirsutum. The sequence continues at coordinate 111,696,215 of NC_053431.1, forward strand.
TAAACTATTGTTACTGATTAATGTGTGAGTTATTAGTACAAGAAAAGAATAACAGAAAGTGGCCTCCAAATGGAAATCTAGGGAGAAGGAACTCACTCATCAAAATTTCCAAAGCATATACGTAGAATATTAAAAGGGCTCTACATGCAGCTTTGAACATTTCACTGTAGATTGTTTTAGTTGAATTGTTTGAAAATCGAAGATTCTGTTCTAATATGGTGTTTGATTAATGGGTTAAGAAAACTATTCCTAAACATGTAGTAGTGGTCGTATTCTTCCACTAATTCACGTCTAGTGTAGAGCAATTCTATCTAGTAAAACAAATCCAAGAAAAGACCTCCACGAGAAGAAGAAGAATAAACTTGGATTGAGTGAAGAAGAAGAATAAGAAAGAAGGAAAAAATAAAAGGAATGACAGAAAAATTGGGGGGGGAAGGGAGTCAAAAGAAAAAAATTAAATTTTTTTATATTATGACATCACCATGACATCACCATCGCCATGTATCAAAATCTTATTTTGCCATATGTCCTAGACTTAATGATGTTAGACTCATGTACCGATTTAGGAAAAATGACAATAAGTACCAATTTGGGAGAAATGAAAAGTTTGGATGCTAATTTTATATTTAACCGTAAGAAAAAATATATCTAATAGAATTGATTCCACGATTAAATTAATTCTAAAACAGATTAAAAATTTTATTTATTATGATTAATAATAGACCTTAATTATTATTTTAATATTATAAAATGTTGGCGTGTTAATTAATGAGACAACAAAAGGTTTGTTTGATTTTTAAAAAATATTTTATGTTTGATTTGAAATATTTTAATATTAATAGAAATATCAATTAAGGGAAAAAAAAGCAGTTACATTTCTTTGAAAAAATTACCTTTACAAGGTTAAAGTGTTGCGATGAAGTCTGGAAAGTGAGAGAAAAAAGGATAAGGTAGGAGTGATAGTCAATTAACAGATATTAGAGAAGCTAGAAATCAGGATGGTGACGCAGACATCATCATGGAAGCAGTTGTGGTCCCTGAGAGGCCTCAATCTTGGAAAGATTGCCTCATCTGGATATGCTTACAAGCCGATGATACAAAAAGGGTATCATCCAGATTAGAAGATGATGATGATTTGGACTTATTTGATGAGGATATTATAAGGTCTTCAGTGAATGGCATTCCGGTGATAAATTTCTCTGAACGGGTTAATAAACGGCTTATCTAAGACATGGAGCATACGATGGTTATTAAACTCCTTGGAAGGAATATCGGGTACACAACATTACAAAATTGGTTTATTATGGCAACCAACTCAGCCATTTCGATTAATGGACATCAAGAACGGTTATTATCTGGCCAAGTTTCAAAACCTTAGGGACTTTGAAAGGGTGCTATGCCAGGGACCATGGATAGTTTACAGCTAATACCTAAATGTCCAGCCGTAGAGCATGGATTTCAACCTTTCACAGCCTTACCCTAATGTGGTTATGGCCTGGGTCCGTCTTCTAGGGCTACCTGGACATATGTAAAGCCAACAAATTTTATAGGAGATAGGGGGAATGGTAGGAAGGGTTGCTAAACTAGACTTTAACACCAATAATGGTGTTCGAGGTAAATTCGCAAGAATGGTCATGTACGTCAATTGTGGGAAGGCCTTAATATCACAAGTACAGATTTATGGTGTTGTGCAAAAAATAGAATACGAGCATCTCCCAACGGTGTGCTTTTCTAGTGGACACGACAAACAAATACAAGATATTTGCCCAAGATTAGCAAGTGAACAACCCAAGGCAATGGGAGGTGCTGTGGGAGAAGAAGCGATCTAGAGGAAAATGCCTGAACTAAGCAATGGTGAACTTCTGAATAGCACTAACGCCTACAGGCTGTGGATGCTTGTCGAAAAGAAAAATCGGTGGTGGTCAAAAAAGGGAAGGGCTCTCGGTGACACAGTCTAGGGAAAGGTACAAGACAATACTAGGTTTCAAATTTTAGAAACCCTAAATGAGGATCTAGGCTTGGATGAGATTGGGATAAATTCGATGGACAACACATGCCAGAAAATTCTAGGGTAGCCAATGGAGCAAGTAGATGCAGGGGTGGGCTTACCCTATGCCAGACCAAAGCTTCAATGGCCTTGTACAGAAGTCTTAAGCTTCTCGGGCATGGATCAATCGAAACAAGGGGAAAAAAGAGAACCCAACCTACAATTTAAAGAGAAACAAACTAGGCCCAGTTTGGTAAGAGGAAATCAAACAAAATTAAGCCCGTTGTAATCAGCATTTAGGGCAAGCAATGAGGGGGGCATAGACCTGGTCAACAAAGCAACTGTGGGGGGCTTGCGAGATACGGCTAGTCTGGTGGCCTTACGAATAAAAGAGAGTTTGGAAACGAGCGAAGGTGCAGATAAAAGATCTGATGGGGTGCAAGGCAAAGATGATTTGAAGGAGAACTGCAATATGACACTAGATGTGACCTACGATTCACAATCCAGTTAACGGCTGGCTACCGAAAATATGGTGGAAGTTGCAGTGATCCCCACCGTTGGTGTATTAGATTTAGCGAAGCACTCTATAGTATGCTTCAAGAAGAATGTTTCTCTTACGAACAAGCAAGACATACAGCCAAAAGTGAAAAAAGAATCGGGGTGAAAAGAAGGCACTCTCAAAGTGTGAAATTGTGGGGGGCAAGCCAAATGAGAGTATTAAGGGTCAAATACTTAAGAAAAAAATTAGAGATAAAAAGTTCCTTTAAGGTTTCTTCTTCTAGGAATTCAAAACTCCCAAAAATATTTTCCATTTTCGTTTTTAATTTTTTAAAAATCCAAAAATATTTTCCTTCTTTATTTTTAATTTTTGTTATTGCATGGTGGACTAATATTAAGTAATAAATTAGTAGTTGTGCATATCAAATGCATATATAGGATTTCCAAAATTATAAATTTTGAATGATACTAGATAATTTGTTGCTCTTAATTGTAGATTAATTAGTTTACTTAGGTAATAGGTATAACAGATTAGAGGCAATAACTGAAATGAAAATGTATAAAATGTGTTGTAGGATGAATAAAAGATATGGATCATTGTAGATAAATAATTTGAATTTCTAATTGTTCATTTAAATATATGTATGTTTGTTTAATATATGAATGGATTCACAGAAGTAACCACAGATGGAATTTTCCATTTGGTTGTGAATACACAACAATTTGTAGATAATAACTGTTGCATGGCTATGCTTTGCACTTGCCATTTTTCTTGCAAATATATTGCTTGATCTTCCTCCGTTCATAACAACCCAATCCATGCAATGCTTAAATAATCTAACACATGGCCAATCATTAGCAATTCAAGCTTTTCATGTATTCAGTATTGATAATAGTATTGGACATGTCACTCGTATGGTCGCGAGTATATAGATTCAAAGGTAACATATACTATTCATAATTCATGCAAATATTCATAAATATAAATAAATACCACATAAAATCAATGAATCATGGATTCTAGCATATCTCATATCATCAGGGACATATTTGCATAATTTAATACACTAAAAATAGTTCAAAACCTATTCAGGGACTAATCTAATCAAAACATAAAAGTTTAGGTCAAAACTATAGCTTCTAAGTTACAGGGGACACATGGCCATGTGATCAGACCGTGTTTGAAGCCTTGGGCCGTGTGGAAGGGTCACACAACCAAGTGGCAATTCGAAAATCCAACCTATAAGGAACACACGATCGTACGGAAGGCCATGTGAGAGGTCCTAGGTCATGTAAGAAGCGTAATCCTAGGGTTTCATGAGTGGCATGGCCGTATATGGGGTCGTGTAGTCCACATGGGCAGCCCATATGCCTGTGTGGTAGGCTGTGTGATCTGGGCTAGGTTTTGTTTTGCTTCGATTTTCTCGTAAAAGAACACACACTTGATTTTTGGGGTTTCGCATGATGGTCCTTATGTCCAAGTCTGGCTTGAGATACATACAGAAAGTCTTTCGGTTGATAAATACATAAGAACTAATATAGACTTTCAAGATTTACTGAAATTATTAAGATTTTCGAGAAAAATTCGCAAAAGATTTGTAAAATATTGTTTTATCGATATTGAAATTGTTGAGAACAGATATTTTATAGATTTTCGAGATCTGATTATCAATATTTGGAATGATCTTATTGATCTTTGTACGTTAGAGACAAAATTGATGGCGTTATGCTAAATCGATATGAAGAACGGATTGAAAGAGACTCACTTTCAAATTCAGGATCAAAATAAAATTTCCAGCAATATTGAGAAAATAATTGTAAAGGAGAAGATGTAGAAGAATGGGGGAAGAAATAGGGAAAGCAATTATTGTTTAGGTTAAAAAGGAAAACCAAAATTCTACTATGATTAGATAGAGAAATAAATGGCTAGGTTAAGCAAATTTTAAAAGGCTGATTTGATAAATAAACCATTCTGCCAAAATTTTAAAAAATGGAAAAGAATTGGCATGGTTTAAACTTAGGTACAAAGGAGAAATATGCTAACGCCTTACCATTTAGGCTACTACCTATTACATAGTCGTTTTCTACGAGATTTAATATATATGTTAGCTTGGTTTTATTCCTTAGTTTCTAAAAATTAAAAGAGGAAAAATAAATAAAATGGGTTTAAACCTTAGCTCTCAAGAGAATTTACTAAACTCTTTACCACCTAGACTAAGGCTTCTTTCTTGATAGCTTTAATAATTCTAACCCTATGATTTTTAGGGTGTTACATTTACCACTATAAAAGCATTTGATTCTAATATTAAAGTAAAAATATTTTGAATTGCATGCTCTTTAACGTATTTTCTTGTTGATGTAATAGAAATATACATACTTTTAACATTAACATAAAATTAAAAGAGTAATTAGAATTTTCAAGAGTGTAATTAAGTATGTTGTTTATATAAGCACTTTAAGAAACGTTAAATTTATTTTTATTTAATAAACTATTTTCTTTAAATTCACATTAACATTAAATGCAAATTAGTTTAAAAGTTCAAAATATTTTTATTTTAATATTCAATCAAGGTCTTTCATGAGTAAAAGCATAGGTTAGGCGCCTATTTAGTGCAAAATTAGTATAAGATCTTGTTTAAATAAAATGTAGTATTTTAGAGGCTTTTTAGTATATTATCCTAGTTGCAAATAATTATATTTCTTTAAAATTTTTTAGTTGTTTGTCTATAATTACTTCTTAATTTTTCATGTCATGTTTGATAGCTTAAATTGTAATAACAAAATTGTGTAAATTTAAATTTTAAAAAATATTAATTTTTGTAAAAAAATCAATAATACTTGAGAAAAATTTCTCTACACAAGTAACAAAACTTAAAAATCAAACCATCATATATAATCTATAAAAAAAAAACACATCACGTATAATGAGGAGTTATGGGTAGAAGAAATAGACATATATAAAAAATATCATAAATAATATACTAGCCCAAGATTGTATTAAAAAATACAATTACTAATAAAATTAAAAAGAAAAATAAACTTTCTATGAAATTGTATCTAATTAATCTAACATTCTATATTTGTTAGTTTATTCTCTCTATAATATTAAGTATATACGCTTTGTCATTATCAACTAGTCATCAACAAAATTTAAATAATTAATAATAAATATTATGTAATTTAGTTAAGATTAATATAATCATTTGTATTAAATACTATGTAATTTAGTTAAATATTAATAAATTAAAATGTATGCAAAATTATCTCATGACAATAAAATTTTAAATGAAATCAATAAAATAACGTATAATTATATTTTAAAAATAAATATATGTTCGAAAATTAAAATTCCATATTACCATATAGAAATAATTTTTTAAAACTTAAATTATGTATAACTTATTAGAAATACTAAGGATTATTGGGTTTAGAAGTGGAAAATGATTGGGTGTGGGTGGGCTCAGATTAGAGATGCTCATGGGTTGAGCTGAGCCTATGCAAGGTATTTAGACCACTTTTTCAACCTCGAGTCGACCCGAAAAATGGGCTTACTTTTTTGCCCAAGCCTGGCCCGAATTAAGAAATGTAATCTCAGCCCCGATCTGCTCATATTTGATTTTTTAGATTAAATTTTATTTTTAAAATTAATTTTTTTTAAAAATATAATACACTAAATGCACTAAAAAAGGCTAAAATAAAAATTTTCTAACACAATAAAAATACATTAAAAAGTGTTTATATTAAAAAACACTACCATAAATAAAAAAAATTTTATTATATTAAAAAATATAAATAAATATAATAAATATTTTATTGTATTAAATTAAAATTTTAAAATTTTATATTTTGGGTTGTGTTATTTAGTGGGATAAGTTTTTTTTAGGTATTTCACAATCAATTTAATTGTTATTGAATTAATGATTTAATATAAATATAAATAATTATTATTTAATATATATAATTAATATAATATTGTTTTATAACATAATATTTGGTCTTGGCCGAGTCGGGCTTAGGGAAAAATTCTTGCCTAAAGCCCGATTCATATAGTAAACAAGCCTTAAATTTTACCCAAGCCCATTTTTCTATAACACCCTAAACCCCACCTAGACGTTATGGCCGAATCTTGCAATGTCACATGATAGGATTTTGAAAATAGTGACGTTAAGTTAAAACCATACCAGTTCATTAACCCTTTTCGCTATTATCAATTTCAAAACTCTCATTCATTTAATCGCTTAGGGGTAAGACGTATTTGTAGCGAAAGTTTTAAAAATCGTTGTGGTTAGAAAACCATTCAAGATTTTAGAAAACCCTTGCTTTTGGTAAAATCTGAGTTATATCGCATTTTTCAATTATAAAATCATAAAAATCGCAGTCTAACCCAAATTAAAAAAATCGTCCATAAAGTCCGAATTACATAAAAACCAAAATAAACCAAAATATAAAAATTAAATCGTAACTATAATCAGTTCGAACAGGTGGTCACCGAGGGGCTCCGCAACACCGATCCGCTTAAGATTGTGGATTACCTGTATAGAATAAACAGAAAAGAGTGAGTTTATGTAAACTCAGTGTGTAACCCCACAGAATTAAGCATGCACACAACCAGAAAATCAGAACTAGTCAGATACAGATTCAGGCTTCAGCCCATTACAGATACAGATACAGATGTGCAAATCAGATTTAGAATTGAAATATCCTACCCCCATCCTCTACACAACATCTCCGGTCATCCCTACACACCATGTGGGGTTTAAAACATCCACCTAGCCCTACACACCATGTTGTACCGATGCGGCACATAACAGATACAATGCAGCCATGCTGCCAGATAATAGGCATAAACTGCCCTTCAGAACACTTCCTCCAATATATATCATGCCACCCCAATAACAGTAACAGAAACAGAAACAGTTATGCAATTTAACATGCTCAACATTCTATTCATCAGATCACAGATAGTCATACATATCAGAAACTAGACATACACAGTAATATCATGCTCAGTATAGAATATCAATCAATCAGATCATACAGGTTAGGGTTTAGTTAGTGCTTACCAACCCTACAGTAGGCCCACAGTTGTTTGGGACGACCTATGCAACCCTAGGAAAAAATTCAAAAAAATGGGCCCACAAGCCCGGGTGGCTTGCCCATATGGACCCACACGCCTATGTAGCCTACACGCCCGGATTGGCCTTGCCCGTGTAGATCACACGGGCTGGCCCAAGAACCCACACTCCCGTGTGGACTACCCGTATGGGCTCACGCACTTATGTGGCCCACACACCCAGTTTGATTTAGCCCGTATGGCCCACACGGCCACACTCCGGCCACTGCACAGCCATGTCTTCATTGACTACACGACCGTGTTGTCGCACATAGCCTACCACATGGGTGACCACACGCCCATGTAGCATCGACAGGTTACAATTTTAGATTTCACCGAATCCTGTTTTTCTACATTTCGGGTGCACACTTGGTACTGTTTCACAGCAAAAATGCTCCAGAGTCTTCTGAAACCTAAAATTGATCAATTAAAACCCTAATCAGTCACTTAAATCAACACTTAATCGTAACTTCAACGAGATGGACAAACCTTTATCCATCAAAAGCCCTTACCTTCGATCGAACGATGGCGATTCCACGTGCTACAACACCGTTTGGGAAAAACTTCAGCCCCTTAATCTTCTCCTAACACAAAACAACCCCCTTCAATCACGATTTACTAAGACCAAAATAATAATCACATTATCCATATTTACCAGAACGTACGAAGAACACTGATAGAAACGAGACTCAACGAGCAACGTACATGAAAATAACAGAGACGAAAAGGGAGAAACAAAGAAGAAGAAATTAGCAAAAGGGAAATCGGCAGAGAGGTGGGAAAAGAATGGAACGTTAGAATCTGGGGAAGAAAATAAAAAAAAATTGAAAAAGGGAAAATAAAAATAAGATTTGATAACCCCTAAATCCCTTAATTATCTCCCACTAACCCACTACCAATCCACTACTTAGAAACCATTTCCAGCACAACTCTAACCGAGAACCGAGCAAAAATAATGCCCTTACCAATGCAGGGAATCGAACTTAGGACCTCCAACACACCAACTCCCTTACCACTTGAACCAACAAGCTCCTACTAATATGGTTTTACAAATAACTAATTATAAGCCCGCTCCTGAAGTGTAAGACTTGGATCAGAAAATACCAAAATTCACCCAAGGTAAGGCTTAAACTTGGGACCTCTCACAGACACTCAGAACACTTAACCACTAAAGCAAACAAATATTTGTGTCAAACAATTACAAAAACATAAACAAATATTTTGGGGCGTTACATTTTTGGACCTGGTATTTTATCCAAACACTCTAATTTTTGGACGGGTTTTTCGGGCCTAGGCAGGTGGCCATGCCTATGAACAGGTTTGGCTTAGATCAGGCTATCTTTAGATTTAGATTATTTTGAGCTCAACTTTTTTCGAGCTTAGATCAACTCAGACTCAAATTTCCTTAGGCTTGAACTTGGATTTTTCAGATTCAAAAATTTTTGAGTTCAAATTTTCTCAAATTTAGATTTGTCTAGGTTAAATAGGTTTAAACAAATTGAAATAATTTTCATATTTTATAACTTATATTTTAGTTCTAATGTAATAATCAAATTTACTTTTATATAATGATATTATAATACAAATTTATTGTTATAACTTGCTTTCTTATATTACGTAATATTATATTGTGTATGTTATAATTCATAATATCTTATACTATAATTAGATTATATTATAGGCTTAATGATATAAAAAGCCCTTAAAGTATTCCCAAAAATATCCATTAGGCCCTTCCGAATCTTTTACACTCAATTAAGCTCTCCAACTGACAAAATTCATCAATTAAGCCCTTCAATTGTTTGTTTTAAGAGTTGGCCATTAAATCCTAATGGTCTTGCTGAGTTGATCATTAACAAAAGTTGAATTGGTCAATTGTGATGTTAAGATGAAAATCCATGTCAACAACTCAATAATAGTTGTTGACCTGGCACCGCCATTTCTGAAAAAAAAAATTGAAGAAATAAAAATTATTAAAAATTCAAATTTAAGATGAATCTAGATAAGTGAATATCCAAGTTTATTCAAATCTAAACATCATTTTTCATATTCATTCTAGACAGTTTTTAAAGTTATAAAAAACTTATTAAAGTTTGTAAAACATTATAAAAAATTATATATATAAATAACCTAGTTATTACCTCTTGGCTTCTAACTAACCTAACTAGTCAACAATAACTACTTATCTCTCAACCTCACAGTTCAAATCTAGACAAACTAAGTGATGCTTGGTAAACTATTCTCTCGACATCATCTACCTAAATAACTTCCTAACATTGTCAGGTCTAGGGTTTAATCTCTCTCAACCCGAACAACTGTTCCAATAAGAAACCCTAAACAGTTGTTAACTATTCCCACATTCGCTCATTAATCTCCCTCAAATTCTAGTTACCCATATATCTCATAACTATAAACCTTAATTTGAATTCAAATATAAAAAACGTCAAAGAACAAATAAGAGTAAAGAGAAAATTAATCCAAATGTTTATGGCGCAAGAACTTAAATTCCATAGCAGAAATTAAACGATTCACAATCGGGATCTGAGAACACGAACAATTGAATTGTAACACCCCCTCACCCATATTCAACCCAGAATAGGGCTACGGAGCATTACCGGACATAATATACAATTACACATACATATCACGTACACTTTCAAATCTCAAGAAATCATCATTCAATGTCAATCACATTGTCCTTAAAATGAGCCTATGAGGCCCTAAACATGCATTTGGGGTGGTTCAGGACTAAACCGATAACTCAAAATTTTTTTTGGAAAAACTTAGAAAATTTTTACAAACTTGTGTCCCGGCCGTGTGACAGGCCGTGTGAACATTCGAAATGGGATCACATAGCCGTGTCCAAGCCCGTGTCTGACCCCGTGTAGCTCTCTGACTTGGGTCACACGACCAACACACACACACTCGTGTGACTAGCCCATATGCCCTAGAAATGGCCATACACGCCCGTGTGCCAGCAATGTGCTAGGCCATGCCAAACCTGTAGGGTGTACTGACTTATGCCACACAACCAAGTCACATGCCTGTGTGCTAGGCCGTGTGGAGCATACTGACTTGATTTTTATTTCAACACCAGGGGATAGACGGTCGTGTAACAAAACCATGTATTGCACACGGCTGAGACACATACCCGTGTCTCTACCCGTGTGGACAAAAATAGGCTATTTACCAAGCCATTTTGCCACCCAAACTTACTCGCAGCTAAACCAATCCAATTAGCACAAAAACATGGTATAATTAGGCATTCAACAAACCTCAAACAAGCATATTTTTTACCATTTCACTGCCAACCAATACCAAACATATTAATACCAAAATGTGCCATTCAATTCATACCAAAAACTCATAATCTCAATCAACAATACAATCACTTTCAACTATACATCATTTAGCCTAATCTCACAAACATACCAAATTCAATTCTCAACCATTTAGCACCCCTAATTACCAAATACCAACTAACATCACATATCTATCATTAAACACATAACCAAAACCATAAGCACATATGTATACACAACCAAACCAACCAAATTAAGCCAACTTTCAGGGCTCTATACAAAACCAAACTATTAATATTTACAAGCCATTTCAAATGACTAAATTCATTACCAACACATATACCAAAATGACCAAAGTACTGATACATGCCATATACTCAAATATTTAAAGTTAAAAAGTACCAAAGTGATAGTTGGATAGTGTGATAAAGTCTGATGATTCCCAAATCCAAGCTAGCTTTGATTTCACTGTAAAACATGGAAAAAAATAAACAATGTAAGCTATGAAGCTTAGTAAGCTCGTATGATAATAAACTTAACTTATCATTAAATACAATCTAATCATTAAACATAACATAACATAATTCTTAATGATTCACAGACCTTTCACTTGTTCATTCTCAAGATTAAATATGAACTTCTAAAATTTCATCGATTCAATACTTATACAGTTCTTATACATACTTGTACAGACTTATATCGATCTTATGCTCATCCTTATCCTTGATTTACCCATTGAACCATTTGGAATACTATCAAATACTCAGGAATCTCGCACCCTAAGTGTCACAAACATAGCCGAAGCTATCTCAATCTTGTATCACATATAATGCTCACTCTCGAACTATCAACGAGTTACGAGTCTGCTCACACAAGCTGACAGTCATGACGAAGCTACACGGTGCTGGTTACATAAGCTGACGAGTATCAGCAACACATGCCGGATAACTTAGCCACCGGCAGGACGTACGGACCAGCACCCAAATCACATAACCCCTAATGACATGTCATTCGTATCCTAAACTATTCCTAAGGTTCAACCAGGATTTCATACTTGCTGAATTGTCGTTGAACATGTCCGTAGAGTCATACTCACAATTTATACAATATTAAAGTATTTAGAACACAAATATAATAATGTTTAGTACATACGAACTTACCTCAAATGCAAAAACGGTAAATTAAGTCAATTAATCTGAAACTTTATTCTTTCCTCGATCTAAATCCGTATTTCACCTTTCTTGATCTAAATATAATCAAAATTAACTTATTTAATAATATCTTTATTCAATTTAGTCCAAATTATACATTAAGGCAATTTTACACATTTGCTCCTAATATTTCACATTTTTACAATTTAGTCCTTATTTCATAAAATCACAAATTCTTGCAATTCAACCAAAACCCATGCTAGCCAAATTTCAATTAGGTCCTTAGTAGTCCATGTTTTTCATTTATTTCACAATTTAACCACAAAACTTCAACATTTCTCAATTTAATCTCTAATTGGACATTTTACTAAAAATCATTTTACAAATATTGTTTATCTAACAACAGCATGCATTTTCTACCAATAAACATCAAAATACACCAACATTCATCAATGGAAAAACCCTAAACCTTTAACAATTTTTCAAATTAGTCCCTGGGCTAGCTAAATTAAGCTGCAATGAACTCAAAAACATAGAAATCATTAAAAATGAGACAAAAACGAAGTTACAATTAAGCTTGCAAGTGACCGAATGCTTCAAACCCTAAAAATAGTTTCTCTTCTCTTCAAATTTTGGCACTAGGAAGAACATGGACAAATAAATTGGATTTTGGTTTTACTTATTTTAGTTTTATTTAATAATTTACTAATATAACCTTAAGTAAATCATATTAATAATGTCCATAAATGTCCATTACCACTATTAATGGTTTAATTATCATTTAAGGCCATACATATAAAAAATCCATAGCAATTTGATACTTTTTTCTCAAAGAACTTAAATTTTGCACTTTACACAATTTAGTCCTTTTTATCAAATTAAACACTCAAATGATAAAATTTCTAAACGAAACTTTCACACAATCATTTTATCATTCTCTAAACATTCAAATAAAAATAAAATAATTATTTTGACTTCGGATTTGTGGTTCCAAAATCACTGTTCCAATTTGACTAAAACTGGGATGTTACATGAATAATGAACTTAAACTGAAATTAAAGATAGAAGATTTACAAAACAAAACCCTAATTTAAGAACTAAAGTAAAAAACAAAGGGAAGCCTTATTTATAGAAGTCATGTTAGATGACTCATTTAGACATAATATAGATGACTAAACATAGTTAATTGAAGTTTTGTAGATGAAAACACCCTTAACGTTTTAATTAACCTCATCGTAGTTGTGTCGCAACACACTTAAGCCTGTCTTGCAACATTGAAGGCAGTATACTCCTTTATGGTGCGTTCAAGGCTCCATCGTGGCATCCTCTGATGCGTGTCCTGGCATCCTCTGGTGTTTATCGCAACATGGACAACTATATGCTCCTTAGGTAGTCTAAAAGGTGTGTTGCAACATACAAGCAACGTGTTGCAACATAAGGAGTAGTCCACTCACTCCTCAATTTAAGTTGGGGTCCTACACACACAACTAGCACATTAGTCCTCCTTTAAGCCCAAATCGGCCTAAAAGGTCATCAAACACTCCAAATTACTCACTTTATTAACTAAGTACTCAAAATAGAAACTTAATGAAAACATTACTTATTTGCTAGAAAACGAACTCACTATGTATTGGAAAGGACCAATTTGCCACAACGAATTGTGACAGATCAATAAAACATTATAGAAATGGTGATTATTACTTCTTTATATATATAATTATTAAATTTTTTAAAATATTATAAAAATTATTAAAAAAAATTATCTTTGAATCAATACGGACTAGTTGAATTGGGCTAAAATATTAGTTGAACAAAAGTTTATAATATTGCAATTTTAATGAATTTGCAATAATTTATTTGATTTAGACCAGATAAACCAATTTGATTGATTCGACCATTGGTCTGGTTCCAAAAACATTGGATTTTACAATTAATTTTCACAAGTAGTAGTAACTTCGTCTAGTTACAACTATACGGATATGTAACTGACAAAAATCAACAGACTTTTATTTTATATTTAAATTTTTTATTATCTTTATACATAATTTTTGCAATTATTTATTGAAAATGGTAAAAACTAATGAGTTAGTATATAATTAACTCATTAAGTTAGAATCCTGGAGTTTGACCTATTGATAATGGATGTTCATCTTATAACTTATGGGTTCAAGTTGTAATGTATGCATAGTTGTGATTTGCTCTCACCAAAAGTGTATAAGTTGTATGAAAAGAATTAAGACACTAAGTTATATATTTAAAAAAAAATCAAAATTTTGAAAATAAGTAAACTAATATTAAGTAATTAATGAGATGTTAGTAAGTTTCATAATTATAATTTAGCGAACTAGTGTTCTTGTCGTATTTCTTTTATAAAAATTTCGTGAATAAGAAAGCTTTGGATACATTGGCATTTAAAGTTTTTAGATAATTAGTACCAACTCAAAAACTCAAAAGTAAATTGCAAATTAAGAAAGTTTTTTTTGCTAGGAGTTAAATTGCATTTAGTCTTTTTTACTCAAAAAATGGATGAATTATTCTCTATATGTTAAATCAAAGAGCAAATTCGTCCTTTCTATTAAAATTTTCATCTATTTCTATTGTTAAAAACTTGTGAGACTGACAGAATAATCAAGTAATGAGACGTACACCTCATATTGATGTATAAAGACTAATTTTTAACGGTAAAAGTGGATGAAATTTTTAATAGAATGACCAATTTGTTCTTTGACCTAATGTACAAGGACTAATTTGCTCATTTTTCGAGTAAAGAGGGCAAAATGCAATTTGACTCCTAGTACAAAGACCTCAATGGTATTTTTACCCCTTTGATAACTTGTAATTTTAATTACTATGTCCGTAATTTCTTTTCTTATAAAAATAAAAACATTGAATAATTTTATTTAATTTTTATTAACCATGAATCTTTTTTAATCTTTTTTATTGTTATTTTGATAATATTAGTTTAATTTTAAATTTTTTTTATTAATGAATTCTTATTGAATAAAATATTGACAAATATTTTTTTTATTTTTTTATTTTTTTAAATTCAATATTTACCTCTACTTATAACCCTTTCTCCAACTCTTAAATTGGAGAAAAATATGTGTTTAAATACGCTTAAATTCACATTTATTTTTTTACTAACTATGAAGTGCTTTTAAATGTAATATTTTCTTAATTAATAACTACAAACTTGTTGTTCCTCTTTTTCGATAATATATTGTTATTCAAATGCCTTTTTTCCCCTTTTTTTCTTTTTTTGGTGAAAAATAATAATTACATTAAATAATCCTTATCCTACTTATACCTACCTATTAATTTAAAATTTCTCCTAATATTTGTCTTGACTCTTCATTATAATTTTTAGATGAATCCCACGCCTGGATAGCGATGTAATGTCTTGCCCAGCATAACGATATATTAATAGTTTCCGTTATGATCCATGTTAAACCTTGAAAAATGAATAAGTTCATCTTCTTCCATAAGCGCTATGCTATCAAGCCAAAAAGAGTATCCCAAGAAGCCTTAGTTCTTAGCAACCATGCACTAGTTTTTAAATTTGTCTCCACCCAATCTAAGATACTACTTGAAAATAATTGGGATCTCCAACCTCTAGGTATGAGATTTATCAACACTTCTTTAACTACTGGACAATTTCTGAGCACATGTAAAATATCTTCTATGTTATTGTGGCAGATTGAATAGGATGTGTTTTGACCTATCCCTCTGAGTACTTGCTCGGAGTTTGTGAGCAACCGTTGCTTGCAAACCAACCACAAGAAAAAATGGATGTGATGTGGACCTTGGTACTTCCAGATTTCCTTCCAGCTAATGTCTTGTGTACTCCATCTGTTTTCTGTAACATTTGATATGCAGTTCTGATAAAAAAAATTCCAATTTTAGGCATGAGCCCAACGAACTTTATCAAACCTAGCTAAAGGGTTTGGTGGAGGTACGTCCACAATTTTTTGTATTATTTCTTCTAGTAAATTATCTCTAAACGCTTCTATGTTCCATGTTCCTTCGTCTATTACCATGTCCTTGAGCATACAATTAGTTATTGGTTTATTCAAATCCTACACATGCACTATCAATGGACCAACTCTAGGGACCCAATTGTCTTTCCAACAGTGTACCTCTGTTCCTGATCCAACTAATACAAGCCGAATAAGATATCCACCTCCCAACGAAGACCTCAAGTTTCAACACTGCTCGAGATATCGTGATATCCTCCTCTTTGGTATTGTGATATCACTTTCGTCAGAAGGACAAACTTGGACAAAAAGGGCAACCTTTGTCTACCCAGCCACCAATTACACAAGACCCATGTAGAGGCATTTTTGGTATCAAAAAGTCATCAGAATATACTTCAAAATAGCCAAAAATTTCTTAGGAGAGAGATATACATTAGTTTAGTTTAGGTTTAGTTTTCTCTGCACTTTTTCTAGAGTTTATTTTTCTCTTCTACTATCTTAGATTAAAGTTTGTTTTTCTGTACTTACTTTTTGTTCTTGTTGTTCTTCATGTTAGTTAAGTTGGTTAACATTGTAGCTAAGGTTTATTTACATTTCTAGTCCTTATACTTTGCTTTCAAGACTCTTTAAGCTTTAGTTTAATGTATTTCAGTTTATTTTGCTTTAAATCTGTCAAAGTTTAGTCTTTTTATGTTTCTTGCTTTAGATTTCTTTGTTAAATGCTTTTGGTTTCATGCTATTTAAGTTTTCTTACATAAAAGTCTCAACTTTTATATTTTTCTCAAGCTTTACTTTCATGGCTGCATTGTTTTCCATTACTATGTTTATTCTCTTCACTTTAAGCATGTGTAGCTAAACCTTTAAGGAGGTTGGTTGATGGAGGTGTGGATAACCTAAACTCTTTGAACAAAGGACTAAATTGTAACAAATTGGACTAATTTGAATAGAACTAAGAACTTAGGTAGTGACGCCCCTAAAGGATGATAAAGTGAGATTGGAAAGTAATCTTGTCGTGCACCCATTCGTTAGTCCCGAATTAATCGATAAGGTTCAAGGATAAGTCGGACCTAATTCGTCTAAGTCTATAAAATTGAGATCGGAAGATAAAATGAAGCCACTTAGTAATTTAAGCGATTTATGTCCCCAGTCCAAAATTTTGTGAACTACATTGAAGCCAACCAACATCCATTAGTTATTTTTTGGATAGTCCCTATAGTTTACATTTCTTGCAATTTAGTCCCTAGGGTAGAATCTCTAATTTTCTTGTAAAATCATTTTTTTATGGACTATCGTACTATAAAATCATATTAGTAGCCACTTAGACTCTATTGTGTATGCTAGTTATTGCTCAATCCCCTATTCCTTTGGCTTTGATCCTTGGAATACTTCGGTATTTTATTATAACACTATAAATATTACAACTAACCTGTACGCTTGCAGTAAAATCGGGCTTTAAAAATTATTATATAAATTCAATGTTTTAATGCTCACGCAGCCGATCACATATATATATATTAGCTTATATGAAAAACTAAATTTGATATATTTAAAAAAAATACGAATGAAATTGTTAAAATTAAGTTTAAAATGGAAATTAAGATAGAAAAAATAATATATGCTCTACACTTATATAAAACCTAGAGCTGAGTTAGGGCTAGTTTGAAATATTTTTTAAAAGTGTTGTGGAAAAGTGTTTTTGAGAAATACTTTTGAAAAGTTTGGTTTAATATTTGAGTGTCTAGCATTGCTATCAAAAAGTGCTTTTGAGAAATAAAATATCCATTTTAGACATGTTATTATCAAGTAACAAATATGCATTTAAATAATGTTTAAATTATTTAATATTATTATATTTTAGTAAGAATATAAAAAAATTTATTATAACTTATTGTTAATATTTTAATATATGAAATATAAATTTTAAAATATTTTTAAGCAATAAATATTAATTATTTATAAAATTTAATTAGAATGTATAAACTATATTTTAAATATTTAAATATAACCATTAAATATTTGTAATTAGATATTATCACAATTGTATTATTTTAAAAAATATTTTTTTATTTTTAATTAATTATTTTAACACATTTGTAATTAAGCACCAAGAAAAATAAAAAGAAAGGAAAGTACTATGTTATTGGAGGGGTGAAAAGTAATTAAGTACCAAAAGTGCTTTTGGGAGAGAAAAAGTTAAAAATTTTATCTTCTTCTTTTCAGAAGTGTTTTTCAAAAGTATTTTTAAAAGTAAAAAATTTCAGCCAAAAACAACTTGTTTAGCACAACTTTTTTTCCAAATATGTTATTTTTTTAAGCACTACTAAACAAGCCCTTATTGAACACCAACTCAATTGAAAATGACAAAAACAACTTTGTTCAATTTTAACATATAGAGAGAGAGAGAGAAAGAATGTATAAATTTTTAAAGTTTTAAATACGTTTAGTTATTGCCTTTAAAATTTAAAGTTATTTCATTTGCATGCATATCCATATATAAACTAGTGATAATATGCACATATGTTTTATATGTGAACAAACTAAATCTTCAGGTGTTAATGGGCTGAGTTGGGGCAAGCCTATGTAGTGATATTAGCACACTCCATGTTTGTCCAAGACCGTTCTGGCTCAAAATATTGGCCTCAAGTTTTGCCTAAGCCCACTTATATTTGATTGGGGCCTATTTCTATTATTATTATTATTTTTTAAATATATTATTTTAATTTAATATTTTCTTTTGTTATTTTTTGGTTAGTTTATTTATTAAATTTTAAACGTAACTTTTAATGTTTACATTATAATATTATATGTTTAATTTAATTTTATATAAATTACATACTATATAAATATATATGATAAAGTAGAAAAAGAGCCAAGTTCAGGCTTTTTAATTTTGAAGCCCAAGCTCGGCTCATTTTAAACGACCTTAACTCCCAAGTTTATTTTGACTCTCATACTTTTTATCCAAGTCCTCCTATATTTCAAGTGCACCTTTAAGCTTGGGCATATGGTCTGACCCCTTGAACATGTTTATCTCCAGAAAAAATTAACGACTAGAAATTATCACACATATGAAAATATAATATATTATATATAAATTAAATTTTAAAAAAATATATTTTATTTATAAATTTTACATTTCAAGAAATAATAATATTTTAACAAAGGTGGATATATATTTTTTCTAATAACCAGAAGCTAATGAATAATAATTAGTTTTTGAGAAACAAACAAACGAATAGTTTTTTTTTTTTTTGAGAAAATGATTTTTTTTTAGGTAGCTCGTTTAAGAGTACAGAAAAAAAAATATTTATTTTATAAAATGTTTAAATAATATAATTATCTTTATATTTAACAAAACAATAATTTTAACTTTTTCCTTTTTTTACCAATTGAGTTGGAGAACAGGATTTAAATTCTAAAAACAAAATTGTTGGGAGGAGTGGCTATAAAATCTGAACATAAATAATAAAACAGACACGAAAAATGCCTCAAAAAATATAAATAATTATCTTATGATCAGATACATATCTACATATGAAATAGTGATTATATATACAGACTAAATATATGATGTGATTATAAACTAAACTGTTAATTATAGTGATTAAGGTTCAATATTTACCACTAAAGTCAATAAAAATAAATTTAATAAATTATAATTTTTATTGAGAAGATGTTTATATATAAATTATATTATAAAAAAATATGGGGAAGTGCATTTATATTAATTATATTGTGGAAATTAAGAGAGAAAAAATGGAAGAGTTGTACCAATTAAGATATCTATATAATTTTATAAGTTGTAGATAAAGTTGAGACAAAATATTCTAGACATATAACAGTTCCTAATTATTAATTATAATTTTATGAGATTTAATTAAATGTTTTAATCAATTAATTAAAACTGTCGTAAAAGAAGTTAAAAGGTAGAAAAAATGGGAGAAGTATATTTATGGAAATCATGAGCACGATCATGATGTTACAAATTTAAACTCTTAATTAATTTTATTTTTCTTTGGTGAAGAAGGGCCATTGAAGGCACACGACTGCTGGGGACCATTTTTACTGCTATCTTTATTGTCCCATATGACTACGAAAAGCAAAGACTGACAAATTTCTTAGTTTTAAGAAATAAATTTGTTTCTTTTTTAAAAAAAAAAACCATGAAATATATAATAATATCAAGTTTGCAAGTGGGTATTCAGTCATTCACCTGTCCATGCAAAAAGCAAAAGATAAAGCCAAATCCCATGCTAAGCAGGTACGTATTGGACTGCACGAGGAATTAAAGCCATTTTTGTTTTAAAAAACTTGAAAAATGAAACCATCAATGCTTTGATTATTAATTTCACCAATCTCCTACAACAAAATTGTGATTTAGAAGAAGTAAAAAAATTAGTGGGGGAGCACAATCAATCACTTTTAAAAGTTGTTGGTAAAAATAACATGAATTGATGTTATATAGGTTGAAAAGCTAATTAATTAAATTCCTACTAAATAACTTTTGGTTGCTTTGATTTTATGGCCATCACTTTATATTTGATTCTGATGGGTTGTCTGCTTAAAGTTAATTCCCATTATGTCTCTTTATTCTTATATACTCGGTCTTTTATTTTTATTTTTTATTTTTTTGGTGGGAGCAATTAATAATTACCTTTAAAAATTGATTTGGTAATCTGTCTGTTCCATTAACATCTTGCCGCTACATATATGGGTTTCAAAAGCAGAGAACATGCAAGTGTCTCTCTCGTGTGTCACTGGGACCTGTAAGCTTTAACCCAAAGCCCCCCCACCTTTGTGTAAAACCTCAGCAAAGCGAGTCTTAGAGGGTCTAAAAATTTTAAAAGCCAAAATAAAGGTTTATTCCTTCTTTTATTCTCCTAGATTTTAACACCCTACCCTTATATAAGGATAAATTTGGATCTAAGACCCAATTTCATTTCTTATTTTAAAAATTTAACTTGGTGGGGTTAAAAAGATGATTCCATTTTTTCCAAAGGATTTTATGACTTACCCACTGTCCATTTTCTTTCCTTTTTATCTCATACAGAAAAGTTGTAACATTACATGCAATATCTAACAAAAGGCTTAGCTATTTGACAATAAAACAACCCTGAGTTGAAAGTTTTCCACTAAAGCTACAAAGAGTTAGATTTAGAAGTTACCCTATTTAGTAGATGCTTTAATTAAATAAATCCAACTAATGTTAACTCTAAAAGTGTTGCTTAATTTAACATAATGCTACCTTTCCTTGCTAAGTGAAAGCCGTGGTTTTAGTAAAGGAATAATGGTTGAAAGAAAAGCATGACATTATTGTACAATTCTAGATTTTGGACCATCCTATTATATATATATATTCTCATGAAAGTCCATGTGGATTTAACTTACAAAAAAACCCCACTATGGTTCCCAATTTAATATCACTTTGTCTTGCACTTATCCTGCATATCTCAAGCTGCCATACTTGTATCCTTTACTTGTTATAGGATTGCCAAATCTCGGAGGAGACCCAAGATTGCTAGCAACAATAGTGGACCAATTGGTATAAGAGGCAAAGCAAACACATAAAATGACACAAAACTCCTTAATTATTCACCACAAAATTAACTTGATAAAGAAACTAGTTTCATCATGTCTTCCTTAATCGTAGAGGCACTTTAGTCTTTTCGAAGTTGCGGTCCTTGATCCATGATTGCGACCCAACAACAAATTTTTGGACTTTTTTTTTTTTTGTGCGCGCGCGCTATCCATGGTTATTATAATAACTTGGTAAAGCTAACATTAGAACATGAGCCTTTTGTTCACAAATTGAAAATTATTGAAGCCTAATGGTATGAAACCAAAGGCATGAAATTTTGTGCTTTATAGAAGGAAACATCTGACTAGAGAACAAATTTTTTTGGTAGGAATCTTTCTGTACAAAAAGACTATCTTAGATCAGATGTTGTTGTCTTAAATTCCCTATCTTCTCTGTATATATATTACTTTTTTTTTCTACCCTCTTTTCCAATCATTCTCTTCTATTTTGGTGATTAAAGGAGTTTTTCAACTCTTTTTTTAAAAAATAAACCCAATAATTGTTATACGAATTTTTTACATTTCTCAAAACACAAGTGTCATCTTCATATTTTCGAAATTTAATTCTACAAGGAAAAATATTCAATTTTTGATCGTCTAGTCTATCTATTTTTTCTTTTCTAAAAGGAAATTTGGGTCTATGTTTGAAGATATAAAAAGGATTAATAAATTCTCCATGCAAAACATAGAGGAATATCTAATTGGTGGAACAAGACGGGTGAAAATTCCAAAACCCTAGCTAAAAATGTGGAATAAAAAGCAATAATTCTCCATTGGGAGGAATTTGTAGGTACCACTTTCAGGGAAGCTTCCTCTCGGCAATTAGACATTCAATCATCTTTTTGAAAAGCTAAACATCAAAGTCTATGGCTTTTTTCCCTTTCTTAATTTAAAGTGCCAATGACAAACAACGAGGATTACGATGAACATTGTTCTTTATTCAGCTATCAAAGGAGTAGAATTTCGTCATTATCTGATATACAAATTCATTTCAAAACGTAATTTCATTTCAAAAGTTTTAGGGTAGATAAACATCAAATTCCCAATGTTTAGGTATATGATAAGGCAAAAGTACTATAAAAGCCCATGTACTAAAAGTTCGATTACATTTTGACTTCTCTACTAAAAAAATAGGCAAATTAATCACTATACATTAAATCAATGAGCAAATTGATCCTTTTGTTAAAAAATTTCATTCATTTTTATTGTTAAAGCTTACCCCCATATATTAACATAGCACATCATGTATCACTATCTAATTATTCTGTCAGCTAAATTAACTTTTAATAATACAAATGAATGAATTTTTTAAACATAAATGACTAATTTATTTTTTTAATTTAATATATATAGACTAATTTATCCATTTTTAATAAAAGAGATAAAATATATAGAAACATGTACTATACTTTCCACAGGAACCAAAACGACTAATTCGAAATTGAAGGGGTTTCTTTATTTAGTTTTTATTTTTTATTTTTGCTTTTGCTTTTTGACTATACCTTTCTATATAAACTTTGATATATGTGATTTTTGGAGAAAAGGCGTCAAAACTTCTCCTTTTCATTTCCTCTTTCTTTATTGTATTTTACCCAACAAATTTGAAGGTAAATACTATCATTACTTCTGAGATCATATATTATACTTGAAAGACTTTTTAGTGCTTTTTTCCCCTTTGTTTACAAAGTGTAAAGCATGTAAAATTGCTTTTAAAAAAAGAAAAGAGAGGCCAAATAAACCCCATACTGAGGCTTTGGTAAAAATAAGCTAAAAATTATATTAGAAATGTAAAGTGCTCCATTACAATTACCAAGGATCACTTCAAATATAGTTCATACTTTTAAGATAGTTAAAAGGGGTCACTCTCTCCCTCTCTTTTTTCTCTCTATCTTTTTCATCTTTCTTCTCTCTCTCTCTCGCTCTCGCTCTCTCTCTCTCTCTCTCTCTCTCTCTCTCTCTGTCACTAAGTGCAAAACATACAAAATCAATTAGATTTCATATTTACGTAGGAATATAATATTTTGATATGGATCTCTCAAGGCTGCTTTGATAGGAAGGACGTGTGCTTTTCTTTTGCCATCCCCCTCTCTCCTTTTGTTGCTCTCTGTCTTTCTTGTCTCTTTGTCTGTCTTTAGTTGCTCTCTTTTTCTTTTCATAATCTGATATTCTTTTTAATATATATATATAATATGAGAGGGTACCTGATTCTCTTCACCAACTCCCCCTTCTCCTCTCTTCGGAGTCAGAGATATATATGATCATTTCAAAATGAGCAGTACACATCCTAATATATAAAATCATTTATATCTATATCAATGTGGAACCCCCAATGTGAACTCCAAATTAGGCTTCTTGGAGCATGTCTCTGAAAGGCTTGATGAGCTTACATCTGATATTCTCTCATAGCTTAAGCACTTTGGATCCATATCCTTCTGCACTCAAAATTAAATAAAATAAATAATAAAGCAAATCATCAAAAGCAATGAATTACTAGCCGCTACTAGTTTTTATGCATTAGCATTCATTTTGAACAGTATAGCCTAGCGTACTAAGCCTGGTACAGCTCCTCTCCTGTGTGCCACTCCCGACACTATTCTTTAGCATTACAATTATCTCTCCTGGTGCATTAGTCATAATTTGACCCCATCTACAACCATGCATGTTTCAAGGTCAAACCAATGAGCTTGATATGGGTCAAGAGGATTGGGTTTATGATAAATGCATGTTAAGTAAATTTGATGATGAGGCCTGAGCTAGGGAGGGTTCTTCAAAGAACCAAAAAAGGAACTTTTAACAATCATAACCCCCCCCCCAACACACACACACACACACCCACACCTACCCGGCTCTTTTTCTTTACTTTTCATTAAAAAAAAACAAAAAAGACTAAAAGCCACCTTGAGTTGGGGCTTTGCTTTCTGTTTAAGAACATTGAAAAACAAGGATTCAAAATCAACGTTTTCAAAAATCAAACCAGGAAATGATGCAAATTAGAAATGTACATGCCTCCATGAAAGAAGAAGGAAAAAAATTGGGTCCACCTTTTTGGTATACCTTTTTCATTTTATATTGGTGTTTATATAAATATATATATATTAGCATCATTAGAATGCAGGAAAAAAGTTGGAAAGAGGAGGTTATTTGGGGAAATAAAAGGTTAGAAATTAGAACCTGGAGAGATGGTAAGTTTAGAGGAGAATCATTAGGTTTGCCATGCAGCCAAGCTTCCCTGTTAGAAACCAACACAAAGAGAGAATATTTGCTATCAGTGGAGGCCATGCATGCATGCAGAAGAAAAAGCAAACTGAGAAAAGAAATCTATCTTTTACTGTCTCGTTTATGGTTGTTGCTCACACACACACTTTACATTTTATGCTGATTGAAATAAAGTGAAAGCCATGTGATTGCCCATTACCCATAACAACAACAGACCACAAAGAAGGTTCAAAGGCATACCTTTAATACCAATATACAATAAATATTTCCACTAATGGGGCCACCAGTGAGTTTAGCTTTGAGACTAAGTTTTCCATTTGTAGGACCCATTTATTAGCCTTATATCCGAGCCCACAAAATCCTAAGGAAAGAGATATCTCCATTTTTAGGCGGATTTGTCATTTGGGAATTTGGATTCTCTCAAGTCTTGGAATGATAAGGCCATCAGTGGGTGCTTTCCTTTTCCTTTTTTTTTTAATTTACTCACCCTTTTTTTACCACACCCACCTCCACCATCTCAATTTGTGCCTCAGATTCTAAATAACTAGTATTATAATTACTCCATCATGGTGATGGCTTGTCGTCGACAGATAGAACAAAGAACCTAATTCACTTCTCCCCTCTTTTCGTGATTTCTAGCGTTTTGCATGTAACTATGTTTTGTATTTTGCATGTAATGGTGGAGAGAGAAAATGCCTATATAAATAAAGGTAAAGTCGAAGAGATTGAAGGAAATGGGATTTTTAATTCTGATCCTAATACAAACAATCTTATATTACATATATATACAAGAGACAAACTGTTGTCTGTTCTTGTCAAACATACGGGGGCTGACATTTTTCTAAAAGAAAAAATCATATTGGTCGTTTTAACTCTATTAAAATTCTTGTTTTAGAGTATATAACTACATATTATATGAAGGCAATAATACAAGATGATAAATCAAAACAAAACCAAGGGTCGTACTATTTTATGTTTATGTGGTGGTTGTGACATCGATCCCAGTGTATCTCATTCATTGTCACTTTTTTTTTATTTTGTTTTTAGAAAGGAAAAAACCAATCAGTATATAAGAAGGAAGCAAATGAAACAGAAAGGACAGGCACACACTGAAAGGCTAACCAAACTAGTATTACTAATAGTAGTATTGCAGTACAAAGCAGACTAACCTTGACGAATTGCTCCACAGTCCATGGTACTCTTTGTCTTGATGAGCATTTGATGATGACGATCTTCCCTGCTGAACTGATATCTCTGATCTTCTTGGGTTTTGAATGTCAAACATCATATCTTCAGATGTATCCCCAGATGATCCATTTTCAAATGCATCCATTTGTCCTGCTTGATTAAACAGTTAACTTCTTTGTTAAACCCAAATTTCAGCATTAATCCTAAATGATGATCAAATATTGGTATACTGACCTGACGATGCTGCTGCTCTGTCAGTGGTCTTCACAGTTCTATACATCTGCAGCCAAATAATGAATCGAATAAATCAGCATTAGAGTTAGTTTATGAGCAAGGTAATAAAACTTTAATTAAATTACCTTCATTTTTAGCGCTTTTGAGTAGCTAAAAAGATGGACAAATAAAGTAAAGAAAAAACCAGAAAGTAGACTGAATAGTAAACTGTTTTGTGTATCGTAGGCATTAGTCAGTGCATGCAACTAAGCAAGTACGAACTGTGAAAAGAAAGAAAGGGGAACGAAACTGTACCCAAGCAAAGAAAGCATTTATGCTTGTATATAAAAATATGTGCGTTGGTGGTGAATACAGAGAAGTGAAGTAGTAAAAGATGGAGGATTTAACCATGGTTAAGGGAGGGTGGTTAAAAGAAACCTATCTGAAGAAGATATCATTGAGAAATGATAGTGTCTTTGTACTTTATATATATTATTTTCTCTCTCTCTCTCTCTCTCACTCACTGCTAGAGATAATACTTTTTTTATGAAGAAAAACACAATGAATTTGAAGGTAGAAACTTGTCCTGGCTTAGCTATTGACTGAGTTTTTTAATACCTTGGGCTTTGTCTTACTCTTTTTATTATATTATTATTATTTTGAAAACGATAATAATTTACTACTGCTGTGCTGCTGCTCTCTCTCTCTTTAATTGAATTCTTTTCGTTTACATGGGCTGGTTCATTCTTCCAAGCAAAAAGCTGTTTATTAGCTTGCAGAATCATCAGATCTAGTAGAAAAAGAAGTGCTGAGGATTTGGGAGACCCTCTGCAAGGAAACATTGGAATTTGTAATCTAATGTTATTAACATCTTCCGGTAACGCTGACTGTTTAAAAATATGCAAACTCAGCTAACTTCCACCATTAACGCTGCATCAAGCTACCACGCCAGCCCACTAACACACACTATTATCAGCTTGGAGAAGAAACCCATAGTTGCAGAAAATTCAACCGCATCTTTCAATGTTGTATTTATATTTGCTTCCATTTTAAGGAAACCCTTGCAACTAAGATGGATAGAAAACCATTATGGCACTGAAGGATGTGAAAGTTGTTTACCTGTAGATGGGATTTTACATGTGCTAAGGTAAGATCTTTGACATCCATTAGCTCAAGAACCGACTTGGGCGTAGCTCCTGAAATCACCACAACAAGATAAGACAAGAGACTTAGTGTTTACATAACTCCGTTTTGCTTTAAATCAAACAAAGACAATGGTGAAAATAGAGACGGAAAAGTGAATAGTAGAGAAAGAAAAAGTGAAGCATACTTTCATGACCACCCAATAACTCAACAGCGTGAACAAAGCGAGCATGAAGTGTAGTAGTCCATCGCATCCTTGGAGCTCTCATGCTTCGTTTAGCTGGAAACCTTGACATAAATCTTGATCTCATCAATCCCTGAGACTGAAAGGGGTTCAAGCTGGTGTTACCAATTTTGGTAGTAGCCAAATAAGAAGGGGAGGAGGGTAAGGATGAATCCAAGGGCTGTTGAGCGAATGGAAAAGGAGGAGAAGAAGGGGAGGAGGAGGGTTTTGGTAGACGGGAATTCCCCTTATGGGTCTCAAGAAACCAAACTCTTGTCCTAGCCCTTGTTGATGTTGTTGGTGCTGGTGCTGATGTTGATACAGTAGCGGATGTTGCAGTTGGTTGTGATGGTGAGGGAACTGGTTGTGGTGATAAGACTGGAAAGATTACCATTGAAATTGGCGGTGGCGCTACCGTTTTGAAGAAGCTGATGGAAGTGGTTGGAGTTGGAGTCTGAAACCCTTGGATTCGAGAAAGATAGCTCAAAGCAGTTATCAGGTTTTGCCATTGAAGACATGGAGCTTCTGGAGTCGAGACCTCTGGATGTGGGTTTGCTGTTCGGTGGGCTGATTTGCAAGGATAAATCTGGTTGTGCAGGGAAGAAGTCCATCTTTAACACCCACAAAAAACCACCACTTTTTAGCCCTCCCCCCCTTTCCCTAATTACTCCTCCCTTTCTGCCTTCCTTGTCTCCTCGCTACTCTTGTTGTTGTCGTCCTCCCAGTGTGTCCTTGAGCTATAACAGTAAGTAAAATACAAGGAGAGGTGGGTGTTAAGGGTGATCCAAACAGCAAAAAGGGTTTTGAACTAACTCTTTCATCCGAAGGGGGGTTGATCAGTAGTTGCAAAGATTTCAGGTTGAGAAAGAGAGAGAGAGAGAGAGAGAGAGAGAGAGAGAGAGAGAATATGTGAGAAAATGACACTTGAAGAAGATGAACAATAAGAGAAAGAAGAAGGAGGAGGAGGAGGATAGTAAATATAAGTATAGAGCCTAGCTTTTTTTGTTTGTGAACGTATTGAGGGGTTATAGCATAGGGTACTACTCCTCTCCTAGCTGTGAGAAATGAAGAAAAAAAACATTAAAACTTAAATAAGTTAAATAGAGGGGATTTTGATTCCTTTTTTTTTTCTCCCTTTCTTTCTTTCTATCCTTCTTTAATTTATTTCCTTTTCCCTTCTTTTCTTTCGAGGATAAAAAGAAGATTTTTATATACTAATAATAATACTTTACTTTAACGTGTGCATTTGTCCCTCAACAACTCATACTTACCTTTATAACCCCACGCACTCCCTGCTGCATGCTCCCTATAATTCACTATTAACTTACATTAACCATAACTATATCTCACCATCTTGAACAAAATCACTCATCCTCCTTGCTTATTATATAAGTAATTATGATGCATGTAATTTTCAATTCATCCCATATTTTTATCAATCAATTAATATATTAATAGATATTTAATAATTAAATTTTTTATATAAAATAAATAATTACATCAAATTTAACATGCATTATTATTTTCTCCATAATCGAGAAAGTTGTAATAATTGGTAAATGATAAAATTAATGAGACACGAATCTCAAATTGAAATGGTGTAGGGAGTATGATTAATATATACCCTTGATTCCAACCACTCATTTGGGCATAATGAAGCCACTATTCCCACATTTTTACTTTCGGTACGTATGTTTGTATGTATATGACTTCTGGGCCCCACTAATCTAATTTCTCTTCCAATCTCGTGAGAATTTGAAAAGGCTATAATAATATAATTAACAATTTTAGGGTAGATACACTTGCATGTATTATGTATATGGTCCTCCTAATTTTACGGAAACTCAATTAACACCCCTTCCTCTAAAGCATGTCAGTGTAAATTGTGATTGGTAGTAACCCCCAGACACCCCTCCCTTCCTAAATGTGTTAGTAATTAGTTTGGATTAATACATTCTTTAGATATAGACTATAATTAATTACGAGAATCTAGAATGTGTTCCCGGACTATAATTAAATTTAGATTAATTCAGATGAACCCCTGAAACACAAGTAAAACTTTCTCATCTTATTTTTTCTCTCTCTAAATCTCATATATCAATTTTATTTAGAGATATTAATTTCTTACCACTTAAATCATAATTTCGATTTTTTTTTTTTGGGATTCGACTTTATAGACTTTTCTTTCTTGTGCAATCATCATAAATTACCATTTCAATGATTGGTGGTGAAATAAAAAAAAAGTCCCTCTCCTTAATTTGTATTATGTCAGAGAAAGGAAAATTAAAATGTCTACTAGTTCTATTTGGACAATACAGAGTAATAGAATAAGTGTAGCTAGTTAAAGTAATATTTATTAATGTAGTAATTATATTCCTTTGAAATTAAAAGAGTTGTATGAAAATAATAATTTCTATATTATGTTTGGTAGTATTATTGTAATTAAGCATTTATGTAATTTATATTTTTAAAATATAAATTACTATAAAATAATTAGCACAATAAAAAAGTTTTAAACAAGTAACAAAAATTAAAATCAAATCATCATATATTATGTTAGTAGGAAAAAGTAGTTGATAATACGTTAACTAAAAAATTAACAGAAAAATAACATTATATGTAATTTTATCTATTGTTCTAGTGTTTCATATTTGTTGGGTTATTCTCTCTTTAATATGTAACATATGCTCATTATCATAAATTGTTGGTCCTAATTGGTTGGTTTATTATCGTCCTAATTTGAATCTATATTATTAACATTATAAAATATTTTTATTCCATGTACTCTTTGAAGTACGAGTCATTCTAATTTCACCATATTGAAGTTATAAAGTATTCAACATACTATATGATCAACTTTTTTTATACTATACCAATGTGATGACGTTAATATGAGAAATATTTTTTAAAACAACATACCCTTTCAACTACATTTCGAAGCCTTAAATGGCTCAATCAAGAGTCGTGAGCTATCTCGATGCTTGTGTCTGACTTCATTATTTCAATGTATCATACCTCCATATAATGCAACTAACTTTTTGTATTTGCTAATTAGATATATATATGATACTTGAGTTCCAGTGCAAATGGTCTGTAGTTTTAATTATAAAATTTAATAAACTTAATTTAGAGAAAATTTTACTAAGTTATTACCTTTTTTCTACAGTATATAATTAAGTAAAGTATATAAAGTTACAATATTACCTTTATTAAAAATGTTTTTATAATTATACACACTTATTATAAGGATTATTAAATAATTTATTTTTACCATAACACTCTTATAACATGTAATTATTTTTTAATAAATTTATGCATACTTAAAATATTTAGATTTAAATAAAAATTGTTGTTATAACTTTTTAAAATAGACATAATTATTTTTATAATATGATTTTTTTCAATTTATAATATAAATATTTTTTTACCATAACCATCCCAAATCTCATACATGCTTGTGCCTATAATATAATTTTTATAACTTAAGATTGACATTGATGTAATTGTATGTTACTTCAAT